>NW_008354502.1:2057137-2091222 GCF_000622305.1 Nannospalax galili
TATGAACATTTGAAAATTGCCCTGTTCTGACTTTTTTCTAGTTCCCTGTCTAGAACTTGTAATTGCCTTTACTTTTCCTTCACATCTCCTATTCACGATTCAAGGACTTTCTTTTTCCCCCTAGAGATAAGAGTTATACAATTTGGGAGTATTTTAGATAGACTCACTGAAGGGGTCCTCCAATTGCCTTACCCTGTATCCCTGTGTTCAGCATGGAAGAAGCCAGAGTGGTCTGCATCAAGATTCCCTATTGTCAATTTGGGGAAGCTCTTCAGAGGTCGGTATGATAAAAATAGGAGGTAGGAATTGGCTAGGCAGTTAGGGTAAAAAGACCCCAAAGGGAAGTAGCCAGTTTCTTGGCTAAAACTCACAATGTCCTTGGGCCTCTTAGCAACCTGCTCTCTTCCAAAGGCCAAAAATGTCAAAAAATGTTTGGAAGCCTTTATCTAATCCTTAAAAGATTATAGGGTTACTTCTTCAGAGGGGCGAATGTTAGAGTAATCAAAATCTTGATAAGAAAAGAAATAAATCAAAGAAGAGGAAAGAGTACATGAAGTTATCAAAAAAGAAGTGATAGGGAGATATGGGAGGAGTTGGAAGGGAGGGAGTGGGCATGGATTTGATCAAAACACCTATAGGCATGTATGAAATTCTCAATGAATTATTTATTAAAAACAAAAGAAATTAGTAAGCTATAAACAGACTTTCAAAAATGTCCTTATTTCCTCATCAGACTGATTGTCACAGCGACAAGACAATCAGAATATAAAAAGTACTGATGGGGGGAGCTGGGATGTAACACAGTTAGTAAGAGTGCTTGCCTACCCTGCACATAGTTTAGGGTAGGTCCCCAGCACCTTTAAATCAAGCTTGGTGGGGTAAACTTGTAATCTGAGCATGTGTGAGGTCGGGGCAAGAGGATCAGAAGTTCAAAGTCATTCTATGCTATCTAAGAAATTTGATTCCAATCTGGGATATATGAAACCCTGTTTCAAGGAAGAAAGAAAAGGAGAGATAGAGAATAATAGGCACATATGTAGAGAGGTGTGGGAATTGGTGAAGCAGTGGGAAAAAGGAGCTCAACTGGTTTCTGATTAGAGTGTGAACTGGTAAAAATCATTTAGAACACAATTTAGCAATACTTATTAAAACTACAAATGCATTAATATTTTGCCATGAAAAAGTTCTAGCTCCTTGAAAGACATTTTTCACAATTCCAGACAAAAGTTTCCTTTTATCTGAGTTCATAACGTGGAAAAAATATTTGATTAGTCCAAGTTAAATATTTGATTAGTCCAAGTTACCTTCATCAGAGGGAGAGATAAATAAAATGTGACATATTTATGAGCTTGATTTTTACATTACAGAATTATATATATGAAATAGAGGTAGATTTAGGAAGACCGTGAGTGGAGAAAAACAAAACAAAGGAAACCATGGAGGGATAGACCCTGCAGCATACACTGTATAAATTAAGCATAATTGACTTTTAATAGAAGGAAGTGAGTTGCAAAGATGGGGACAAATATTGTTGTGATGCTGAATTTATTGAGCTAAAATATGAAGCAAATATAATGTTAGAAAGTGTGCATATCAGGGTATGTGAATTTTGTTTTTGTTTCTGATTTTTCTCCATTTTTTACGCAAAAATAAACGAGGTAGCAAATTGTTTATATACATGATTCTTTTTCTTAATTAGAGTTAAATTAGTGGACAATAATAAGGTATTGAGCCACTGTATTGTTAATCATTCTTTGGGCCCTAGATTGTGCTCTAGCACAAGGGTGCAGGAAGATAAATGCTATTGCTTAGTCTGACGTCTGTTCAATAATCTGTATAGAACGGATATCAGAAAAGCTGAGTTAAAACTAATCTACTTGTTTGCAAAATAAACTTGTAATCTTGTCCCTCAGGAAGTCATGTTATACAACAGGTTCCTGCATGTTGGTTCATGAGTATTTCAGAACACACATTTCTGAAGACAGACGAGTTAATTTTTTTAATTAAATCATAATGCAGGAATACTCACAGGGAAGGAATGCTTGTTACTCTAATCATAACTGGAAATTCAGCTAAAAATTTTTTCACATCTAATCTGGCAATTTAAAGATCTACTTCATGCATCAGGATCCTATATTTGCAACTATTGCTTCCTGAAAGGATTAATGAAGTCATTGTGTTTATTGAAGGGGAAGATGTATGTACAGGTCTTACACACAGTCTGGCAAGTATCAACAGTAGATATCACTGTTAGTAAATAATAATTTTATCCAGGCAAGTTAACTGAAGTTAAGTTACTGTGCAATTCTTGCCACGTTTTTCTTTTGGTGCAGAGTCCAAAACCTTTAAATAGAAAACTATTAGATTATAAAGAAAAGAAAATAGTACTATAATTATTGATTGTAATGATTTATCGTCTGTGGTGTCTTCCTGTATTTAATAACTTTGGGAACATTAGGTATTTTAGAAATTCACATATACATTTTGCTTGTTTGGTTTTTCTTCTTATTCATTCTCTAGCAAATCCTATTTGAGTCCTAGTTAGTAACTTGAACATTTCAGTGTCCCAAAGGAGAAGGCATATGAGTTAATGCCAACTTTTCTATCATCTATCTATCATCTATCTTCCATCTATCGATCTATCATCTATCTCTATCTATCTATCTATCATCTATTTATCTATCTATCATCTATAAATGTTTCTGTAGTTGGGGTTGGAGAGATAGCTCAGTGGTTAAGAAAATTGGTTGTTCTTGCAGGAGACCCGGGTTCGAATCCCAGCACCCACATGGCAGCTAATAACTGTCCATAACTCCAGGGGATCCGAGAGCCTCTTCTGACCTCTGCAGTCATTGCATGGCACAGGTGCACTTACCTACATGCAGGCAATACACACATACACATAAAATAAAATTAAAAATATATATATATATAAAATTTAAGAAAATGTTTCTGTAGTTTTGATTATCTATCTTTATCATCTATCTTCTATCTATTAAGCTATCATCCATCTAACTATACTCTATGTCTAGCTACCATCTATTTCTCTACCTCTCATCTATCTAATCTATCATCTATCAATCATCCTTTCATCCATCCATCCAATCATCTGTCCACTCATCATCTATCTTTCATCAATCTACCTATTTACTTCTACTTTTAATTTATCTGTACATTATTGCTCTAATCCCTTCAGTGGCTGGGGATGTAGTGGAATCACCTATACCCCTCATTTAATCAGAAGGAAATTGCACGTCCTGGTCATTGCTCCTAACTTGGGCAACAAATACACTTCAATACCATTGACCATATAAATAAAGCAAAGTAAAGGGTGGAGAACAAGTAGCTGGACCAAGTACTGTCTCCAGAAAGTTCATCATGTTGGGCAGCTGTTTTTGAGCCTCACGAGAGAAAGAGATTACTTAATCACTTCCAATATTGATCTGTAATCACTTATTTTACAATTTATTGTCATTCTTTATAGATCTTTAGATAAAATCCATAGGTACCAGATTAATCTCTTTTCTAGAACAAAATACAGGGATCAAAACAAAGAAATACTTGCTGAGACTGGGCATCTAACTTGTTGGTAGCATGCACAAGTCAACCTCCAGCACACGTTTTGTTCCTTAAAATGGACATGTGTGTGTGTGTGTGTGTGTGTGTGTGTGTGTGTGTGTGTGACTAAATAAATGAACAAATGGTAGAGACCCTTCTCAGTTTTTCCCTTATCTCATATCCTCCCTGATTTGCTCTTGTCCACAGGCCTTTGTTCTTTATGTTTCAATTTCTTTATTATGTTTGTTTTTTGGAATTCTCATTGCTCAGCCATGATCTGATGTCCTTCATCTCTGTAGTAGACTTTCAACCAGCCTTATGCTTCCCCAAACCATTTATACCAATTTGAGAAGAACTAAGAACTAGGTTCTGTTAGTGGAAGACATAATAAATGTTATACTGTTTTAGCAATAACGAATGGCTAAGCCTTTATAAGAACCCTAAGAATTGTTTTATTGTTAGTGTTAGTTCCACATAGGAGGAACCTAAGACACAGGGATGGTACAACAGTGGTTTTCCACAATCACAAAGCAGGACAAGGCCAGAATGAGGGTCCGTCGCCTGTGATTTCAATCGCCAAGTTACTTTGCTTTGTGTAGGACTAAGACTGAGAAAAATATATTACTTAATGCAACAGATTGTGTTTTCCAATCTGACTAGGCCTTTCTTGCCATAGTATCACCATTGTCAAAAGACTGGAATTTTAACGCCTCGTTTTTATTTAACAGTGCCTCCTAAAGGCACAGGTTAGATGTCAGAAATAAGACCACTAAGTCAGCATCATCTACTGCCACCGCCAACACTGAGGTTCTCAGGCTGCTGACACCTGGCTTGCCTAGAAAGCTTTTCTTACCCTTTTTGCCTGGGCTATGCTTGATTTAAAGATCAAGTTTTCTTAGTGCTCCCAAATCATTGCCAATTTTTGAAATCTTATTATAATGCTTTGTAACTAAATGGGCTATACTCCTTGAAAGATAAAGTTCAGCATTGCCAATTCAGGGCCAATAGCAGGCTCTTTGTTGGGGTTAAATATTAAATGAAAGAAGGAATGAGGGATTAAGAGTTACATAGCTTTCCTTATGTAAAGCTTCCAAAATATCATGCATTTCAATTAAAAATTGAGGCAATCAGTCTTGATAGACACTTTCTTGTATTAGCATTTCAATGAAACTCCAATTGTTCCTCGGCATGTCAAAGATACTTTGAAAATCAGAGATGCAGCCAGTTACTGTATCTCTAGCACCAGAGTGCATTAATCCAAGCAAACAAATCCTGAAATGAGAAAATAAGCTAACTAAATTTAATTGACCTAGGATGCAAAGAATTAGCTGTCATTAGGTAATTGTTTGACAGAATTTATTCCAGTGTTCAGTTTATGGATCTCTGCAGGCACGCACAAGAATGTGCTGGTGATAAATAGCTGTCTATAAATATACTTCACTCTCTAAAATAGGTGATATGTAAACATAAGGTATTACTTATACCTGTCAATAGAAGGAGGTATGAAATGAGGTATTTTATCGTTCCCATTCTCGTGTTATGTCTTTTCTTCCTTCAGACAAACACTAAGAAAACCTATAAAAATAAATCTATCCATGAAACAACTGGCTCACAAGATTCATTTTCAATGTAGCTGTAGTTCTCCATCTCGGTGCACTACCCGACTTAAACAAAGCAATGGGCTGCAGAGCAGCCGGGTAATTGCATTCTCCTAGCTTCTCTACATCGTGACTCAATAAATCTGGGCTGGAATATAAAATTCTTTAATTAACTCAAAGAACTAACACACATCACATATCTTTCTTTAAAATCAGCTTGATTCTTCTGATTGCAAAAGCAAAACAGACCTGCAAATTCAAACAATACAGAGGTGTATAAAATTGAAAGTGAGACTTAAAACTAACAATGGGATACACTTACTGTTAAAGGTTTAATATCTCTGCTTCTAAACATGTAACAATCCATGCAATTAGTTCCTATCTCTATTTATACTTTCAGATTGACTCACTGTGCACATACTCTCTGAAATTTGTTTTTCTCTAATAATACAGTTATTTCCTAGGAGTAGACTACTGCACCTGCCTGTCCTTTAACAGTTCTGGGTCATTTTCATCTTGTAGGTAAATTATTGAATGTAACTATTGTTATCATTTCTGAACACTGTAAAGGTGTGCATATGTGTGTGTACAAAGTATTCTAAAGCATAAAATCTATAAGAGCTAATGGATTGAATTATCTTTAAAAAGTGAAAGAATTTGCTAAATCACCTTCATAGAATGTTATTTGCATTTATATTCCTTTAACAGCCAATGCTAGTGAATTGATTCTTCAACTTCTGATTAATTCGATTCTTTCTGCTTTATTGCAATTCAATTCTCAAAAATAAAATGGATGGTATAGAAAATATATTCTCATAGCAGGAAATTGATATACCTGTCTCTTATGTTTTTTAAATTTTTTGTAATTACGTTCTCAAAAATAACATGCAGAGTTAATGTGCATTCATAATAAAAAGTCAGGCAAATGTGTATTATTCAAGTTTTATGAATGTGATGCAAAATTTCCTTAGATAAGGACTTTAAATTTCCCATATAACTACACCATGATTTATCGATCTATTTTAGCCATAATATTTCAAATTTAATCTATTCGTACTGTGTATGTGGTTACATTGCATATTATATTAATATACACTATGCATTTCTTTTTAAACTTTTTTTGGTCTTTTTGAGACAGGGTCTCCCTGTAGCCGCAGCTGTCCTGGAACTCAATGCCACTATTTCTCTGTAAGGGAATGATTGGCCTGTTAATTACATGTTTGTATAACTAACCAAAACTAAACTAAACTGTTTTGAATATATTTTATGATAATTAGCATATTTCTATGTATATAGCACTCCATATTTTCTTCACATAATAATACCATTTGACTTTGATATTTATGACATATGGAACAATACAATATAATACATACCTAAGTAGCAAATAACTATATCATGTGGTTATTCATTAACACAACATGTTAATGGTGTTAATATTCAGAAAAGCAGCATCTTTTATGAAGGATTTTTACCCTTCATGTATGCTATCATATATGTGCTTTATGGTTGTATCAGCTGTGTCCTGTGTCACTCATCTAGTCTATGACTTCTTTGTGTTAAGGATTAGCCTAGTATCATTGTTCATCTTTTTCCTTCAATATGTTCTTATAGTTGCTTTATGTCTATATTGTTAGATAATGGGTAGTTATTGCTTGATTTTACAATCGTTTTCTTTTCAAAATATAGGTTTATTGTATTTAACTTTGTCATTGTATCAAAAAGCTCTACTTTCTGATGTTAAATGTATGATCTATGTATAACAATGAAAATATATAGATGTGTTTGTCCTCTCTTTTCTGATCTTCTCTAAGCTCTGCTCAGTAATTTAGTAGTGCAGGTTAATTTTACTAGTAGTAAAATGAATGCTTTGTATTACTTTTATAACATAAAATAATATTTTTCCCAATATTTCAGTGGTAAGAAGGAAGAGAGTTAAGCCAATAAGGATTCAGGTAGGAAATCAGAAGTTACTGCGATGTGTGTAACAGAAAGTCTTTTAGTGCAGGGAATGACAGATGTGATGTCACTGGAAGGGAAGTTTGTGATCATCATGAAGCAGTGCCTAGTCTTCACAACCTCTTATAACAACAAAATCTCTGCAGGCTTCCCATCTTCCCAAATGCAAAAGAACAGGAGCAGTGTGCTCTAAGAAGTTAGCTGTGACCTCTAACAATATCGAGGATGTCAGGACAGTGGCCTCTCCCTATTCCAGCTGCCTGAGGCATCAATCAGATGTTCCAAAGAACGTGGTGACTGAAGCATTTTATGATGAATAAAGGCCTTTACTATGACATTTACCCCTTCAGCAAGTTCCTCTCATATACAGACTCTAACTCAGAACAAAATAAAGGAAACTACTCTGGGAAATTTATTCCTAAGCACATCCTGGGAAAACAAAGCAAAACTACAACATCAAGAAAAATGAGGATCCCTGGGTACAGAATAAACAACAGTGATGAATCTGAAATAGCCAATATCAAAGCTATTATAATGAACAACAAACAATCCAGACGCCAATTTTGCTCTCCCACATCATCCTTCTTTTCTACCTTGAAAGGTCCGGAATATTTGTATACAGGTTGTTACCACAAACTACCTTTACATTACCATATTAATATTTCAGAAGTTGTATTATAGTAAGTATATTGTTACGCCTAAAACTGACTTTGATTTTAGAAAACAATTAAATCTGTCATCCATTTCATTGACCCTGTGCTTTTATTCCTTGAATTTAATGTTTTTGGTTTTCCATTTAGTTTTATTTTGTGGTAAATTGTATCATAAATAATAAATCTTTGTTGCATAAACTGTTTTGTTAAATGTGCTGGTTATTTTTTTTTCTAAATTTCTGCTATCTGTTCTTCACGTGTAATATTTTGTTAACTTACTTTTAGAAGTTTTTCCTCATTTCATATGATTGTCTTTGTTCTTTTTTATATAAAAAAAACCCTGTTTATTTAACACCAAATTCCTTTAATAGTTCAAAACCTCTGGTTATAGAAATATAGCAAAAATTTTTGGCCTCAAAATACGTAATTATATGCCCATGTTCTGTACTATAATGAAAAGGAAAATTTTTGAAAATGTGATGCTAGATGTGATTTGTGCAATGTAGAATTTCAGAAAATTAACATTTTAATTTCATACATATTTCAGCTGAGCTACATGGTCATCTAAACCTTCTCCTCTTTTAATATTAAGATGATTTCATCAATTATTTGTAGGTCTTTATTAATCAGGTGGAAAAACACCAGAGCACAGGTGAGTTGGTGATCCCTAAGAATTGAAAGGGTCCCAGAAAACTGGACCTATGTAAAGGAGAACCAGAAGATTGTTATGTTACGTTACAGGGCAGGTCATCAAGCTGTATTGAATATTTTAGCCTTATCCTGAAAGCAATGAACATTATCTGTCTCATTAATTCACATATTCAGGATATTTATTTAGGTTTATATTATGATTGTTGGTAATTTTTTTTCATTTTCATCTTCATTTACAAATGTCTGTCTGTTCTTTCACTGATAACTCTGAGTTTCTTCATTTTTCAAAATTTAGTGACTCTAGAGGCTGAAGAGATGGTTCAGCAGATAAAGGCACACCTTCTGACCTTAGAGGGAACCAGAGTTTGGCTCAAAACATCCATTTTTGGTGGCTTGCAGCTACTTGTAACCCAGGTTCCTGAGGGTCCAGAACTCTTCTGGCCTCTGCAGGCAGCTGCATTTATGTGTCCATATCTCCACACAGACACAGTTGCCTATACACAATTAAAAATAAAAATAGAATTCTTTTTTTCTTTTTGAAACAGGGTCTCCCAGTAGCCCCAGCTGGCCTGGAACTCACTATGTAGCCAGGCTGGCCTCGAACTCACAGAGATCTGCCTGCCTCTGCCTCTCAAGTGCTGGGACTAAAGGCATGCACCACCACGCCTGGCTGAAAATAGAATTTTTTAAATGAATAAATACATGCATAAAATTTAGTGAGTTAGACATGCATAAGCAAAGGCACAGGTAATGTCAATGAACAACTTAAATGATTGATTTTAACAAATATTATGACTATAGAAGGTATTTCATGTCCCATTTTAATTATAATACTGTACTACATAAATTAATATAAGTGGTAAGTGTCTTAAATGAATTATAAATGCTGGTTGGCTAGCTTTATATTTTTATGAAAGATGAATAAATGTGCATACCTTATATAACAGAATCCTAAGTACAAGTAGGAAAACTGTGTCTTTCTTCCTTCAGAATTGGTTGTGTGCAGATATCAAAGTTTCATCATCAATATTATTCAGTACTCTCTTATTTGAATTCATCACATTTGTCTAAATCATTAGGTATATCCTTGTGTTGATTCCAGTTTTAGGTTTTTCTGAGAAAGTAAATATTTTGCTTGTAGTTTTCATAAAAACTGTGCATTATTTTATGTATGACTTTGTATCTCAAAACGTCTTAAGTATAGAAGTACCTCATCATCTTGAGTCCTGATAAGAAATGCATGAAGAAGTTTAAGATAGTAGTCCTGTCAAGGGACCCACACTTTACACACTCTTATGCTCTACACTTTGGTCATTTGTGGGCTTTTGTGTTCATGACCCTGCTGCATGAGGGTTGCTTCTTTGTTGAGAGATGCATTAATATTCTCTTTACACCCTTGTTCCACACCCAGGGCTCAGGAACCATTGCAGAAGGGAAGGAGGGTGGGATTGTAAGAGTCAGGGGAGGAGGTACATGACCATATGGGAACAGGGTCTTACAGTCTCCTGGATTCTTGCTCATATGAGCCTACAGCAATGATGTCAACATGCACAAGACCCATGAAAACTCAAGCAGACAAAAACTCATCATAGAACTGTGGAAATGGGCAGTAGGCCTCAATCTTTACTGAGGAACTGATTACTGCTTGGTGAGGAAGAGCTGATCTTCTTAAAGGGAGGAACTCTAGATAGACTGTCTAGACCCCAGTGGAAGAACTTGCACATAGGGACATGTGGGTACTCTAACTCTACTCAATAGGCCTTAACATATATGACAGAATGCATGAAATCTGGTGGGGTGGGCTATGGGGGTTTGGATGAGGGAGGGATATAAAGATGATTAAGATGTTTTATATGAAATGCACAAAAATTCAATAAAATACATTGAAGAAAGGGAAATGAATGAATAATATATATGCTAATAAATATGAATGTCTATAAAAGAATCTCAAATTTTAAGAGTGTTGAGTGGTCTTCAGTTTGGGGAGGTTGTGGAACCTTTTGAAGATGGGCCTAAGTGGCAGATGAATGCCACTAGGGCAGACTTTCTAACCTGACTCTGCTTTCTTTCTGTCAGTGCTGTGAGGACCACTGGTCCCCTGCTTCCACCACCATCAACACTAGCCCCTCCAGGATAGACTGTAGCCTCTCAAACCATGAGCCAGAAAAGAAATCTTCCCCTAAGGTGCCACTGTCAACTATTTTGTCACAAAGAAGAAAAAGCTAAGATATATGTACATTACATAATAAGAAATGTTTCTCTGTAATTCATTCAAGGCAGATCAGTTGTACATTGTTAGAATATACATCTCTACAGTTGATACTGACAACCTGTTTCACAAACAGGTAGGATTTGCCAGGTGTGGTTGTGCACGCCTTTAATCCCAGCACTTGGGAGGCAGAGGCAGGCAGGTCTTTGTGAGTTCAAGGCCAGCCTGGTCTACATAGTGAGTTCTAGGACAGCTGGGGCTACTAGGAGACCCTGTCTCAAAAAGATAAAAACAAAACAAAACAAAACAAAAATTAAAAACAGGTAGGATTTAACCTGACGTCAGAAGCGAAAAAAGAATTACTTTGATTTGTACTACAATGTCTTCACAATTGTAATAATTTTCACCTGTTGATGGGCGGGTGTACTATCAGTATCTCCTTTTGGTTTATATCTCACTCTTTTTGGATGGGGGTGAGTCATGAAGTCTATGATTGTGTGATAAACAAAACAAAATGTTTCAGAGAGCGTGTTTTGTTTAACCTGTGTTTCTGTATTCGCGTATATTTTCCCTCATCTAGAAAGTTGGAAATTCAGCTACAGAGCTAGCAGTGTGGTGACGTGATTTGGGAACTTGGTAAGAGATGGTTGGTAGTGGGGGGCGGGGGGGGGACAAATGGAAAGTGAGTAGCAACAAATAGTATCCACCACCATAACTGCTTTTTGCAGTGAGGTAGATACTCCATCCCGTTTTGTGTCGTTAGAAGATTTCACTGTATTTATTTGTGCAGGCTATCAAAGTATGCTATGTAGACCTCTCTCAAGACAGATCTCAGAAGGAGAACCAAAAACAAATATGTATGAAGTAGTTTTATGCATAAGGCTTAGATAATGGCAAATCTCTGCCCATATGATTTGCATGTTAATATTTGAACTTATTCTACAGATATGAATTGAGTTACTAACTTTATGTCTTCACTTGCGATTATCTCCCTGTGATCGATACTTGGTAATAAAAACTGGAGCTTTGTAACCTCAAAGCCATACTATTGAGAATTATATACATATAGTAAAATATTTGATGAGAAGCAATTGCATATAATACATGTATTACTTTAACAGATTTCCTTTTTTTGAGAGAGAGAGTGTGTCTCCCGGTAGCCCCCACTGGCCTGGAACTTGCTACATTTACAAGGGTGGCCTAGATCTCATAGAGATCCACCTGCAACTGAAGAGTGCTAGGATTAGAGGCAGGTGCCACCACACCTGGCTAGATTTCCTTGTTTTAGCATTTGTTTCTGTGCATCTGAGAGGTAAGAATGTTATTGGAAACAGAAAATAAAATTAGCATCTGCTCTCAGTTGCTTCTGGTCAGAAGGTGATGAGAGCACAAGGCAGCATGAGGAGTTTAGCCTTGATTAAACACTGGTGCTGTAATGATGTCATTCTGAGTTACATTGGAGCAAAGCTACATTTAGAATTGTATAAGGTAATGTTGGGCATTGTATGCATCTTAAAACTTAATGACAGAACACAGTAGTTCTTAAACATTTTCAAAATATTTTAAGAGTAGAAAGAATCAGAGGTCGAAAAACATAGTTTACTAAGGTAAAAAAATGTTGTTAATCAACAATAAAATTTCATTCTTTAATCACTTTTTAGAAGGATATGCTGACTGCTACAAAGTTATTGGCTGTGACTTCTTTGAATTAAAACATTAAATCCTGCCTCGGCTGATAGAGTTTCAGCAGAAATAGCAGACTGCTCATCAAAAATACCGTTCTCTAACATTAGTAATGAAATGTAGGGCAAAGACAATCACGTAAATGCTGAAACAGGTTGCTCCAATTATGCAAAAGCCAGGAGGGCCCTCCTGTGCATATTTAGGCTGTGAAATACTTCAATTCTGAACAACTCCCAAACCCTCTGTTTGGAGCTGCTAGCTATTCCTCAGGACTGTTAAATATAAATAGGAGGTAGAATTCTGATTTTTGCTGTTTCTACAGAAACTGTAGAAGGGTCGACAGCTGCAGGTTGAAGAACAGCAGAGACAGCTGAATGAGGAACGTAATTCCATAAATTAAGCCTTACACATTCAAAAACTGTGACAAGGATGAGGGGCAAAGGGGACATTTAATATACTGCTAGTGGACATGTAATTATCCTAGTCATTATGGAAATCATTATTTGTTGGGGAACCCTGCTGTTAGGGTTGCAGATCTCCATGTCCGGATAGCCCTGAGGGGCTCGGCGCCAAATGGAATAACTCCCCTTTTCAGCAGGGGGCCTCCTGCTCTCTTCCTGGCTCACTTTGAAAGTGTCGCCAAGCGAGGATGCCTGACCTTATCTGAAACATGACCTCTGGCATAGAAACTACCCCCAGGTATTTTCTATATGATAATCAGGCATTGCCTGATAGTCTGGAAGATAGGAACCCACTGCCACATGTAAATAAAGCATACTATGAGCACCTATCAACTGAGGCTTTTGCTACTGCCTCTACACTATAAATTCTCTAGTTTTCCCACTAATAAACGGAGCTGTTTTCACTGTGTCTGGAGTTGTATCACTGCTGTTCACTGCGCCTGTGATCAGTTTCCCCAGAAGGGCTGTCTTCCGTCAGCACCCACTGGCCGTTCTGACCCCGTTCACCGCTTCTGCTCTCCCTGCCCTCGTGGGCTGGTGGCCAACGACCCACGAAGAAAGGGAGAGCCCCCCGCAATTATTGAGAGTCCTCAAAAACTAAAAGTAGAACTGCCATATAACCCTGCTACAACACTGCTATACCTCAAAGATCCTAAGTCAACATACCATAGAGTCACTGGTACATTCATGCATAATGCATATTCACAAGTGAAATCATGATGTGCAAGTCAACAGATAAAGAAAATGTGATATATATACAGAATGCAGTCTTATTCAGCCATAAAGAATAATGAAATTATGGGCTGAAGAGATGGCTCAGCAGTTGAGAGCACTGGGTGTCTCGTCAAAGGAATAGACAGTAACTAATACTGAAATTGGACCAGAATTGTGGAATGTTACTGTGATGGATCTGTTAATATTATTTGGAGGAGGGTGGTGGGAGCATTCAGAACTTTGGTTTGGAAAAGACTATTGCATGCTTAGAGCTTAGTGAGCTGTTCTCTGAAGTTTGGAGAAATACAGATGATGGAGGCCTGACTTGTGGAACTTCAAAGGAAAGCAAAGACTATTAGAGCTTTTTGTGTGATATATTAAAAAAATAATTTATTGAGACTTTCGTACAGGTATATAAGCATATAAGGTGTTTTGATCAAATCCATGCCCACTCCCTCCCCTCCAATTCCTCCTGTATCTCCCCATTACTTTTTTCTGATTATTTCATGTACTCTTTCTTCTTTTGCTACTCTAACATTCCCTCCCTCTGAAGAGGTAACCCTAAAATCTTCTAAGGATTAAATAAGAGCTCCCAAATACTTTCACATTTTTGGCCTTTGAAATGAAGTATATTGCTAAGATGCCCAAGGACATTTTGACTTTTAGCCAAGAAACTGGCTAAATTTCTTTGGGGTCTTTTTACACTAACTGCCTAGCCAATTCCTACCTCCTATTCTTATCACACTATCCTCTGAAGAGGTGATACATTTTAAATTAAGAATTTTTGGAAGTGAAAACTTTTTGCTTTACTGTGATATCGATGTTCATCAGCTGAGACTAGGAAACAAGCTATAAGTAGTAACAAGAGATCCCACTACACTGAGTGAAATCTGGGAAGAATTTCCTCAGGGTCAGCACATAGAAGCTGTAGCCCAAAGGAGCCCAAGGACACACATCAAACTGGCAGCATAACTTGATAATGTTAATTTAAATCTCCCAGGTGGTACTGGTGTTGAAGTAATGAAGGTATTGTTAAGCAAATCTGAGGCTTTGCACAATTAAAGGCCAGGAGAGGCCATTGGTGAAGGGGTAGCCTCAGTTTCAGTGACGTGGTCATGTATAGGGTCTGAGGCATGGAACCTGTGAGGGTGAGGCCAGGAGTAAAGTCTCAATTGCAATGGAGACCCCAGCATATTGGAGATGCCATGACCACCAAAGGCAGCAGCAGGTTTGGAGCCTGCCTGGGCATTTAAGAGAAGCTGTGTGTACTGTGGATGGCAGGGCCAGAGAAGTGGAGCTGCCCAAGCACTATGGAACCCGGAAGGTCATGAGTGAATCCTAGATATACAACATGAAGATACACAGCTGGACTTTGGTTTTTCTTAAGCATGCCCAGATCTTCCATTTGAAGTAAGACAGTGCATAATTGTTTTGGATTCTTTTTCTCATTTACATTTTCATTGACATTTTTACATTTCATACATCTTATCATATTTAGATCTCCCTTCTCCATCTGTACCTTCCATATCCCCCACTAGATTTCATGCATTCTGTCATATATGTTAAGGCCTATCAAGTCAAGCTTTTGTGCCCAGATGTCCCTTGGTGCAAGCTCATCCATTAGGGTCTAGTCAGCCTATCTAGAGTCACTCCTTTAAAGACTATCAACTCTCCCTCACCCAGCAGTAATCAGTTGCTAACAGTTTTGTATTTTACAGGCACTCACAACTGAGACTTTTTAAAAAGACTTTAAACTTTTAAAACGTTTGAAATTAAAAATTTTTTTTTTATTTATTTTCTGAGTATATTGTTTGCATGTAGGTAGTGCACCTGGGCTGTGCAATGCCCATGGAGGTCAGAAGAGGGCGTCCAATATCCTGGAACTGGAGTTAAAGAAGGTTGTTTGCTACCATGTAGTAGCCGGGAATCAAATCCTGGTCCTGCGCAAGATCAGCTTGTGCCCTTAACCACTGAGACATCTCTCCAGCCTCCAAAATGTTTGAAATTTTTAAAGACTGTGGGACTATTATTAACATGAGATCTTGGAGATTAGAAACAGAAAAGTTGTGTTTATTATTGATGTATTTATATGTCAATTGACAAGGTTAAATTTTGCTGGAAAGCTTCAGTTGTCAAACTGATACGTCTGGGTGGAAGGAACTTCAATTCAGAAATTTTTTCATTGAACTGACCTGTGTTCATGTCTGTGGGGCATTTTCTTGATTTTTCAGTGATGTGGGAGGGTCCTACCCACTGTGGGCAGTGCCACCCCTTGGCAGATGGTTCTGGGTTGTATAAGAAAGCAGGCTGAACCCGGGCTTGGGAAGCAAGCCAGTGAGCTGTATTCTACAGTCTATGCTTCAGCTTTTGCCTCCATGTTTTGGCCCTGACTTTGTCAGTGATGAAGTATGACAACCTGGGAGATGTAAGATGAAATAAAATTCATATTCCCAATTTAGTTTTGGTCAGTGTTTTTATTATATCAATAGAAAGTACCTAGAACAAGTACTACTTCAGAAATCACAAAGTGATTAGTATAAAATTAGCAAAAGGTGATTAGTTGCTTATGGGGAACATTTAGTATATAGTTACAAGTGTTTTAATGTTCAAGCCTAGAATGTAAAGCTAAGAAGTACTTTACAAATTCTAATCCAAAGGCAGAGATACTCTGTTATAAAGCCCATACCAATCCTGTATAATATTGGTAATCACCCTTAACCTCTTGTGGTGGTTTCAATGAGGAATGCCCCCATAAAGATTCCAAGTATTTGAATACTTGGCCTAGTTGGTGGCACTAGTCGGGGAGGGTCATGGAACTTTGAGGAAATGTGGCCATGCTGGAGGAAGCACATTACTGGGGTTGGGCTTTGAAGGTTCATAGCCTTGCCTCCTTCTTGCTTGCCTCCCTGCTTCCTGTGACTGCTTGGAGATGTGTGTTCAGCATTCTGCTCCAGCTGCCTCCTGCCATGCCCCTTCCTCCAGGATGGATTCTTATCATTCTGGAACTGTAATCCAAATAAGCTCTTCTGTCAATAAGTTGCCTTGGTAATGATGCTTTGTCACAGCAGCAGAAAGGAAACTAATACACTGGTGTATTTAGACTACCTGGGAAAATGAAGCTAATCTTAAAGTTTGAGTGTTTATTATCTCCAGGCTGCAGCCTCTATATGAGGATTTTTCGCAACTTATTTAGTTCATTTCACTTAACAAGCTACTGTTTTAGGTGTTCTCTCAGCATCCACAAATAAGCAAAACCTAAAATTATTTGGAAATTTTATTCATGTGTCTATTAGAAATGCACAATGTGTCCTATAGAAATGCACAATTGTAGTTTAGAAAGAAAAAGTAGTGTCAATCCATAATTTATGTGATGAAAGTGCTTATTAATTAATTTATAAGAATCTGGAGTCATCTTGTATTTCTGAGGTTTGTTAACAAATTGTTGAGCAAGCACTTTATCATCTTGCCTTCCTTTCATCTTAGTGAGGGAATGCCAGTCATACTGCTAGATCCTTAATTTCTCAGGGGTAATTGTTAGGTTCTTCAAATGTCTTCTCTGTTACAGCACTTTTTAATTTACAATCTTGAATTGCAATTACTATTCATATTAATATTATGCTTTATGTTTATAATTTTACACGAAATTATTTTTGTTTTCTGAGACCGTGTGGCATTATTGTGCATATTTGTGTATAAGGAATGATTATTACAGTGCACTTTACAAAAGGGAGATATTCATTATGCAAAGTCTGATTTTAGAAACTAAATTAACTAAATTATAATGTACACACAATAAAATTTTCCTAAATCACCCATGCAAGTAGGTTAGGTTTGCCAAATATAAAACCTACGTAGTCATCACCAGAATAGAAACTAGGAAATTTGTTGCATATGTGATAAATGGCATCAACATGTATACTTTATTCATTTCTTGTGGGGTCTCTCCCTCTCTTCACGGGTCGTTGGCCACTGGTCCACAAGGACAAGGGGAGCGGAAGCGACGAGCAGGGTCAGAACGGCCAGTCAGCACTGAGGGAAGAAAGCCCTTCTGGGGAGGCAGGTTCAACGACGCAAAGAGCTCCAGACTCAGTGATTCAGTGAAGCAGCTCCATTTATTCAGTGGGAGAACTAGGGAAAACATAGTGTGGAGGCAGTAGCCAAAGCCTCAGTTGATAGGTGTTCATAGTATGCTTTATTTACATGTGGCAGTGGGCTCCTATCTTCCAGACTATCAGGCAATGCCTGATTATCATATAGAAAAAACCTGGGGGTAGTTTTTACTCCAGGTAACTATGCCAAAGGTCATGTTCCAAATAACGTCAGGCATCTGTGCTTGGTGGCACTTTCCAGGTAAGTCAGGAAGAGAGCAGGAAGCCCCCTGCTGAGAAGGGGAGTTATTTCATTTGGCGCGGAGCCTCTTAGAGCTATCCAGACATGGAGGACTACAACCCTAACAGCAGAGTTTCCCAACAATTTCTATTTTTTTCATTTCTCCAGAATTCTTCTTCATATGTTGTTTCCTATTTAAAAGTAACCAGTGACTTGAACTGGATAATATTTAGTTTTTTAATTTTTAAAAATATTTTATTATTTTTATTTTATGTGTATGAGTATATTCCCTACATGTATATAAGTGGACCCATGTCATGCAGTGCACACAGAGTTCAAAAGAAGGCATCTGATCCCTTGGAACTAGAGTTAGGGTGGCTGTTAACCACCATGTGGATGCTAGGAACCAAATCCAGGATCTCTGCAAGAGCAGCCAGTGCTCTTGACTGCTGAACCATCTCCCAGGGCTCAATGTTGAGTTAGTCTCTCTTAAAACTTCACATTATTTAGTGCTAGTCATCTTCAGCTCAGTATATATGTAAACTTCATCTTCACTGTAACAGTATTTTAATGTTATTGTCAAATATTTTATAGTTTACAAATAAACCACAATAGCTTTTAACCCCCTTTAAGAAATACTTACTTTGATTCTAATTTTCACTATTTTTTCAATAAAGCGGCTATGAATAATTAACTGTAACTCTTTTTTGGCCATCTGTCTTTCATAAAAATGCTTAGAAGTAGTATCACAGGATCAAACACTTAAGCATCAAACCAAGTTACAAAACTGTTTATGAAAGGATTGAAATATTTTACATTCTTACCAGTAGTGTGTAAGAGTTACAAGTGTTTGTTAAAGGCTTCTGCACATTTGTGTAGTTATTTTCTTTTTATTTATTTGTTGTTTACAGGCTGACCTTAAACTCATAGTAGCAATCCTTCTGCTTCAGTCCTAAGTGCTGAGATGTCAAATTTGTATCATTATGTTTGGTTAGATAGTTATCTTGATGATATTCAGTTATTGGCTTGTTATATTTTGTTATTGACTCCATAATAAAATATGAATATATATCTTTTGTCTGACATACACAATGCAAATTATTGCTTTCAGTCTGGTTCCCATTGATATTCTTTTTAAATTTTTAAAAAAATTATTTGTGTATGCATGAATTGCTTGCCTGTGTGTAAATGGACCCCTGTCATGCGATGCCCATGGAGGTCAGAAGAAGGCATTGGATTCCACATTAACTGGAGTTACAGATGATTGCTAGATTCCATGTGGGTCCTGGGAATCAAACCAGGGTCTACTGCAAGAGCAGCCCATACTCTTAACTGCTGAGCCAATCTCTACAGCCTCATTCCCCTTGGTATTTTAAAAATGACAATTTTTAACCCACCCAGGGAACATTAGGGAAGAAGTGGTAGAAAGGTTGTTAAAGCCAGGGTTGTTTCATGAACATAGGGAAACATAGGATGAAGGCAGACTTTCAGGCCACTGGAACCTTGCACATGTGAACTTCCAGCAGTGGTGGCATCGGACACACGACCCATGCCAACTCAATCAGACAAGGGCCTAGAGTAGATAAAGGAAATGGGCAGCAGGACTGCTTTAGTGTGGGAACTGTTGGAGACTGATTAATACTGGCTAAGGGAGAATAGACCTTACTTTGGGTCTCTAGATAGGCTGACTTCAGTGGATGAATTTGCACCAAAGGCATCTGGGTACAATTGCTTGACTGGATAGGACTTAACATGTATGACAGAAAGCAAGAGGTCAAGCTGGAGGTGGGGGCACATGGATGGGGAGGGAATCTAAATTGGATTAAGAACTGTTGTATGAAACATTCAGAAACTCATTAAAATTTTTTTGAAAAGAAAATACAAAAATAAAAAAATTGAAAAAATATGTCTTTTTAAGAAATACTTTGGGATGAAATAAGCTTCTTTGTGGAAAATGATTTAGCTATGAATACAAAATTATAGGAGCTAGAAGGTGATTGAGATTGTTCATTACCTTTAGTCAGTTTTGGCTAGCTGGGTGTCATAGGTTTTGGTCATTGCCTCTACATTATAGAATGTAGTATAATGACTTTCTTAATCTTTGCCATGTTTAAAAATGTTTAATTTCTACATGTTCCACATGGTAATTTCCCAGGTGTTGGCCTCGTTTGTGGTCTGGAAATAAGGTAGCTCCAGAGGCTCCTGTACTGAAGGTTTGGTCTCCAGTTGGAGGCACTCTTAAGACATGACTGGACCACAATAGTATTAACATCATCAATGAGTTAAGTCATCATAGTTAATTAGGCTATTTGGAGTAGGGCACAGTTGAAGGAAGTAGTTTCTTGTGTATATCATATGCCTGGTCCCTTCCTCTACCTCCTGCATGCCAGAAAGTGAACATTTTTCTTCTGCCACACCCTTTTACCAATATGCCTGAGAACTCTGAACCTGTGACATAAAATAAAGCCTTCTTCTTTTAAGTTGTGTTTCAGATGTTTAAAATAGCAATAAAAATTGATTGGCATCTGTGTTACTGAATTCTAATTAAAGTTTTTTTTCAGTATAAAGTTGTGTTACAGATCGCATTACAAATTAATAAAGAAAACTACTGTGATAGTTTTAATTATCAACTTGATCTAGAACCACATGAGAGGCAAGTCTCTGGCCATGTCTATGGAGGATTTTCTTGATTCAATTAATTGAGGTCAGAAGACCTGCTGATTGTGGGAAGCACCTTTCCCTAGTGAGGCGATTCTGGACTGTATTACAGTAGGGAACAAAGCTGAGTTCTAGCAGACATGCATTCATTCATTGCTTTCTACATTTGACTGTGGATGTGATGTAACTAGCTGCTTCAATTTCCTCCTGTCTTGTCTTCCCCTCAGTGATGGACGATACCCTGGAATAGGGAGCCAGATACACTCTTTCTACCTTAAGTTGACTCTGTCAGGGTATTTTGTCATAACAAATCCAAACTAAGATATTTCTTTTGGGGAATGATCTGTTTGCACTTAAAAATACTACGTATTTGGCAACTGTTAGGTACATTGTCCTGTAAATGTTCATTAGGGCACTTTGGTTAAGAGCTCCTCATATAATTTGTAGCATTACTCTTTATTTTCCACTAAGAAAGTGGTATTAAAAAGTCTTGTGTTTCTCAAACTTTGACTAATTCAATTACATGTAAGGAGCCATGAATGCAATTTTAAAGAACTGGGAAACACAAAATGTCATTCAAATGTGAGTTTTAATTATAGAACTGATAATAGATTTCCAAAACAGGTAAGTCTAAGTTCATAGAGAACAAACAACAAGTAGTGATAGAGGGTGGACAGAAATTAGAGGTAAAGAGATAACAATGATGGTACTTAATAGCTCACCAAAGTTGACATACTGTTGACCTAAGATAGCAAATGGAGAGGACAAAACACAACCTGATACATTTTCAAGTAATGGTGGATTGTCTTGATGACACATTATAAAAGAGGATGTATGCAAATTGTTGACATTGGGTAGCATGTTATAAAAATACAGTGCCATAGGGGGCTGGAGAGTTTGCTCTGTGATTAAGACTACTGGCTGCTCTTGCAGAGGACCGGGGTTTGATTCCCAGCACCCACATAACAGCTAACGGCCATTTGTAATTCCAGTTCCAGGGGATCTGACATGCTCTTCTGACTGCTGCAGGCATATTGTATGCATGTGATATACTTACATCCATGCAGGAAAAACATTCATATATATAAGTAAAATAAGAAAATGAGGTTGGAGTGGTGTAGGAAAGATGATGACATATTGAGTTTGTGTGGTTTGCTCAATTGTTTGGACAAGTTTCCCACTATGAAATTTCTCCTCAATTAGTAAGTGTTGTGCTGAAGATAGGGCAGGCATGGTGACACATACCTTTAATTCAAACATGTGAGAAAGAGAGAGAGGCACAGCTCTATAAGTTCAAGGTCAGCCTGGTCTACAAAATGAGTTCCCAAGTGAGACTCTGTCCCAACAAACAATTACTGAATAGAATTCCTGTAGATTAAATACATATTTATGTTTGCCTGTATGCTTAATCATATGTATATACATATATGCATATATGTCCTGAGTTCTGCTGACTCATAAGTTATTCTTTGCCTTACAAATGTATATACACTTATGTATATATGTAATATATGTGAGGATATGGAGCTCAGAACGAACTCAAGAATGAGTTAGGAAAAGAGGACCATTAAGAGAAACAAATTCTACATGCCAAGACCAAAGAGCTGGACATGTGTGGCTTCTTATGTTACATTTAAAATCTGATTGGCCATCTCACCTAATAGGCTTCACTGATGTAATAAAACTTTCTTAAACTGCATTTTTTTATTGTTCTAGTGAATATTTTTTCATATTAAATTTTTTAAAAATTATTTATTTAATAACCACATACTTAGAAGAAGCATTTCATTACAACAGCATTGACATATTCAACAACAATTTTCTGAGCTAGGATGCATCTCTTTCAAAACTGGCTATACATTTTTAGGTTTAAAGTTGAATTATTATAGTTATACAATATTGTACTCAGTATAAACCCTATAAGACATGAAATGAGGTTTTAACCTTTTAAAAAAGATCTCAATTTCAATATTAAAATACATAATTTCATAGAGAAAAATTCATTTTTAATGCAATTGATATTAAGATGTTTGCACATGTGTTTCTGATCTCTGTATATCTGATTATTACTAGTCACAGTTGGTTACTTTGCACGTGCATTTCTAATCAATCTTTATATATCTGATTATTACTAGTCACAGCCAGTTACTTTCTGAGCATTTCATTCTTTGTGATGGGCTCTCTTGTCAATTAAAGGAACATGTTGCTCACTGCAGAAAGGAGTTCCTTTGGAGTTAACCACAGTAGCTACAGAAGTGGGTTTGACAAGCGTCCCTTCTGTAATAAAGGGGATGTCTTAAATCACAG
The DNA here is from genome assembly GCF_000622305.1 of Nannospalax galili. NCBI lineage: Eukaryota > Metazoa > Chordata > Mammalia > Rodentia > Spalacidae > Nannospalax > Nannospalax galili. The sequence goes on from NW_008354502.1 coordinate 2,079,918, forward strand.
GAATGAATCAGACATACGTATAGCACTATGGCGATTATGCAGTATGGTTTCACATGTGGTATTCATGAGAAGAAGCTGAAGTGCGTGTGTGTGTGTGTGTGTGTGTGTGTGTGTTTGTGTGTGTGTTTGTGTGTGTGTTTGTGTGTGTGTTCCTCTGTGTATGTGTGTTTCTTTATCTCATTTTATAATCAGTTTAATAAAGGCAGACAGGCTGTTCCCTTGGATCTCAATACTTTTCCCTAAATAATAAAAATCTAATACTTTACACTTTTGGCATAACACTCAAAATAATTTTTTTTTTTGAGACAGTGTCTCCCTGTAGCTGACTTGGAACTTGCTATGTAGATCAGGCTGGACATGATGTCACAGAGATAACTCTCTGTATGTGTATGCCTCTGGGATTAAAGTCATGTGCCATTTTTCCTGGGCTTTAAAATAAGGACATAACTTGGATTAGTAAAATCTTTATTTTACAGAAAAACACCAAAGTTGAAAAACTTCATAAAGACCCAGTTAATGAATAGGATATCAGTGCTAGCAAGCTGTCTTTAAACTTTCATTTCATTGATTTTTATTTTAGTGCTATTAACTACAGTCTAAGAGAAAGGCAATTGAAACCCTGTTGCCACTCTAAATATTTACTGAGGAACCAAATATTGCTAAGTGGTATTTGAAAACATATTTTAAATATTTAGATTTGCTAAATGACTTCAGAGAATGATCATTTGTTGGGAGGCAAAGCTGATAAGCCTAGAGGATAGTAGATATCTGTCTCTAAGGAAGAACTAGCTGCAGGAATGAAATTAGGGAATCAAACTGTGATTTTAATTGAAAGTGAAACTAGTGCATGCAGTTTTTTACGAGTGATATTATTGAGTGTGATTGAGAAATCTTGCCAGGGCTTTATTTTAGTACCATCACTACCTTTGTTATAAAAGTTTCAACTGAATTCCAAGCCAGCTTAGATTAAGGCAAATTATATGTTGGACATAACTACCTGGATATTTTGGGATATTAAGTATATCTCAAAAATACTTTTTTTTCTCAAAACATTGAACATAGGCATTATCTGGTGTATTCTATTTAAATATGTGCATACATTACCTGATGATATTCCTATAATTTAACATCATTTTACCTTGCTGTAATTATTATATTCTGCATTTCAGCATTCCAGATTTTGAAAATTACACACTGTAAAAAGAGGCCAATGTGTGGCATCTAAATTGCATTTTATATTGTGCATGAAATTTATGACTCCTACGTTGCTACATTCTATTTCTGTTCCTTGAAAAACTCTTCCAAGAGTTATTGAGTTAGCTTACATTGAAGGAGATGGAACAAGAGGATGAAAGAATTTAATGCTGGAAAAAAATATCAAAAGTAAAGCAGGAAGAGTGTGATGAGAACAATTAGCATTGTGGTACAATAGTTGGAACAGCATTGCAAACTTGTGGGCTTTTTAAAAGTGTGGAAATTAATATTTTAGTGTGTTGTTTAATTTGTGAATTTACCTGCTTTATAGACAAGAAATTGAGATATTTATGAGTATTAGGACAGGATTTAAGTCACAGTGTGACAATAAAGATACTGCTCTCAGTGTAATTTGTAACTTCTCTCCTCACCTCCCTACTCAGTCTCTTGAACTGGACTTCTCCTAATTGTATATTCTCTCTCTCTCTCTCTCTCTCTCTCTCTCTCTCTCTCTCTCTCTCTCCATATATATGTGTATAAATATATATATTTCATACCCATAGAATTCCATGTATGATTAAAAACTTCATGGCTGTTGAAGACAGTTCTTGAAATTTCTTTTTAAAAATTTTTACTTATTATTTTTATTTTATATTTATGAATGTATTGCCTGCATGTATTTAAGTGCACCTGTGTCATGCAATGACACAGAGGTCAGAAGAGGGCATCGGATTCCCCTGGAACAGAAGTTAGCTGCCAGGTGTGTGCTAGGAATTGAACCTGAGTCTTCTGCAAGGACAGTCAGTGCTCTTAACTGCTGAGCCATCCCTCCAGCCCCTTGAAACTTCTTTTTTATGTATACTTTTGAATTTTTCTATATTTCATACAATAGATCTGAATCATATTAAGACCCCCTCCCCAACCTGCACCTCATACAGCCCCCCACACCAGATTTTAAGCATTCTTTCATCTATGTTAAGGCCTATCTCGTCAAGCTTTTGTATCCAGATGTCCCTTGGTGCAAGTTCATCCACTGGGAATCTATTCATCCTATGTAGAGTCACTCCTTTAAAGAAAATCAACTCTTCCTCACCCAGGAGTAATCAGCTGCCAGTAGCCCATTTCCATAGTTCTATCCTGTGCTAGATAGCTTTAGTGTCAACTTGACACACCTGGGTTGAGGAACCCCAATTGGGGAAGTCTCAATTGAGGACTGACCTGTGGCCATGTCCATGACACTGTTGATTGTTGAGTGATGTGGGAGGGCCCACACCCACCCCATTGTGGGTGGTGACACCTCTGGGCAGGTGGGCCTGTGTTGCATAAGAAAGCCGGCTGAGCAGGGGCCAGGGGAGAAAGCCAGTAAGCAGCAATCCTCCGTGGCCTCTGCTACAGTCCCTGCCTCCAGGTTCCTGCCCTGAGTTCCTACCTTGGGCTCCCTGATGAACTGTAACCTTGGAGATGTAAGACAAATAAACCCTTTCCTCTCCAAGTTGGTAGTGATCAGAGTGTCTTGTTATAGCAATGGAGAAACAAACTAAGACAGAAATTGATAACAGAGAGTAGGGTACTGCTGTGACAGACCTGACCTTGGTGTTTTTAGGAGGACTGAGGAAACATTTGGAACTTTGGGGTGGAAAAGCCATTGAGTGCTCAAAGTTTGTTGCTGTGGAACTTGGAACAGTTATGCTTAAAGAGTTGTGGGTGATGGAAGCCTGGCATGTGAAGCTTCAAAGGGAAGCAGAGATCATCAGGGCTGCTTATGTGGTATTTTGAATTGTGAATCTGTGGGTTTGGACAGCTGGGGCTGAAGAATCAGCTGCGATTAAGAAGAGACCAGAACCTGAAGTAAACCTTTGCTTTACTGGGAAGATTGATGCTGGTTAGCTTGGGCTGAAAAATCAGCTGTAAGTAACAAGAGATCAGCATCACTGAGGTGAACTGTTCTGGGAGGTGTTTCCTCAGGGTCAGCACACAGAGGAGACCCAAGCCTCCACCTCAAGCTAGAAGCAGGACTTGGTAATGTGTAAGAGTCTCCTGCATGGTTCTGGTGTTGAAAGCCTGAAGGTGTCACAGACAGCAGCTGAGGCTTGGCACTCTGAGAGGACAGCAAAGGCTATAGGTGAAAGTACAGCTTCAGTTGCAACGAAGACCCCAGGATTGAAGGGTTCATGGAGAGAATTTGAGGCTTTGCACCCCAAGAGGCAAGAAGAGGCCATGGGTGAAGGTATAGCCTCAGTTTCAGTGGAGACCCCAGCTTTCTGGAAATGCCAGGACCCTGGGATGACCACTAAAGACAGAAGTAGGTGTGGAATGGAGCTGGCCTGGGTCTGAGACCAGCTGTGTGTGTTGTAGACGGCAGAATAAGAGAAGTGGAGGTGCCAGAACCCTTTGGAGGTCAGAAGATCATGAATGAATCCCAGATGTCCAGCCTCAAGCTACTTTGCTGGAGTTTGGTTTTGCTTAGGTGTGCCCAATTCTTCCCTTTGAAATAAGACAGTACTCATTTTGGATTTTACAGAAGCCCACCCATAGTTAGGAGACTATTAAAAGAAACTATGGACTTTTAAGTATTTGGATTTTTTAAGGACTGTGGGGTTTTTAAGGTTGTACTGTCTTATGTTGTGATATTAATGTTAACATCATATCTTGGGGACAAGAATTCGAAAGGTTGTGGTTTCATAGTGATGATAGTGATGTGTTTGTGTGCCATGGGTGAATTGTGCTGGATAGCTTTAGTGTCAACTTGACACACCTGGGTTGAGGGACCCTCAATTGAGGAATTTCCTTCATTGGACTGACCTGTGGCCATGTCTGAGGGGCATCTTCTTGACTGTTGAGTGATGTGGGGGGTGCCCAGCCCACTGTGGGTAGTGCCATCCCTGGGCCGGTGGGCCTATGTTGCATACAAAAGCAGGCTGAGCAAGGGCCAGGGGAGCAAGCCAGTAAGCAGCAATCCTGTGCTCCAGCCCCTGCCTTCAGGTTCCTGCTGCCCTGAGTTCCTACCTTGGGCTCCCTGATAAAACTGTGACCTTGGAGTTGTAAGACAAATAAACACTTTCCTGCCCAAGTTAGTAGTGGTCAGAGTGTATTGTCACAGCAATGAGGAAACAAACTAAGACATATGCCAAGTTTTTGTCTGATTGAGTCAGCATGGGTCTTGTGCAAATTCCAAAAATGGAATTTGTTTCAAATTCAAAAAAGTAAGAACCCAGAGGCCTGAAAGCCTTTGCTTCCTTATGCTCATTCACCACCCCTGGTTCTTACAATCTTTCCATCTCCTTTCTTGCAATGGTCTCTGAATCATGGGTGGGTGAGGTTTGATATAGGTCCTATCCAGGGACTCACACTCTGCAGTTTCTTATTCTCTACACTTTGGCCAGTATGGCAGTCTGTGCGCATCAGCCTCTGTTGCATAAGGAAGTTTTCCTGGTGAGAACTGAGAGATGTATTAGTATGCACTCTGCCGCCCCCATGTTCCACTGTGTTCCACGAGCTTTATGTGGGAAGGTGGAAAGTTCTTTTTAAAAATATTTTATTTATTTTATTTATTTTTTTATTTTATGTGTGACTTGGATGTTCCTCTGACCCTGTGAAGACAAGCCATGAACCCACCTCCTTCCCAAGCTCTGCAAAGAAGCCACTTCCCTTCTTTCAGCCAATTGGTTGACCATAGCTGCTTGCAGGGGAGGGACTAAGGGTATAAAAGCTTGGAAAATCACAAGGCTGGTCTCTTGCCATTTTGTAAGACTGTCTGGAACCACAGGATTTATGTCTGGGTGTAGACTTTTGAACACAGCCATGAGGTGGGGGTGGTGGTGCCTGCTTGTCTGTAAGTAAACCCACACTCCAAGCTCAGTTAGCAAGTCCAGTAAACTCATTAAGATTCTTCAAACCAGGGTTTGGAGAATTTTTTCCTCAGGCTGTCTTAAGGACTGTAGGAGTAGGAGATTGGATGCCATGTGCACTTACCAGCAGTGAATTTGACTTACAATTGGCAGAGCTGGATGGATACGAGGAAACTGAGAATGAGTTTTGGAAGAGCGTTGATGATGTCCCAGATATGGGGAAAGAGACCAACAACTTAAGTAAAGTGGGGTGAGGGGAGAGTGTGGACTGAGGAAATGTTAACCTGGTGGGCCATTCCCATAGGCTTGGTGGGGGTGGCTGCAGTGGCATGGTGAATGCAGTGGACAGTGAGATATGTAACTAGGGTGAGGCCTTCTAAACAGTTGAGGTCGATGGGGAAAATCCCAGGGCGGCAGCCATCTTGTAAATGGTAGGGGGTGGCATGCCTGCTTGACTGGTGGGGGCTGCCACATGAGTATGGAGATACCTTGAAAACAAAAGAAGGTCTGGAACAAATTCTGCAAGCTCTAGGAGTAGCACACCAGGGACAGAAACGTCAAAAAGCACCTGCAAAGGCCACTTGACCGCTGATATTGATAATAAGAAATCTATCCCAGGCAGAGGCCTTAGTCAGAAGGGAAACTGAAGGTGTTAGAGAGGAATTAGAACAGGAGAGGGATATGAGGCTGGACTCTTTGGTACTGGCCTCTGACCTTGCCGGTAAATTAGATAAGAGAGAAAAGGAGATTGAGGTGTTGGCATGCCGTTTTCTGTGTCTAGGAGGTCAAAAAGGGAAAAAACACCCAGATCAGAATGATAATAAAAGGCCCATCCTGGGATCCTAAAACCTGGAACCCCTGGGAAGAGTTGGGCAGTGAGGAAGAAGGAAGTGACTTAGAGATAGTGAACCTGCTCCTCAGGTTCAACCTTTAATTCAAAGAAAGGGAAAATCCATCATCCAACATGCCAATGGATGTCTTAACAATAGCCCGATGCAGGAACCATGGTAATCTGAGACTACTCAGCACAGAACTATTAGAACTGGAAATGTCATTTAAAAAAGCTATGAAGGAGCCTTTGGCCACCTGGCTTGTGAAGCTATGGGATGTGGGGGCAGATGGAATCATTTTAAGTTCTACGGAAGCAGAGAAGTTAAGCAACGTAACCACTAATCCCTCTTTGAGACAAAGGCTTCACAATTTAAGACAACATGAGGGAAACCAGTCCATGATGGATTGGCTCATTCAAGCCATTCCAGATACGTGGGTATCTCCAGCTGAGATTCCCATGAATACTAGAGACTGGAAAACCATAGAGGAAGGACAGGCTCTGTTGAGGGAACTGGACATGAGGGAAGCTGTATTTGATGCCCATTTCACTGTCCCAGACAGGACTGTGTTTACAGGAGACTTAAGAAAGAAACAGATTCAGCAAGTCCCACAAGACTGGTATGGAGCTTTGGTGGCAGTGCTAAGACCCATGGTCGGGAGTGACCTGTATGAGGCTGGTGAGGCTCTCATGGATTTAAATATTTTAGACATGTAAACAGGATTTGAAAGGTGCTAAAATGAGTAGACACAAGGGAATAGGGCCAGAACTCAGCAAAGGGGCCCCTCCGTGTCTTCTGAGCATAGATGTGGATGGATCTGCACAAAGCAGGAGTTGCTAGGGACAATATAGACTGTCAGCCAAATGCTGTGCTGGTGAGTCTGTGGAAGGATTTAAGACCTGACCAGCAATTCACCACAGAAGTAAGAGAAACTGGGGACCTCTGCGCCCTCTGCTCCAGAGGAAGGCAGCCTCATTGGATGGGACTCCTCCCAACCACTGCCTTGAAGGGGTGGCCACGGTTGCCCACTGGTGAGGGCCATACCTGGTGACTGGAGGATTCATTGGTTCCCTGACTGATATACAAAACACATGGGCCCTAATGAATACTGGGGCAGAGTGTGCACTAATTCACAGCAATCCCCAAAAACATCAGGGCCAGTAGATAGCAGTGGATGGGTATGGGGATAAAATCATACAAGTTAAGTGGACTAGACTCATTCTAGGAGTGGGCAATTATGCATCTCTCCCCTTCAAGAGAACATTTTAGAGGTGGATGCCCTCCTGGGTCACACCCTACATACTACTGTGGGAGAGTTTCGGCTGAGGGTGTGAACAGTAAAGGCAATTACTTGGGAGTGGGCAAGATGGGAGCCAGTCAAATTGCCCACCCCATGGAGGGTGGTGACTATCAAACAGTACCAGCTGCCTGGGGGTTGAGATGAAATTACTGAAACCATCCAGGAACTAGAGAGGGTAGAAGTTATCCATCCAGCCCAGAACCCTTTCAATAGTCCTTTTTGGTCTATCAGCAAGCCAGATGGCTCCTGGAGAATGACTGTAGATTACTGGGAGTTAAATAAGGTGGTGTCTCCCATTCATGCAGCAGTGCCCAACATTGCACTGCTAACTGATCAGCTGGTGTAGGAAATGGGGTCCTTCCATGCTGTGGTGGACCTTGCTAATGCATTCTTTAGTATTCCCCTAGCTTCTGAGTCCCAAGATCAATTTGGTTTCACGTGGATTGGATGATAATGGACTTTCAGAGTACTTCTCCAAGATTACCTCCACAACCCCACGGTTTGTCATGGGATGGTGGCCTGGGCCCTGGCCCTGTTACCCTGCCTCCTTCTGTAAGGAGGTTCTACTACATAGATGACATAATGCTGACTTCTGAGTGCCTTACAGATTTGGAAGCTCATTTGGGGAACATGCAAGTGCACCTGAAAGAGCAAGGATGGGAAATCAACCTGCACAACGTACAAGGGCCTGGTACAGCGGTAAAGTTCTTAGGATTTTTATGGTCTGGCAGAACTCGCATGATACCCAGTGTAGCTGTTGAGAAAATCTTAGAACAAACCCTAACAATAAATGCTAAACAGTTACAGGTATTTTGGGGACTTCTTGGGTATTGGCGAATTTTTATAACCCACGTTGCTCAGGTTACCTGTTCCCTGTATAATCTAATAAAAAGAGGTGCTACATGGTATTGGGATGTAAAGACCCAAGAGGCTTTTGAGCAGGCCAAGGTACTGGTTGGGCAAGCTAAACAGCTGTGTGCCCCAGTACCTCACTGTCCCTTCCTCTTGGAAGTCATCAGGAGCCCTGAAGGTTATGGGTGGGGCTTGTGGCAACAACAACCTAAATAGATGGTCGCAATTGGGTTCAGTTCCCAATCATGGATAGGGGCAGAGTCCTGGTACACAGTGATAGAACAGCAACTGCTGGCTGTGTACAAAGCACTGCAACAGGTGGAATCCATTATGGCCCCACCCCATTACTGTGAAAACCACTTATCCCATAAAAGGGTGGAGGTCCTGTTAGCCAAGCCCCTGTCAGGGGTGGCCTGAAACCAAACGCTGCAAAGATGGCATGCATATTTGCAATAGCAAGGGGTGGTGTCAGCATGCCCGATTACCAATGCATGCAGGCAGTACTAGGACCCATATCATTTCAAGGCACAGAGCCTCTCCCTCCACCTCCTATAGTTGACCCTCCAGCAAGACCTGACAGAGTTCTAGAAGGGGCTCCCCCAATTCCGGCTGATGCCTGGTATACTGATAGCACTAGCAGGGGTGCCAGACAAGAATGGGTAGCAGTGACAATACAGATGAACACTGACACTATATGGTTAGTGAGGGGAGAAGGAGAAAGCAGTCAATGGGCTAAATTTAGAAGTGTATGGATAGTTATAATGAGGGAACCTGACAGTTGGGCTGTGTTCAAGGACTTAACCTTATGGATGGCTCAGAAAGAGAAAGAAAACTGGCAGGTGATAGGACGGCCACTATGGGGACAACAAATGTGGATGGACATATACAATAAAATGCAGGAGGAGCTAGCACCCCTGGTAGTTTACCATGTGGCTGCACATGGCCTGGTGAGTCCCCCTGGGAATCAGGAAGCTGATGCCCTCACCAAGTTTCCCTTAGAAGCAGCTTACTGAATTCATATCAAGTCAGGCCACAGAGGAGCCAACATGGGTTGGAGAATAGCCAGAGCAGCTGGCATTCCTGTAAAATATGCTGACATACAACAGGCTGTCCAGGCCTGTGAGGTATGTTCCCAGTTACAATGCCAGAGGATGGATGCCATGATGGGACACGTGCACAAGGCAGCTTCCCCTGTGAAAGACTGGGATATAGGGCCTCTGCTAGTCAGTGAGGGGCATAAATATGCTCTCACTTGTGTGGACATTGCCACAGACCTTACACAAGCCTTTCCTTGCAAGAGAGTGAAGGGCAAGGCTACTATCAAGGGGCTTACTGAACTCAGTGTCATGTATGGGTGCCCGAGGTGAATTGATAGCAACAGAGGCACTCATTTTACAGGTACAGATATGCAAGCTTAGGCTGAGGATAATCATCTTCTATACAATCCTACAGGAGCAGGGTTAATTGAAAGAAAAAATGATTGCTAAAGAAACAGTTGAAAGCCTTAGGGCCAGAAGGAACCGTACGGGGGTCGAAAAATGCCCTTCCAGAAGCCATAAGGTTGTTAAATGAGAATCTCAGTATCAGGGGTGGGTTGCCTCCCTATTAGCAGCTGGCCAAAGGGACCCCAGAGGTCCCCAAAACTATGAAGGTGATTGCCAGTAATATTGGTTGTACACCTGAAGTGGATGATAAGACCCTATTGCTGAAGGTGCTGCATGATGTGAAGCTGGGAGAGGGAGAAATCAAGCTTGGACTAAGCTGGAAACTCCCTGCCACTGGATGGGTGGTTTTCATAGTGCCAGAAGGTGCTATGCAGAGGGCTGGGAGAGAATTGTCCCCATTATTCTGTTCAACAAAGGACCCCACGTGCTGCATTATCAACATGCAAAGCAAGATGTTCCTGCTGGTGCGATAATGGCTCATCTAGTGTATGTATAACCAGCTGATCATCGATTGGACCTAATGCCCACTCCTAGGGATGGAACGCACATCTGGTATTATAGACCAGGCCACCCCCCTGTGGCAGGAGAGGTTACAGGCCCAGTGGAGAACGACTGCAATTGTGTTGTTAGGTGGATGTGATGTGCCTACTGAAGTGCCATCTAAGCATTTCTGTTTATGCCCATGAGCTATTTTATCAGTTACTGTTTACATGTTCTTGCTTCTTGCTGTTTATGTTTTAATAATAGATGGAATGTCACTAAATTGAGTCTTCAGGCCATGACAAACAGAGACGCAGAGACTTGAAGAGTCCAGTGTCCTATTACAATGAGAGAAAGGTCGCCCCACCCCCTCTGAGGCTCAGGGATATTCTCGGAAGAGGGGGGCAGAAAGTTTTGAAAGAGCCAGAGGAAGGGGTAGAGTGTTACCCAGATGTTCCTCTGACCCTGTGATGACAAGCCATGGACCCGCCTCCTTCCCACGCTCTGCAAAGAAGCCACTCCCCTTCCTTCTTCCAGCCAATCGAACCATAGCCGCTTGCAGGGGAGGGGCTAAGTGTATAAAAGCTGGGAAAAGCAGCTTTTGGCTGGTCTCTTGCCATTTTGTATGGCTGTCCTGAACCACAGTATTTATGTCTGGTTGTAGACTTTTGAACACAGCCATGAAGGGGGGCACTTGTCTGTAAGTAAACCCGCTCGCACCCCAAGCTCAGTTAGCAAGTCCAATAAACTCATTAAGATTCTTCAAATGAGGATTTGGAGAATTTTTTCCTCAGGCTGTCTTAAGGACTGTGGGAGGAGGGGATTGGTTGCCACATGCACCTCCCAGCAGTGAATTTGACTTGCAGCATGTATTGACTGCATGTAGGTAAGTGCACCTGTGTGGTGCAATGCCCGCAGCAGACAGAAAAGGCTGTAGGTTCCCCCTGGAACTGGAGTTACGGAGTTGTTAGCTGCCAAATGTGGGTGCTGGGATTCGAACCCGGGTCTTCTTCAAGAAGAGTGTTCTTAACCACGGAGTCATATCTCCAGCCCTTGAAACTTCAGGAAGTTGAAGATTTCAGAATTTTTAGTGGTGGGCTGAAAGCCACACACAAAGATTGTTCTCAAATTTCTGGTCCTAAGGAAAGCAGCTTATGAATAAAGTATTAAATGCCATCAAGTTTGTAATTAGTTGACATATTGTAATGTACCTCAGACACTTGACCCTTGTGGCTATTGCTGTTAAGTGGGAAATATGCAGAATTATAGGACAGAAAATGACTATTTTGTAATACCCTGCATAAATGTTTATTTTATGAAATGATGGATAGAGAAAACATGAGATAAAAGAAAAAA
>NW_008354502.1:2092383-2123969 GCF_000622305.1 Nannospalax galili
TAAATAAATAAAAATAATGATAATAATAATTCTTCAAAGCATAAAAATTTGTTCCTTAATAATTAGTTGATGTGAAAAACATTACCATTGAAATCTACGTGATGACTTTATATCCATGCTCAGATGCCAAGGAGCTCAGAAAGTAACTAACTGTGACTAGTAATAATCAGATATATAGAGATTAGAAACGCATATGAATCTTAGTGTCAATTGTATTAAAAATGAATTTTTCTGTATGAAACTGTATTTTAATAATGAAATGGAGATCTGTTTTAAAGTTTAAAACCTCATTTAATTTTATGTCTTATAGGGTTTAGACAGAGAACAATATTGTATAACTGTGTAAACTCAGCTATATACCTAAAAATTAACAGCCAATTTTGAAAGAGATGCATTCTAAGATGCATTCTTCTTATTATATGGTTATTAAATAAATAGTTTTAAAAATATGTCAGTTATACATGAATACACACTCACTGTAAAAAGTTAAAGACGAAGCTAAATTCTGCCTCAAAAGTAGCTATGTCAGTTCACTGGAAAATCAGAGGAAAGCAATCTGTGTCTTTTTGAAGGGGAATGGCCTGGCTAAGTAAACCACATGTGGTCATAGGTTAGACTACTATTGGTGTTAAATAACCTTGGGGGCTGGAGAGATGGCTCAGCAGTTAAGAGCACTGGCTGTTCTTGCAGAAGACCTGGGATCGAAACCCAGAACCACATAGCAGCTAACAACTGTCTGTAACTCCAGTTCCAAGGGACCTGGCCACCTCTTCTGTCTTCCTTGGGCATTGCATGACATGGGTGCACTTACCTACTATCAAGCAATACATGCATACACATAAAATAAAAATAATAAATAAAATTAAAAAAAATCCTTGATCTGTAGTAACATGGGTAGATCTCAGACATATTATATGTTAAAGGAAAATTGCAAGTGTTATATGTAAATTAGAGTTCAATTTATGTGCAAAACAGTGCTATGCATTGCCTATAGATATGTATATGAATGTGGTTTTCAAGATTCCTTAGAATCCATTTGAAATTCCTAACCAGTTATTTGTGGGATGGGAGATATAGATGAGAGGGATTGGGGTGGAGATCAGAATTGGGAGGGTGGTCAGAGGAAACTTCAGCTCTCTAATGTATATCTAATTTATGTTTTAAAGTATTCATGTTATATTTGATAATTTAAAAACTGCTATAATTTTGTGTCTTGTAAATTGCTTTATGGGGTACTGTGTATGTACATTAAAATACACTCAATTTAAAAAAAATGTCTTTCAGAGGACTGGAGAGATGACTTAGTGGTTAAGAGCACTGCCTGCTCTGGGTTCAGTTTCAGCATTGACATGGTTGTTAACAACCACCTGTAACTCCAGTTCTAGGGGATGCGACACCTTCTGGCCTCTGTGCAGGCAACATATTCATACACATAATTTTTTAAGTCTTTTAAAAATGTTTTTCATGGAATTGTGAAAGCAATTTTCTTTTAGTTTTTAAAACTTATATCACTGTAACCTAACTCACCAATAAAAAGATCACCTAGCTGATTTTTAAGAAGCCACTCAAACACTTGACCAGTCACAAACTCTACTTCTCAGGGAACTTCTGTATCTTTAGAATATTCTTGTGGAAGCAATGGAAACTCAATTATGGTCTTATACTGTCTCATTCAATAACATTTTAATTAATCCATTCATTCATTCATTTTGCAAAACCTTATCCAATTTTTTCCATGTACAGAATGTAGCATTAAAGAAATAACTGTAGATATTTATCTTCTCATTACTCTAATACAGTTTTGGAGATCACACCTACATTGCTTTATCACCTTGAGATCTAGGTACTGAGATTCTATTCATTTGAATCCAGCTGTTGTTTTACATAAAGTCACCACTTTGTTAGCCCTTCTCTGGTAGATAAGTGTTTTGAAAATATGTCAATGGGTAGTATTACATTTCACATGCAGAAGATTTAGAATTGATAGATATAGATGCTCCATTCTCCTAGAGGTGAAACATTTCCCAACTGATGACTTCTTTTCAAAGAGTAACATTTAAAACAACAGAGACAGGGTAATGGAGAAGACTGAGGAACACTGCCTCATCCATGTGATCATGGTCAGCTTCATGTCAATACAGTACTTTAGATATGAATAAAAGTTTTATTTTGCCTCTCGAATTTTTCTCCCACATACTTATGACTCCCCGATAATCATGTAAGCAATATGAGAAACTCCCAGTACTGGTATTTCCAACAAAATATCTAACAGAACTTTCTTCCTTAATAGTATGCTGGTCATCAAAAACTGGGAATGTCTAAATCTGTCACAGCCAAATGTAATGTGATGAGAAAAATAAATTTCCATCCATTTATTGTTCTTTCTTTGTATGGCAAGTTTCTTCTTACCTCCTACTTTGACATTTTTCCTTTGTCTTTTGACAATTTGGTTAGGATGTGTCTGGTATGTGGATCTCTTTGACTACATAGCATTTGGACTTCACTGAGCTTCTAGGAAAGGCACAAAGAAATTTATCTTCAAATCTGGAACATGTGGGGACAATATTTCTCCAAATATTCTATTTTTTTTCACTCTTTCCTTTACTTATGGGTTACATTTGTGCATAATGGGAATGGCTGGTGATGTCTCGCCCATCTCTAAAACATTTCATTGCTTTTTCTCATTCATTTCTCAGCTTTCTTTTCAAACAGTATGACTTCAGTTGGACCTATTTTCAAGGTCAAGTCGTTGTCCTTTGACCAAATGTGCTGCTGAACATTAAATATATATATATATTAATTTTATGTGTATGTGTTTATTGCTTTCATGTAGGTAAGGGCACCCATGCTGTGCAATGCCCAATGCCCATGGAGGACAGAAGAGGACATTAGATACCCTGGAACTGGAGTTACAGACTATTGTTAGCCACTATATGGGTGCTGGGAATTGAACCTGGGTGCTCTGTAATAGAAGCCAGCACTCTTAACTGCTGGGTCATCTCTCCAGCCACTGTTGAACTTTTTAAATACTAGTTTTAACTTAGTTTTGGAAATTTCATACATGTATACAATAAACTTTAATCATATCTAATCCCTACTACATCTTTCCAACTCTCCCAGAGACCAACCAACCCATCTCCCTCCCAACTTCAAGTCCAATTTATTAATTATAATAACAATTATTATTTTTAACTCCTTGAGTCCAATTAATGCTAACCATATACACATTGGTGTAGGGCCATCCACTTGAGCATGAGCACCTACCAGTAGCTAAAGAAAAGTGACCATCAGCAGCCATCAATTGCTAATAACTGCTGCACTAGGGATGGGGTTTCAGAGCCCTTTCTCCATTCATAGTCAAATTTTGACTAACTTTATTTTGTTCAGGTCTAATACAGGCAATCACAAGTACAGTAAGTTGATGTGTGCATCATCCAGATGATGCCAAGAAGTCAGCATTTCACAACATTCCTTTATGTCCTCTGGCATTTACATTCTTTCATCTCCCTCTTCCATGAGGCTTCCTGGGACTTGAATGCAGATAGGTAGAGATACATGACCCACCCATGGCTGATCACTCAGAATCACTTATGCTCAGCGCTTTGATGAGACTCTCAGTTACTCCACTGAAAAGTAAAGAATGCAAATTTATTGGTATAAATAGGTATAAAATTAAAATCTATAGGTTTAGATACAAATAATTAGAAGGCAGTTTGACAACATCACTGGATCCCCCCTTAGGAATTATGATCTCTGGGTTTACAGTACCAGCCTTGAAATTCCTTTTGCAGATTAGACCTCAAATCCAATCTGAGAGTACTTGTATACCTCCATAATTGTCATTCAGCTATTGCACCATTTGGCACAACTTGCCTGGTAGGTCAGTACTGTAGCATACAGGGTCTAGCACTGGGTGAGACCATTAATGACTTTCCTTCCCCAGTAGCCTACAGAGCACCTTCTAGCACTATACAACTAGCCAGCTGGGAAATAATTTTCTCATCAGCTTAAGGTTGATTTGATTAAATCATGAAAAGTTTTTGGCATCTTTACCAATAGGGTCTAATCATATAGTCATGTTGGGCACCAAGGATCAATGGCAAGAGCCTATCTTATTTTGAGTGCCTCTGGGGCTGCCTGATCAATAATAACACCTAGGGAGGTATCTCCTGCCTGACACCCAGGTTTTCATTTATTAACCCATGACTTCTGGGAGCAGTACTTTGCACCCACACATGATACCTCTGATTAAACTCCTTTTATAATATGGTACATTTTTAAATTAATTTACAAACTAGTCACTTTCTACATGGCTTCTTCATACATCCTTAGATTTTTGCTGACCTGCTCCCTGTTACCTATCTCCCTGTCTCCACCTCCTCTTAAGTCTTTAACCTGAATTATTGCCTCCCTCTTTTTCCATGTCACCTGTGTTCTACCATCAAGCCTAATTATATATTTTTTTTACTTGTGTTGCGAGACTTCGGATTTCCATTTAGCTCTTTTACCTCCTTCATTAGGTTAGGTATTTCCTCACGCTATTTCTTCATCTCCCACTCCTTCTATGTTTAAAGATTTCCACCCCCCTCTCTCCTGCTCTACTTTCATTTTTACCTGTATTTTAACATCCCACCCCCTTAATACATCTATTCTCAATGGCCTGTTTGTAATGATGTGACTTGCGCATATACACCAATTTAAACAAAGAAAACAAGCTATTCAAAGTTTGGATCGACCCCAGGTAGAGCAACCTGGAAGAACTTCCAAACAAGAATTTAAGAAGAACAATTATAACCATGTTCAAACAACTCTTAGAAGATAAAGTTATATGGCAAGATAACAAAAACAAAGATCTGAATGAAACGAGGAAATAAATCTAAGATATGAGAATAATATTCAATAAAATCCCCAAAAAAGGTTAAGCTGAAATGATAATTGTTCTATTTTGTTTCTCCATTGCTGTGACAAAACACTCTGACCAATCTGACTTTGGGAGGAAAGGGTTTATTTGACTTAAACCTCCCAGGTGTAAGTTCATCACTGAGGGAGCCCATCCAGGTAAAACAGGCATCCAGAACACCAGAGATGATGAGAAAAGAACTAATTGTGATATTTTATAGCTAAAACATTAAAAACTCAGCATAAAGAAAGCATATAGAATGTACAAGAGAAAACTTCTTATAATGGCTGGACTAGTAGAATAACATCTCATAAGTCCATAGAAACCTTAAATTCAGAAGCACTTGGAAAGTTGTATTCTAACTTCTGAAAGACCACAACTCCCAACCCAGATTATTACATTCAGCAAAACTGTCTATTGAAACTGAAGAAAAAGAAAATATTTCCATGATGAAATTAGAATAAAAGAATATATGACCACAAAATCATTACTACACAGTACAGTAGAAGGAATCCTTTTATCTGAGGACAAGAGGAATCACACCTAAGAAGCCCCAGAGGAAAAATAATGAATACCAGTATAGCTAATTATAAGAGGTCTAAGGAAACATCAAAATGAGCAAAATGCCAGGAAATAACACACAATTTTCAATAATAACTCTGTTGCTGAACTTTTACTTAGTATTACCCTGTCCTTTATTGAAAAATTCATTTCCATTTTTGTATTTAGTTGTATTTTATAATTTATGTATTATGGGTAGTATTTTAGATTATGAGTTCAATATATTTATTTTTTGAGCATGGTTATGATATCTGAAATGTTTTCTTTAAAAGTACAGCTTCTGGGCTCCAAGCCAAATGGACATTTTCTATTAGCTGATTTCATGCTTTTTTACAGGCTATGTTGTCTTTCGTTTTCTGTATGCCTCATGTTTTGTTGTTATTGAAACTGGATATTTGAAATATATTTCAAGACTTTTGACTTCTGAATAGGTCCCAGTGCATATTGTTGTTGCTGTGATTTTTTTGTTGTTGTTTATTGCATGACTTTCATTAATCAAATATTCTTTGTCATTTGTGGCCACTGCTCTAATTTATTAGTACTGTGGTCATACAATGATGGGACAGAGATTCCCACAAATCCTTTGAACCAATAAATCAACCACTCTTAGCCACGGAGTTTTTCCCTATCTTGATAAACACCTCACAGTGTTTATCAAGAATGTGCCTCACAGTCTGAGAGAGGTAAAATATAAGATTGGCACTAAAAATTTCTAGGGCATGTACATGGCCATTTTTACATGGAAGACAGTCTAATTTTTCAAGATTTTGTTAGAGTACCTCAATCTCTCATATAGATAAATTAATTTTTCAGGCTTTCATTTTAAGTATTGTAATCAGAGTCCCATTTTCTCTGTTTCCATGTTTCAGGTAGGTACTATTTATAATGTGTACTGTTGCTATAAATACGTGAGGTAAAATGAATTTCCAGTGATTGAAGTTAGTCATATAGATTATGAACATGTTCTGTGAGTGTGAGAATTCTAGGAGAGTTCCATATAATTCAAATAATGGTGTTATGCTAGAATGAGGCTTTTAAATAGCTCTCACCTCTCTTCTTCCACAACTGTGAAGTGGG
Organism: Nannospalax galili; assembly: GCF_000622305.1. Taxonomy (NCBI): domain Eukaryota; kingdom Metazoa; phylum Chordata; class Mammalia; order Rodentia; family Spalacidae; genus Nannospalax; species Nannospalax galili. The sequence goes on from NW_008354502.1 coordinate 2,098,922, forward strand.
CTGCTATTTTTCACAGTTATTATAGTTTCGTGATCCTCATTCTTCAAGGTCACCACAAGATGAGATTAATGGAATGGTATTAGGACAAGTGAATACTACAAAGCTTACTTATCCCTCCAAATGTCAGAATTTGTTCTTCAGTAAATATTACTTATAGTCTTTCAAAGCTTTTGTTAGTTTTGGAAATTCTTAAAAGGCTACACTTCATGATGCTTGTCACAGTTCTTGCTATAGTTATAGATTACCAAAGGTTCTTACTCTGCTATTTGGGAAGTGCTGCCTTCTGCAACTTTTATAGCTGATCTTTGAAGGTGTTAACGACTCTCATGAAGACTGCGAAGACAATAAGCTAGCTATGCAATGCCTCAAAACATGTATGGCTTGATCACAGTTTAATTACTGATGTTGAATCTTTTATAGTCATTGGTACTATATTCTCCATCAGTCTATATTTTCATTTTATCCTTCTTTCAAAATTTGATCCTGAATTGTCCTTCCAAAGGGTTTCTGTCATGGACTATTACAGGGCCAACAGTGTCTGATATAGCATAAATTCAAAATTTTAGTTTCTAATTTGTTTTAGAGATTCCATTTTTATTTATGGAAATTCACATAAACTTCTCACATTCTCTATTTCTTAAAAATGTTATTATGTTACATACTCAATTCTTTCTGTCTTTTCTAACTACCTCATGAGATAGATTTGAACCATACAAATTTCGTAGTAGAATATATGGAAAATGAGTGAGGACTAGTTTGGCCAACACTTAGGGGCATGGTATGATCCAAGGGCTTTGGTTCCCAGACGTGTGTGTGTGTGTGTGTGTGTGTGTGTGTGTGTGTGTGTGTCTGTGTGTCTGTGTGTCTGTGTGTCTGTGTGTGTGTGTTTTATGTAAGAAGGAAATAGCTATTTTGAGAGAGCTTCAGAAATGAACCTGAATGTTATCTTTCATAAAACACAGTGGGATTGAACCCAAAATCCCTGACGTATTATAATATAGAAGAAAATTTGCTGGGCTGAAATTAGGCATTCATTTGTGTATATGTATAGAATAATTGATAGATATTGAAAAAATAGAAATTTATATCTTTTTGCATTTTATATTAATGTAGGCTCTTTAGTTCATCCACAGAATATATCTCTTACTCATGGGAATAGATTTTATTACACTAGGGATTCAACAGGAAAGAAAATATCAGTAGTCTGCTTCTAATACCTAAATTGCATTCTGCAGTAAGAGAATAGATTGAAAGTGAAGTTTTGAAAGGAAAAAAAGATTAAATTTTCCAAACACCTTTTGCATATTTGTTACATAAAAAGACACAATTGGCAAAGACAGATGGTGATTTTCATTCTTTTTGTGAAGAACAGCTATTTCAATGGTGGCAAAAGAGAAAAAAAGAAAAAGTAGAGGCCACCCCTTAATATCTGCTGAACTGCTAGATATTAACTGAAGTCAAAGGATGGAGGAATATCTGTATATGCCAAAGTAATTTCCTTCTTCTCTAATTTATACTTATAATTAATACATGAGATGTGGAGGGAGATGCAATATTTAAAATATATTAGTGGGTGTGAAAATTATAAGGACAAAAGATTTTGTCCTGTTTACTAGAATTGTTTATGTGTATGTTTGAGTGCCTGTTATTTGACATATTTGAGATCTGAAAAGTTTTCGAATTTTAGAAAATTTCCGCAGATATAACGAGATATTTTGTGGTATATCCCAAGCCTACACACAAAGTATATTACGTTCATATATATACATGAATAATCTGAAGGAAATCATGTGACACTTTTGAATAATTCTGTGGATGAGACATTTAGGATCTTGAAACATTAGAAAGTAACCCATAGGTTGATTGGTATCACCATTCCTCCTGACAGAATTTGTAGACTAACAATAAAAAATTTTTGTATAGTTAGTCACATGCAGTTACTTCATGGGGAGAAGTATGATATTAAAACAATAGAAAAACAATATTCTCTCTTTTCTTTTGTCTTCCAAGGCTGGACTATTTGGCTGGGAAGAGTAGCTGGATACTCAGGTAAGGGTTCAGTGACTCTGCTTGGTACTCCTTTAATGAATGAGCACAACCGTCAACAAGCCCAATTGTGACTGTGTTTAGCGATCAGGCTCAGCAGAAGTCATGATGACAGTAGTTATTTCACGCAGAAGGGACTGCTGTATAGCATCATCTTGTTAAAAAGACCTGGAATTTAAATGGATTTGGTGCTAGGAGCCACATATGAGGGAGCTCATATGTCATTTGTTTTTCTGAGTCTGTTTTACTTCACTTAGTATAATAGATTCTAGATCCATCCATTCATCTGCAAATTTCTTTATTCCATCTTTCTTTACTGCTGAATAGAACTCCATTGTGTAAATATGCCACATTTTTGTTAACCACTTGTCAGTTGAGGGACACTTAGGTTGCTTCCATCTCTTAGCTATTGTGAAAAGAGCAGCAACAAACATGGTTGTACAAGTGTGTCTACAATGAAGAAGATCCCTAAAGAGGGGTGCTTTTGGAGGCCCTTGTCAAGAAGCTCCAATGGACTTTCATATGAACATTTGAAAATTGCCGTTCTTTTTTCTAGTTCCCTGTCTAGAACTTGTAATGCTAATTACTCTTGCCTTTACTTCTCCTTCACATCTCCCATTCATGATTCAAGGACTTTCTTTTCCCCTTAGAGACAAGAGTTATACAATTTGGGAGTCTTTTAGATAGACCCACTGAAGGGGTACTCCAATTGCCTCACCCTGTGTCCCTGTTCAGCATGGAATAAAACAGAGTGGTCTGCGTCCCTATTCCCTATTGGCAATTTGGGTAACCCCTTCAGAGGATGGTGCGATAAGAACAGGAGGCAGAAATTGGCTAGGCAGTTAAGGTAAAAATCCCCAAAGAAATGTAGCCAGTTTCTGGGCTAAAAGTCAAAATGTCCTTGGGGCTCTTAGCAACATACTCTGTTCCAAGGCCAAAAATGTCAAAATGTCAAAAGTATTTGGGAGCTTGTATCTAATCCTTAGAAGATTTTAGGGTTACCACTTCAGAAGGGGGAATGCTGGAGGGGATGGAGTGGACATGGATTTGATCAAAATACCTTATATGCATGTATGAAATTCTCAATAAAGTTTTTGTAAAAGTTAAAAAGAAAAAGAAAAACAATATTCTCAAGGTAACTCAGCAGCATAGTAGCATTACCAAAAGTCCCACGTCAGCTGACAAAGACAGCAAATAGAAGTGACCCTTGACTACCACACATAGTGCTATGTTTTTATCCAAAGGTTGCTGTATACTTTGCTTTTTAGATGAGAGAAAGTGATAGAAACAGACAAGGCACAGGAAGTGAATCCTTTAAGGATGAGGGGTTGAAAAAACATCCTGCAAGTTGAACTTTTAAAATGTTTCAAGACACCTCTTGCTAGTTAATACTTTCTAGACATGATAGGGAAACTCCAACAATGAAAACTCCACAGTATGATAGTGTAGCAAGATCTGCATAATGATTAAATCAGTTGACAAGCCAAGGTGGATGGTGGTAATATCATCGGGTCCCACCTCAACATGAAGAGGTGCAGACAATCAACAGATACTGAGGGAGAGAGAATGAGTTTTCTCCAGGGACTAGCTTCCTGAGAGGCTACAAAATCCTACTTTGGCAGTCCTAAACACAGGTATACACAATTACCACTAAGTGTACTCAATGCATTATGTATACATATATGTGTATGCATGCATTTATAAATGTATGCATGTATATGTTACAAAAGTAGTCATAGAAAAGGACAAGAAATTGAGAGGGAGTTGGGGGACTAGGGAGGAGATGTGGGGGACTAAGAGTGGTGAAGTTAATGCAAATAAAATCCTCAATATGAAGTTCTCAAAAATGAAATAAAAGATGTTTCCTCTTATTAACAATGCTTTTTTTTGGAAGCCTGCCTTTGACTTTTATAAGCTGGCATGAATTGTTAAGTAATGAATGAGCATCGCTAGTGCTTTGATAAGGTCGCCATACGTTTTTACCATGCTGCTTAAACATTCCTTTTGACTTATAATCAACATCATCTTAATTGTCAGCATCCTGGCATCCTGGTTCAGAGCCCTGTTGGTTATTTCACCATTGGTCAAACAATGACCAACTCATCACTGATGTTAAAAATTACCTCTGGATCTACCTCTCCATCTGGCTTACTACTGCTTTCTGAAGATAACGTTCTTTGCATATGTAAGAAAGTTACTCTTGACATTCAGAATCTTTCAATGTAATCACCTTGTTTATCATTGTCATTGAACATAGTTGCAGCTCAAAGGTCCAGATAGCCTTGTAAATTCTGTCTTTAATTAATGCACTCCAAACACTGGCAGCATTAGCTCTAGCTAGTTATGCTTTTGCTAAATTCCCTTTGTAATTCAGTACAGTGGGTACATATCATGGTACATGCAAAGCCAAAACAAGCATGGGCAAGAGATTAAAGTGTGCAGACAAACGTATGGCCTACCTAAGGAATGAACTCCAAAGTCATGTCCATGTTGAATAAAACAAGTCTGGGTAGTTCACTCAGGGAGCCTATACATTTGACTATTAAATATGGCAGATGGGGCACTGTTGAACATGCTCAGCCACTTTAATAAAGAGCTGAACATGTTTCCCAACACGGTACCAGAATGGTAGTGAGCAGTCAATACCATTTTGTGAAATGACTGGTTGGAGACACAAAAACAGAGCAAGGAAGATCCTCAACAAAAATCCTTTGGCTGCTACAAAAAGGAAGGACGCGTTGGGGCCGAGCTCTGTATAAGAATTTTCCATGCCCCATTCTTTGCCTCACTTTAACTGCTTGCACTTTTGGAAAACCTCTTTTACCTCTATTTTTGTACAGCTGCTATTAACATGCTGCTCAAGAAAGCCTTCTTACATTGATCTAAAAATTGCTCATTGATCTAAAAATATCCTGGTTTCATGGACAAATAAGTCAAGTCACATTTGGTAAAATTATATAAAATATGTACTATTTTTGATGAGAATTTCAAACGAAGGATGAACAGAACAGAGCAACAGAATTATCAAGGAGCAACAGAGCTGCCATCTGATTTAGCTTTCCTGCAATGCACACAAGTAGATGCTACAAAAATCTTGTGAAACCCATCAGAAAAAAAGCTCCTGCTTATTACTGCCTTTTGTTACCATAGTAATGGACTTGTGAGAAATTCACTCCTTATTCGTTTATCCCAGTTAGTTTGCCCTCACACATACCTGATGCATTGGCATATTCCAGCCATTATTATATACTTACATTCTTTTTAAAATCTATTTATTTTTATTTTATGTGTATGAGTGTTATGCATGTAAGTGCACCTGTGCCAGATCCCCTGGAACTGGATTTATGGACGGTTGTTAGCAACAATGTGGATGCTGGGATTTGAACCTGGATCTTCTGCAAGAACAGCCAGTGCTTTTAACTGCTGAGCCATCTTTCCAGCCCCCTACACTTGCATTCTTAATTCCAGTAAGGTCTATTTCTTGAGCAGAAGTGAGTGTCTTACTGTGACCATCATGCCCATAAATGATGATTCCTTAACAATACAGATTTGCTCAGGTAGCACATTTTATTAGTGACAACCTTGGCAAATTTGTTAATAAATTTCCCTACTCTTTTGTGATTGGTAGCTGGTTTTCAACACAAATCTTAAAAACTTTAATATTGTGTCTTTTCTTAATTTTTAAAATATTTAAAATTCTTTCTTTGACATTTTCATACAATGCATCTTGATCCCATCCAGTCTCAGTTCCCCCTCCCATCCCCACTGAACCACCCTATTATGTGCCCCTCCAACCTTACCTTTTCTTAATTTTTTGCAGCTAGCTCCTAAATACTATCTTTATGCTGATTCTCCATATTTCTATAAATATCCTTCATAGTTGTATATGTTGTTCCCTTTAAGTTTCAGTTAGGTATTTCTTGTTCCATGGTAGGCATACAATAGAAGCTTCACTTTTGACTTTCTAGGATGTATTAGTTACTTTTCTGTCGCTGTGATAAAAACCCTGACAAAAGAAACTTATAGAAGGAAGAATTTGTTTAACCTTATGGGTTCAAGGGAATCAGAGTTCATCATGGCAGGGAGGCATGGTGGCTGGAGGTGGCTGGAGCAGAAGTAGCAGAAGCTAAGCCCTCACATCATCAAGTAGGCACAGGAAGCAAGAAAGCAACTGGAGATCTGGCAAGGCTTAAGAACTCTAAGGCCACCCCTCAGTCATGTGCTTCCTCCAGGACAGCTACACCTTCTAAGACTTTCCAAACAGAGCCACCATGTGGAGATAAAATGTCAAAATACTTGGAGCCTTTGGGGGCCATTTTCATTCAAACCACCACATGGGGTTTTCCTGTTTTGCACTAGCTTCATCACTTTCAACATCGAACTTAAGTTATTTATCCTTTTGCTTTTTCAGGTTCTGTATGGTAGACATTCTCACAGTACTATCATGTAGCACATTTCACATTAGCACCTTTTTCTGCCTTCTCCAACACCTTGACCTGTGTTTTAAATAAATATAAATACTCCATGTTTCATTCACTGGTACCCTTTATGAATATTTGTAGATCTTTTTGATGTTTTGAACAATATCTTCAGACTACAATGAATAAACAAGGAAATATATAATGATATACATAGATCTTGTTCTCTGTTGGGCACCATGAGGAAGATGTCCTTGATAGGCTTGAACTGCATATGTGTCATTTGTTATGATTATGAGCATCAAGAGGGAATTGGGGTATGTGTGGGAAAGATCTATGGCAAGTGAAGGGACAGCATCAGAAAATTTAGAGGAGACAACCTAACACTGAACAAACTATGTGTGTTTTAATTGTGACTTTCACATGAGCTGGGGTGGACTTTTCCACGTGTAGTATCATGCTGATACTCGAAAGTTTGTATTTTGGAGAATTTGAATTTTTATACTTTTAGATTATGAATGTTTATAATTCATATTTTCAGATTAGTAAACTCATTTTTTTCAAACTAGACTTTAAAATATAAATATATGTTCATGTGTAGCATATAATCAAGTAAAAGGAAAGACTGAGTTTAGATCTCATGAGCTATGTATTCTTTTGTTCCTTTTTAGTATTGATTCAGCCCAGGGATTTCTGTTTTTCCCTGAGATAGACGTGAACACTTTGTCTGAAAATTTGACTAGGGAGTTTGCTAAAAGATGACGTGTAAAAAAGACAATAACAGCTTCGTTGCATCAGATCAAAAATCTAGGGCTATGGCTATGAGAAAAATGGCTAGTTCTTTATGAATGCTTCTGCAGAAAGGGTTGGGTTATGGCATCAGCTGTACCTTATGTGCACCAGCCCAGGGAGCAGACAGACCACATACAATATGGGAAAGAACCTAGAGGATGTAGCCTAACACATGAGCTACTTTTTTTTTTCTTTTGCCTTCATGAGAACACAGTAAGGTTTTCTCAAATGCAGACACTAGATTTGCAGTGAGAAATCTAAATTTTTGGAAGCATGCACTTATAGAAACTGCTATTTTTTAATTTATTTAAAAAATATTTTATTATTTTTATTTTATGTGTATTGCCTGTATGTAGGTAAGCACATCCATGTCATGCAATACCTGTGGAGGACAGAAGAGGTTGTCAGATCCCCTGGACTGGTGTTACAGACAGTTGTTAGCTGCCATGTGGTTGTTGGGATTTCAACTCAGGTCTTCTGCAAGAACATCCAGTGTTCTTAACCACTGAGTCATCTCTCCAGGCCAGAAACTGCTATTTTAAAAATGACTACACTAGTCAGTCATGAAAATGAGTTTACCCCTGAATAAACTAAAGCTTCAGACTTAGTAATCAGAATAGTACAAGTTTTGCCAATGCTGTTATTTGAAAAATCTACATTAATTGCTTCCTAGCAGTGCTAAAGTTCTAACAGTGAAGCATCAGGATGGAGGATGAAGAGCTACATCTATATGTAATAGGAAGAAATTTGCTATGTGACTTGCAGAGGGAGATGAAGGGGAGAGGATCAAGGTGAAAGAGGAATCATTGCTGTGCGCATACGTGAAGGGATGTGTACAAACTTAAAGAGAACCAGGCTGATTCCATGGGATTTTGGAGCATTCTGTCTCTTCAGATGTCAGTGTTTGATAAAACTTTAATAGACACATTTCTAAAATTAAAACTTTTATACTTTTAAAAGAATCATATCAATCACCTTGATTGCTATTTCAAGAAGGCATTCCTTACTCTTCCATTTTATTGATGTTATTCTCATTTTAGAGCTAACACATTTTCAGTGAATTCTAAAGTTCTTTTCTAGAAAATGAAGCTTGTACTCACTTCCTTAATCCAGAAAACTGATTATAACTCACTATCTTAGTCCTTTGGCTTTAAAATATGATTTGCTTTATTTCAGGATGAAGTAGGAGAGAGAGGTAAATGTACTACAGAAAGAGAAATTGATAGTTCGTGTCTGTATACTCTCTGCCATCTCCCTCCTCTTTCTCTTTACTTATGTGAACTATTTATTCTCATATCTAGTCCACTTTTAATTCTACAGCTCCTAAAATAGTTGAACTGGTGATTGGGATAGCACTTACTTTGAATAGTTTATGATGGTATATAAATTGAGGCTATTTGGAAAGTGCTTTTTACTAAGCAGTAAATTAGGAATTTATTAATCATAATAAATTATGTTATGGAGATTGCTCTAATAACAGGCAGTATATTGGAGATTTTATTTGTGTTCTTTATAAATTTACACAACTTCTACCAAAGGTAAATAATATGAACTTCATGTTCAAACGAAGATATTTGAGAAACATGGAGCTTATGCAGGCATCAGAAAATTTTATAAGCAGGAAGAAAGACTGAAAATATCAATTGTCATCTTTGTAACTCAGGCACAAATCTTTCCTTTTGATGCCACTGTATTGTTATAAATTATTAGTTAATTCGCTTTTAACTTATGTGTCTTCCTTCTTTTCTAATCTCTGTTGTTCCAATTTAATGTCAATCACTCTGTTAAGCACTGTACTTGGTACTGAGTCATGCACAACGATAATGACTTGGAATCTCCATCTTCACAAAACATCAAGTTCAACAGATGACAGATAGACAACAATCTGAGTAAATGTTTTAAACCATATTCAGATGAATTTTAAAAAGTGATTTGAGAATAAAGGGGAAAAACAGAGATCTTCAATAGTTTAATTTTTTTTTTGCTTTAAAACTCATTTCTATTAAAGAATGGAAGAGTATAGTCATGAGTGGATACTCTCTAATTAATACTCTCTGAGTGACTGAAAACAACTTAACAGGATGTTCTGCATCCAATTTACCTGGGAAGTACAGTTCATCAGCATAATCACCAATGTTCCCAAACCTGTGTGGCACATCTGAGATGACATGGTCCCTCCTTCACCCACTTTTCATGTGTGGGTGAAAATTATCTTTCAGGTACAATCTATCAATATCCATTCTGCAACTTTACTTCATTCATTCATTCATTTTCAGAGTGACTGCTTCACGTTGGTGTGGTAAACTAAGAAGTATGGAAGCCACTACTTAGCTCAGAGAGGTACCTTCTCATTATATGGGGGTTTCTTTCCTAGGGAAATGGCTTGACATCTACCCTACAACTGTGGTATAGTGGTGTTCATTTCTAAAAAGAGAAGCCCTCTTCAAAAATGGAGATAGCCACATGTATACATTAAATCTGATCATTGAGTTTGCCTTCAAATATTATGGTTATATCTGAAAATTTTGTGAAAGGAGGACTAAGATGCTGGTTTCAGCCTAGTCAAATGCAAACCTTTGTATACAAGATAAAGAGAAAAAGGATCAAGGGAGAGGAAGAGCGAGTGAGTTCATTCTGCAATGGTACTGAAACTGAAGTAGAGCGGAGGAAGAGAACAGGAAGTGCAGTGCTGATGGACAGGCGTCTCCCCATGGCACTGCTCTCTTTATTTCAAAGGATGCTTTCTTTCACATGGTCACGTGGCCCGGAGCACTTATGAAAACTAATCCTGGCTTATGTCCAGAGACTAGATTTCATAAATGAGAGACTGATAGTTTAAAGGAAAGAAATGAGAGCTGGAAAAATGCCTCAGTGGTTAAGAGAAGATAGTGCTTCTCTTGCAGAGGACCCAGGTTCTGTTACCAGCACCCACATGGCGCATAACAACTGTTCCTAACTCCTGTTCCAGGGGAATCCAATGCCCTTTTCTGACCACCGCAGGCATTACATGACATGGGTTCACTTACACACGTGCAGGCAAAACATTAATACACATAAAATAATTATTAAATATTAAAAAAAGAACTTGAAGGTAAGAACCTATTTCTGAGGACAGGACATACTTCAGGTATGGGATCTAGAGCAATGGAGATGGAACTGGCCTGGAAGCCACCTCCTCTAAAGGCTAGCTCTCATAGATTTGGAGAGCTCTACACAAGCTGCTAAGGCAGAAGATCAATTGATGGTCCAATCTCAGCTTTAAAACCCTAATAACCATATCAAAGACTGGCACAGTAAATGACATTGGTGCAGTAGAGGCACCACAGTTCCACAACTGGTTATACACAGACATCGTCTGTGAATTTCCCAAGCCTAATTTATCTTGAGGGTAATCAACATCTACATAATTGAACTTAAAGACCACTCAATGGGAGGAAACTCATGTGTGGTACTGAAGTCATAGCCACATACACATGACTGGAGAGGTCATAGATCTTAGAGAAAATCCCAAGGCTGTCACACCCCCCATAAGTGCAATTTCTTACTTGTGCAAAATATGGATTCTTATATTTATAGACAAGTATCCCAGGCACCACTCATCAAAGAAGCTTCTTTCGCAGCAGAGACTATTACAGAGTTCCACAACTGGTTATACACAGACATCGTCTGTGAATTTCCCAAGCCTAAGTGGGGTATTTATAATGTGACCTTTACACCTAAAGTTCATGGTACATAGAACAAGGTGTAAAGAGAACACTCATGCATCTCTCAGCTCTCATCAATGAAGCTCCCTCATGCAACTTGTGTCACTGGGAGTTTGGAAAAAACAACTGAGGCCATCAGTTTGTTAAGGTTAAGGGAGGCTCAAGAAATAAGCATTTAAAGGAAAGGATAATCTATCAGTTAGCTCTCCCTGTGTATGATCTGCAGAGACAAATTTAGCAAATGTTGTATTAGGCAAGATATGTCACTGGTGTTATTGGTTGAGATGCATTTGGTTATTTGGAAAACCTGGCTTCTATTTGATTTCTTTATTTGATTTAGCTTCCTTTTCCTGTTGGCAATTATGTCATTAAAAATAAGGGATTATCCAGAATGGCAGTATTCGAGGTTCTTTTACTAACATTTTCTCTATCACATCTGTGACACATCTTCAGAACACAGGACATCTTGGGAACTCAAGGTTCAAGATAATATCAATTTTTCAGTAAGTACCATTGCACGAATACAGAACAACAAGTTTTCTTCCTCAATTCTTTTGATCCATAACTTGTATTTTACTCAATTATATCTCAAATATCCTTTTCCTAAAATTCAGTATTGTTCATTTTTCCTTCTAGTTTCTTGTCTTGTATGACATTTAGGTGTGGTGTGGCCTTTTGGCCATGGATATAGGAACCACTTTAAAGATTGTCTTTTGGAATAATTTATTGAGAATATTCTGTGTTTCAGGCACTACGCCAGGTACAAAAATCAAAAGTGCAAATGTGCCCTCCACAGCTCTTGGGCAATGCCATCCTATACAGAGACACAGGTTAGTGCACAGGTCGTTCCACGTTGTCAGTACAGTAACTGATGTACGCAAGACAGGCATGGTACATCAGAAAAGGTGAAGAACTGAAACTTCTGGGGCAAAGAGGGTGAAACTTGGCAGTTTTGAGAGCTACCTAGTGGAAGTGACATCAAAGCTGGTGCCTGAGGGATAAAAGAAAATTAGTCAGACGGGATTCGTCATAAATTATACATAAGCACAAGAAATAATAGAGCTGGATGCTTGGAAGTAAGAGAAATATGAGGTGTTAGAGAGAGAGAGATTGTTCTAACAAATACACATGTTATACTTACACATACATTTGTGAAATTATATGCTATATGTTTTATTAACTCATTTGCTACAAGTGGTCCTCAAGTACTGTTATCAAATCTGTTGGGTATGGAAGTAGAAGTTTGGATGCATTTCTCTGGGCTCTGTGTCTGAACGAGCATTGTTTTAAGAAAGAAGAGCCAGCCTTATGCATTTCTACTTACTTCTTTCAAAGAATATGGTGTCATTTTGTTTTTACAGACCTGAAATACTTTTCTTTCTGTAACTTTGCCATTGAAAGTCCTTTATACGACTTCCAGGTAAGATGGCAAACTAGAAGCCCTCTGCCATTGGACCCGAGGACTTTCTCCACGCTGGGACTGATCTTCCTACTGCCGTTAATGCTGCTACAGCCACCACATCCCCAAACAAACTGGGGTAATGGACTCCTCAGATCAAATTCACTGCTGGAAGGAGCATATGACGTCCAGTTCCCTCCACTCACCGTCCTAAGGACAACCTGAGGCAAGATTTCTCTAAAATTGCCTTTTGGAAAATCCTGACAAGTTTATTGGACTTACTAACTAAGCTTAGGATGCTGGTTTACTTACAGAAGACTGGGCACCACCCCCCATTCATGGTCGCACTGGAAAGTCCACACCCAGACATAAATCCTGTGACTTCCTGACAGCTGCTTTTGGCTAGAGGCCTGCCTCAGGATGTTCTCAGCTTATATATCTGTAGCCCCTCCCCGTCATGCAGCTAAAGTCAACTGATTGGGTGGGAGGGGTAAATGGCTCTCCTCCCCGCCATTCCTTCCTGGGAATGCCACTAGAGTGATCAGAGGAACTTCCAGGTAACAGACTCCCATCAGGAAATCCGCAAAAGCGGTACCAGTTGTTATTTCCTAGAAGGGGTTCCCAGCAATTACTTCTACCATCAGTTCCACAACGGGGAAAGGCAAAGCTGTGGGCGCCAAATACAGACTCTGAACATAGGTACCCAGTGGTCCAGACCCAGTCAAAATCTAAAACCATACCTTGGCAGAGTTTGTCTGAGCTGTATACAGACCACAGAACAGAATAAAGAGCACTCCACACATGTCGGGAGCTGGGGGCACACAGAAAAATGGGACCATTTAAAAGCAACACAGACTACAACCTGGACCAGGACCAATGAGATGAACAGCAAATCAGTCAAGGGTATGAAATCAACATTCAGGACAGTGATTTTTTCGTATTCCCATCTAGGTCTTAGGCCCCACTATAGCTATTCTTTATCTGACAGTAATTCCATCGACTTGTATCTCCATCCAGCACCCCTACAGCTTGTTCTTACAAGAAGGGGATTGTAGCAGGCTGAAAATATTTATCTCCAACTGTTCAAACCTTTTACTGTTTTAGAAACTTGCACTCTCAGCAGTTGGTCTCTGTCTCTGTTTCTCTCTCTCTGTGTCCCTCCCTCCCTCTCTTGCTCCTTCTTCCCTCCCTTCCTCTCTCCCCTGTGAGTTCTTCTCTTTCTCTTTTTACTTATTCTCTCTTTTTCCTTCACCTATTCCTCTTACCGTTACATCTCCCAATGTTCAAAAGCTGACATAGTTGGCAACATTAGGGTCCATATCTTTACATCCTCTTTGTAGTCTACTTTTAAGCAAAAATCTACCCCATATTTTCCCCTTATCTCAATTATTCCCGTTCTGATGTATGTCCCTCTCTTCTACTTCCCTCCAACAACATAATCCTTATCACTATCTCACCATGGTTGCTTGCCTTTTCTTCATTTCTTTTCCTTTGAATTCACACTAATGTATTAGTACACATAGTGCCATGGAGTCCCTTTACTCCATAAACTAATCAGTACTTTGAAAGTGTCCGTTTGTGGTCACCTGATAACCTACTATTCAAGCTATTTAACTACTGAGTAGTGACTGTTGTTTCATACAGTACTCAACTCTTAGGGGTAGACTGGAAGTAGTGCCTGGCACCTGAAATACCAGTTTAGCAGATAAAAATATCACCACAATTGTACTACAATCTATTGCCTCCCAAACAAAGCAAACACGTCAACTGAAAGAAGAAATTGGCAACCCAAACTAAAAGAAAAAAAATAACATAACCTCTTAACTAATGATCTAACTCCAGATGGGCAGATCCCAGTGCAATAACACAAGCAACAAGAAAAGTCAAAGCAAGTTGTCTCCTCCAAAAATTAGCAGCCCCATCATAGTGACCTGGGATCAAGGGGATATAAGATTTTAAGGGCGAGGGATAATAGAACAAAGCTGAGAAGAAGCTGAAAAGAGGAACAACGGGGAGGGAAGTTTCAGTGAGGAGAGGGATTGGAGGGTAGGGGAGAGGAGGGGTTTAGGGGAGAGGTAAATTACAGTACAGATATTTCAAAAAGCCACGTAGAAATCTACCATCTTAAAAGCATATGCATATTAATTTCAAAGAATTTAGTTGGAGTTACCATACATGGGACTATACTCCCTGAAGCTGTAGATTCCTTATTAAAAAGTCCAGTTCCAGATGTTAGATATCCTTCTTCAGTTTGTTGGTAAGCAGTGTCCTGGACAAACTAAAAACAGTACATACTATTGTCATTGCTCCTGATTAACCACCAGAACATGATGATGAGACCCCTCTTCATGTAGACACCATACACTTTGATCACAGGACTTGGAGATATCAAGTTGGTACTGACTGGGAACCTTCCTGCCTTCCGGATAGCTTTCATAGTACTGGAGTTTCCTCTGTAGGCTGTTGTAGTAAGTCATCAAAAGTCTTACCCAGCTGTGAACCCCGTAAACTACAAAAATGATTTGTCTGGCACAATGTCTGTGGGTGCAACATGGCATTGTTATGGATGTTACCAATCACTGTCTGACTGAAGTCAATGTCCCCTATGCAGGAGAAAACACGTGCTTAGTAATGCAAATTTGGTGAAGAGCCCATAGTTGCAGAGCTCACAGACCACAGCAGTGAACCTGCTATTATTATTCTGCTAAATGATTATAGTATCAAACTGGCGTCTAAAATCATAACTCTGTACCCAGAAGTTAATGAAGCTCTCAGACCTCATCAGGGAAAGTTTCTTTATGCAATGGATGAACAAAGGATCAGAGACCATCACCAAAGAGAAACAGAGTATTATGAACATGATAAGACCACTGCACTCATGAGCTCACAGCAGCTATGGTTGCCTACACAGTACCTGAACAAGATCAAGAAAGCCAAACCATTCAGCATTCTATCAACTCCACAGGATAGTCGGAGGCTTTCAGGAGCCCCCACCACTAGCTGCATAGCTTTCGATAACTGCTGGCTTCTAGAGGTAGAAGAGTCAGTTTTATTTAAGGGTTTGGCACCTGGTATGTTGATCTTATTCCACACTTAGGAGTATACGGGTAGTGTAAAACAGATTCAATTCGTTATTTAAAAAATGAAGAAGGCACTAAATTGGGGGGAGTCTAGAAGGTGGGGTAGAGGAGTGTAGGTGAATGCAATAAAATTCATTCTATTAAATTCTCTGAGAATTAATAAAACTTTCATAGCCGTTTATAGAATTCTGAGCATTTTGAAAGTAGTAAAAATTAATAGACTAACTGTAATCACAATCTATTTTGGATTACTTTTTCTTCTCTTTAAGATAATTATGCACTAATGAGTTATAAAGCTTTAAAAACAACCTTAGTTTTTTAAGGGATAATCAACTTACTTAGCTTCATATTTCAAACTACTGTGTAGGTATTTGATGGTAGGGGTTGATAAAATTTATTATATATAATTCAATTAGTATATTTTACTGTTGTAAAATTATTTGGGGATCATCAAGGCCCTATTGTGGCATATACTGTTAAGAATAAAGAAAGAGGGCTGGTAAGATGGCTCAGTGGGTGAAATTACTTGCCATTAAGTCTAATGACTTGATTTCACAAAGAACAAAACATGTGGTAGTTCATATCTGTAATCTCATCACTCTTATGGTAAGATGGGAGGCAGAAACAGGAGAATTACCAGGAGGCTTGTGGTCCATCTATTTGGAGTATGCGGAGATACCTAGCCTCAACAAGGTAAAAGGAGAGAAATGACTCTCAAAAGCTGTCCTCTGACCTCCACAAGTATACCATGGAATAGACACACACACACACACAGAGTACACACATAAATATGACCACACAGGAATAAAAATTTAAAAAATACTTTTTAAAACAGAAAAAAGCTCTCTCAAGTATTATATTTCCTTAAAAATATTTTTTCTCCATATATAACAATAGTAAGAAATTATGTTTGTCTAGGGATATGATAGACTTAGGGTTTTCTCTAAGCTCTATGACTTCTCCAGCCATGAGTAGTTGATTATGTTTACAGTGTTATACATGAGTTCCCTACTATGGAGCATACTTTAAGTCCAATTAGGTAGTTATTGATTACACCCAAGATAGAAGTGCTACTACTGAACCAATATAGTCTACTATGCCTATTGTCATTGTGGTTATTACAGACAGTATGCCAGTCACCATTCATCAAAGAAGCATCTTTTAGAACAGACAGAGACTATTACAGAATTCCACAACTAGCCACACTCAGAGAATAAGTGTCTGTGAGATGCCCAACGCTAAGTGACACATCTACACTGGAACCTCTACAGCTAAGGCTCACAGTCCACAGTGGACCATAGGTTAGAGAGAATGCTAATGCTTCTCTCAGTTCTTATCAGTGAAGCTCCCTCATGCAACAGAGGGTAAAGAACACAAAAGGTCACAAATTGCCAAAGTGCAGAGAATAAGAGACTGCAGAGTGTGGGTTCCTGGACAAGACTCCTATATTATACTTGATCCACTTAGGGCTCAGGGACCATTGTCAAAGGTAGGGAGGAAATACTAAAAGAGTCAGGGGAGGAGGCACATGACCATAAGGAAACATAGTCTTATAGCCTCCTGGGAACTTGCTCGTAGGAACTTAACAGCAACAGTGACAGCATTCACAAGACCCTTGCTAACTCAGACAAAAAACAACATAGAACTGGGGAAATAACAGAATATCACAACTTTGGCAAGGAACTCTTGGTAGCTGACCACTGCTGGGTGAGGGAGAGGTTATCTTTTTTAAAGTAGTGATGTTAGACAGGCTGAACAGGCTCCAGTAGATGAACTCACACTGAGGGACATGTGGGTACATAAACTTGACTTGATAGGTCTTAACAGGTATGACAAAATGCATGATGTCTTGTGGGTGGGTTATGGGGGTTGCAGATGGGAAGGAGGATTAAATATAATTAAGATCTATTGTGTGAAACCACAAAAAATCAATAAAAGATATATTTAAAAATAATAATTTTTCTCCAATATTACGCCTAGTGGAAAACCCATGGAGAGCAAAATGAAAATACCCAAACCTTGTCAAAGCACATATGTGAATGACTCTAATCTTAAATCCATTAATAATTCATGAGCAACGTTAACTGTCTTCTGTAGCTTTTTCCTCTCCAAATAGCTTTCTTTTCACATTTTCTTTATGTAGAAAAGATAATCTACTCTCCATGATACAACTCAGCATTTTAAATAGTGTCTGTCAAGATTTGGAAATGTTCATCCTTTCAGAAAGCATGTAAAATCAGAGACCATTTCTTAAAGTACTCACAAAATAGTTTAAAAGGAACAACACTCCCAATGTTCTTTAGCAAGAAGTCAATAGAAGACATGAGCACTTTCTTCAGGGCAAGAGTTTTAGAATTTGTTTCTTCATCTCAACATTTGTTTTCTACCCCTCTTAGTAATTTCTTGAGCTTCATTTGCAGAATGAAATGTCTGTGGTTGTCCAAACAGATTTGAAGTGGTTCAGTTGATACATTGTAAATATTATATAGTGGTTAGGGAGAGAACACAGGTAGATACTGAGAGTGCTGAAACTGGCTCGACTCATTAACCTGGAGACTGCCAACCTCACTGTTCTCAGATGCTCTGAGGCTTTCAGTTCCTGGTTTCTCGTCTCGCTAGCAATGGGCACGAGGGTTGTGAAAGACAACTCCATTAGGTATTCTTACATGCAAATAATTAAAAGTGCTTCCTATGATTTAAGTAGAGATTTTATTGAAAGGATATTCTTAAAATATGACTCAATAAACACAAAGAATCTGAGAGAAATCATGAAAGTAATGGAAAGTAAAAGCCATTTCACAAATTAATATGCTGACATCACCAGAGAGACAAAAGCAAGTTGCTCGAGTGTTTGTTTTCCCTGGAGTCCTCAGAAGGCGGTCACCAGTTCTGCTTCCTCCTATGTCTGCTCTTTCTACAGTTTTCCTTTGACTACTGGAAAGATGTAGAAAGGTTTTTGAGGCTGAGAAGTGCTGAAAGTTTCCTATTGGTATTACCAGGGCTGGAGCAATGAAACTTTCATTTCTCGTAATAAAGCAGCCTTTCCACTGCATGAAAGTATCATTTGTGGTCCTAGCTACTAGAGACAAATTAGGACTCAAGTAATATAAATATTGAAATGATAAGAGTTTGTAAGTCATAGAATGGCTAAATGGATGCTCTAATAAGTGTTAAGATCCTGTAATTTAGTCATTTGTTATTTTACTTATTATTCTTATTTTAGGTATATGAGTGTATTGCCTACATGTATGTAAGTGAGTCTTTGTGGTGCCATGCCCGTGGAGGTCAGAAGAGCATAAGATTCCCCTGGAATTGAATATACAGATGGTTGTTAGCCACCATGTGGGTACTGGGATTGAACCCAAGTGTTCTGCAAGAGCAGTTGGTGCTCTTAACTGCTGAGCCATCTCTGCAGCCCCCTATAAAATAACTTAAATTATAGAGCATACAGTAGAAATAGAGATTATAATCTCTAACACTTTTCTACAGATTCAAGAATATATATATAGTTTTTTGAGACAGGGTCTTCCTGTAGCCCCAACTGGCCTGGAACTTACTATGTAGATCAGGGTGGTCTTGAACTCACAGAGATCTGCCTTTCTCTGCCTCCTGAGTACTTGGATTAAAGGCATGTACCAGGCCTGGCTGCAATGTATTTTGACCATATTTAGACCCTCTCCTCCATCTCTACTCTCACTTTACTACTCAGCATTTAATATGTCACATTGTCTATTATTATTATTTATATTTTAAAAAGGTCTATAGAATCTATACTTTTTTGTGATAGAGTCTCTGGCTGGCTTTCAATGCACTATGCAGCATAGGCTGGCCTTGAGTGTGAAAAAGTTCCCATGCCTTTGCCTCTTAAGTGCTGATATTTCAAACATGAGTCAGAATGGTATACTTTTAGTCCCAGTAATTATAACAATTTCATGAGTGATAATATCCTCACAAGAGAAAATGCTGCTCATATGCTTTTCCTGTTTAGTAGATAATAATCTTATTCTGTTTCACATCAAGGTCTTTGAAACCTCAAATGATAAAACTGTCAGAGGAATACATAGGTAGTACCCTATAAGTTATAGGTGTGGAAAAAGACCTTCTAAATCAGAAATCAGTTACTCGGGAATTAAAGTCAACAGTTGACAAATTAAACTAAAAAGCTTCTGAACAGCAAAGGAAAAAAAAAAAAAACCAATTGAGTGAAGAGGAAGCCCACTGATTGGGAGAAAATCTTAACCAAGTATACATATGACAGAGTATTAATATACAGAACATACAAAGAACTAAATAAAATTAGAAAACAAATGACCCAATTAAAACATGGGCTATGAATCTTAATAGAGAGCTCTCAAAAGAAGAAGAAATTAAAGCAGCTAAAAAAGTCTTTAATATGTGCTCAGCAGCCGTAGTAATTAGGGAGATGCAAATCAAAACTACTTTAAGATTTCAACTAACCCCAGTCAGAAAGGCTAAAATAAAGAGAATAAATGACACCAAATGCTGATGAGGATGTGGGGATAAGGCAACTCTCATCCGTGCTTGATGGGATTTCAGATTTGTGCAACCCCTGTGAAATTCAGTGTGGAGAACTCTTTAAAAACTAAAAATAAACCTACCATATGATGCAGTTATACCACTCCTTGGCATACACTCAGAGGACTCATCCTACTGCAGAGATTCTTTCTCTGCTGTGTCTGTTGGTACTCTTTCCACAATAGCTAAGAATTGGAAACAACCTAAATGTCCCACAGCTGATGAATGGATAATGAAATTGTGGTACATTTACACAATAGAGTTCTACTCAGCAGTAAGAAAAAATGAAATATGAAATTTTCAGATAAAGTAGAAACTGTTATAGTAAGTGAAGTAACACAGACTCAGAAAAACAAGTAGCATATGGACTGTCGCATTTGTGGACAAATCATTAGGTGTAAGTATATATCCTGATGTTACCAGAGGAACCAGGACAATGGAAAGAAACCATGAGGCTTAGGAGGAAGAAGCAGCTCGAGAGAGGGAGAGAGGAGGACAAAGGTGTCATCAAGGGGAAAATGGGATAAATGAGGGAACTTTAACTGGGGAGGGAAGAAGAAAGTCTATACAGGGGACAGAGAGGAGATAAATAATGCTTAAGTGATGTGAGAAACCAAAGGGAAACATGTTAATAGATCAAAAGTATACTAAAAAATACATATACAAAATTTATATGCGTGTATGTGACTAGCTGAAGGCTGAATAACAGAAACCAGGGTGCCCGGTATGAGAAACCTCCCTTTGAATTGTTGGTCATGGTAATTCAAGCAACTTCCAAAATAACACAGGTTATTGTCACAGCCCTTGATTTACCCCTAGAACTAGAAGGTAAAATCCTATTGCTGAAGACAGCAGATAGGACACAGAATCTAGAGAAATCATGTTGGAACTGATCCAGAAAAATCCTCCCTGAAGACTACTTCTTGTACCATCAAAAGATACAATGCAAGCTGCCAATGGATAAAAATTAATGGTCCTACTGAGCCGTAAAACCTAATAAACATAATTATTATTCCAGCAAACTATCCCTATTGCTGACATACTTACACTTTTACTTCAAGGGTAATCAATAGCTATCCAATTGGATTTAAGGGCCCACACAATGGGAGAGAACTCATGTGTGTACTGTACACATTGCTGGAGAGGTTGAAGACACTGGAGAAATCTACTTTTGTCACACCCCTAGGTAAATGTGAATTCTTAACTGTATTCCTAATACGTATCTTTATATTTACATAGAAGTGTACCTCTCACCACCAATCAAAAAAAGCTCATTTTTGAAGTAGATGGAGACTATTGAAGAGTTTCACAACTTATCAAATCCAGAGAATAAATGTCTGTTAATGCCTGCCCTGATCGACACATCTACAATGCAAGTTTTATACCTCAGGCTCAGGGAAGATAGCAGAACAGGGGGCAGAAAAATATTAACGTATTTCCCAAGTCTCATCAGTGAGGATTTCATACAACACACGGCAATAAACTCAGAAAGCCACAACTGGCCAAAGTTGAAAAAACTAGATCCTACAGAATACTTGTCCCTGGGCAGTACACCTATATCTAACCTTTATCACTCAGGGCTCAGGGACCATTGTGGAAGAGGGGGCAGAAACACAGTAAGAGCCAGGGGTGGTAGAAGATCACAATGAAACAGAGTTTGCCAGGGGACTAGGAAGTTGCTCATATGAACTCACAGCAATGGTGACAGCTGCACAAGACTCATGTAAACTCAAAGCAGGCAAACGCCAAGCATAGGACTGGGAAAATGGGTAAGAAGCATCAACCTTAGCTGAGATAATATCAGCAACTGATGACAACCCAGAAAAAGAAAGTTTTGTTTTTTTTTCAGGGTATGACCCTAGATCGGGCTCCAGTGGATAGACTCACAATGAGGGACATTTGAAGATACAAAGTTGACTTCATAGGCCTTTATATGACAAAATGCATGAAATTCAGTTGGGGTACCATGGAGGGAGTGAAGGTAAGAAAGGGGGTTAAATACTGTCAAGATGTAGTACTGTATGAGTTTCACAAAATGTCTAAAAAATAAATAATCTTTGTCTTTGTCTGTTTTTTAAACTGCTTTAATAAAGCATTAGAATTTGTACTGGAGTCAAATATAAAAATACAGGGTATATTATAATTCATGCTCTGATTGTAATTCTGTTCTATAAACTTATTTAATGAAATGTCTAACATTTAGAGAAAATTCACTTAGGACTACCAAGTGCCTTTAAACTGTAATATTAGTTTACTTCCATCAGATCTCAGTATATGCTATGTACAAGAGGAAGCATTATGTTATGAAATGGCTACAGGTGGTACTTTTCTAAAAATCAATACGTAATCTCGTCTATAACAAAGCACTAGGGGCAGGGATGGAGGACTGATGGGAGAATATGGGAAGATAGAGAAGAATAAACAACATTCTGTTTCCCTGTGTCCAAGGGATATGGAAAGAAAACAAGAAGAAATCAAGGAAAAGGATACTGAATTTCTCTTACACTTTGTGAAAACAACATGAGGATGGTCCCACAGTAAACCAGGCTAGGTGGGCAGTTCTTATCATATAATCTACATTTTTCTAGATGTAGATGAGTTGAGGGAACTAGCTGAAGACCATTGCTAGGAGGGAAAGGAAAGAGTCAGTAATTTCTCAATTAATAAGAAAGAAAATTCCTGGTCATAGGACTTCTACTTAGTCAGTGGGAACCTTGGAATAATAGGAAGCTGAAAGAAGTAAAGTTACGATGTGGTTCCTCCAGTGAATATATTTTTTAGAATTTATTGCTTGTCGTCAGGTTGCAGTTTTCAATGGTTAATAACAAGTTCAGATCTTCAGGTAGCTCTCAGACACAATGGAATCAGCTCAAAGCTCATTACTTCCTTCTGTTCCTGTGTTCTATTAGTGTCTGTGTGATATTTCATCCCCTACCATTTGATGGAATAAAGAACATAGAATTACTCAGATATGACTCCCTCAAAGAATCATTAGATTCTTTCCATTGTCCTATTGAATAATGTTGTTACCAACAAGGTTTACTGGGTTTAAGGGCAAAGGGCACTCAAACTGAGTACTGCAGGTCTCTACATGACATTGTATATCTTCAACCAATCAACAAACTTGAATGTTTCTGTCTAAATAAATTGTTGCTTTATTTTCTATTATTCTGAAATAACAATAAAATACAAACCAAACTTCTTGGCCAAGTAGACATGCTGTAATTAAGTGATATTTTCTTTATTGAAGAACAATATACACACTGCAAGTTAAAAATGATGTTTCCCAAAATGAACGCAGACATATAATTACACTCTGGTAAAGTGTAGCACATGACCAACATTCCAGAAATATTACTTACGAAGGCTTCAGTGCCAGCTGTGCTTTTTATTTCTATTACCATAAATAAATCTTTAACTTAATGCAAATTGAATTACACCTAATATCCACTATGATGTTTATCTCTTGCCTTTATTTGTCTCAGGGATTTATTTAAATTGTATTTTTTTCAATACAGTACTACTCCTTTACTTACTGGCTTTGTGATTTAAGACCCTAATGGAAGCCTAATGTGAGTAGTCTCATGTTCTGTAGTGTGAACTTTTCCTGTGCTTACCAAGATAGACTTAGTGCCTTTCTGTCTTAATATTTAGCACACACTATGACTACAACTTTTGCAGTTTCAAGTGCAACAGCAAAAATAGCCTAAACTTCTTTCTTATTCAGTGTTTCATAGATAGAAGACTCGTTCTTTTTAAAAATATTTTATTATTTTTATGTGTATGTGTGTATTGCCTGCATGTAGGTAAGTGCACCCATGTCATGCAATGCCCATGGAGGACAGAAGAGGCTGTCGGATCCCCTGGACTTGTAGTAACGGACAGTTGTTAGCTGCCATGTGGGTGCTGGGATTCGAGCCTGGGTCTTCTTCAAGAACAACCAGTGTTCTTAACCCCTGAGCCATCTCTCCAGCCGCAGAAGACTCAT
Source organism: Nannospalax galili (assembly GCF_000622305.1). Classification (NCBI taxonomy): domain Eukaryota; kingdom Metazoa; phylum Chordata; class Mammalia; order Rodentia; family Spalacidae; genus Nannospalax; species Nannospalax galili. The sequence continues at coordinate 2,122,885 of NW_008354502.1, forward strand.
TCTTACCATAGAGTTCCACAACCTTAGCCTACCTCTTTCCTTTTCAGGCAAGAACTTTCACTTTTCACTTAAAATAAGCAATTTTTGGTTTCTTTTGGCATATATAAATTCTAAACTGTCAACCCTTCACATGGAAAACTTCTAAAAAAGACAACGGATATTCTTATGAAGGCACCATGTCACCACAGCAGTCAGTCTCATTACTGAATGTATGCCAAGTGACTAACAAGTACGTGCATAAAGCGTGAGATACAGATAGAAGGGGGTGTCAGATCCTGTCAGAAGGAAGCAGGATGGTGAAAGATTTACCACACTGCATAAGATTGTGCTCAATCTATATTTCTGAAAATTTCCTTGTAATAATTTCAGACAACAGTTAACCTTAGGTAACTCAACTGTGAGAAATGAACCAAAGATCAGTGGGCACTTTTACAGCTTCATTTGATCATCATTATGTAGTATTCTATTGTTTCAGTATGTGAGTGTGCTGGATAGCTTTAGTGTCAACTTGACACACCTGGGTTGAGGGAGCCTCAGTTGGGGAATTGCCTCTATTAGACTGGCCTGTGGCCATGTCTGAGGGGCATCTTCTTGATGAGTGATGTGGGAGGGCCCAGCCCACTGTGGGTGGTGCCACCCCTGGGCAGGTGGGCCTGTGTTATATAAAAAAGCAGGCAGAGCAGGGGCCAGTGGAGAAAAGCCAGTAAGCAACATTCCTCTATGGCCTGTGCTCCAGCTCCTGCCTCCAGGTTCCTGCCCTGAGTTCCTCCCTTGGACTCCCTGATGAACTGTGGCCTGGGAGATGTAAGATAAATCAACCCTTTCCTCCCCAAGTTGGTAGTTGTCAGAGTGTTTTGTCACAGCAATGAAGAACAAACTAGGACAGTGAGAATATCACAGTTTAAATAGTTATTTTGCCAATGATGTGCATATGAACAGTTTTTTTGCAATTATTACACATAAAATTATTACATATAGATGTAAAACAGTGCTGAAGTCTGGCCAGTAACCACATACCACACACTCACTCACTCACACACACAGACACACACAGACACACACAGACACACAGACACACACACACA
>NW_008354502.1:2124017-2135314 GCF_000622305.1 Nannospalax galili
CCAAAATAATTATACCAATACTGGCATGCAATAGATGTTTGTGAGAAAAAATACCTTTCATATTTACTCATATTATTTATTCCAGAATATTTTCTACTTCAGACCCTTTCCAACTTAATTTCATACTCTGCTTTCTACAAAAAGATTTGGATCTCATTAGGCTTGACATTTTATTATGTGCATAAATGAATTAAAGAAAATGTCTTTACATATGAATGAACAGAAATATGAGTATAACAGAAAATAAATACTATCTTATGATGAACTTTGCAATCAGAAATATAACTAAATGAAGCACAAAGAAAATAAAATCAGAACACACTGGGTTTCTGTCAATATTTAAAAATACATGAGAATGAAACGAAAGGAGAAAATACCTATTTGGGGTCAGAGTTTCGGAGGTCTGAGTCTGCAGACTCATAACCTGGTTTTTTGGGGGCTGTGACAACAGAGTACATCATATGGTAAGGGCAGTTGGTGGAAGAAGACTGCTTATCTAGTCTGCACAGGAAACCGAATCAGAGGATGCATCTGGGTCCCAATATCCCTTTCAAGGCCAGGACCCCAGTGGCCTAGGTTCCTTCCACTGGACCTCACCTCCTACAAATCCCTCACCTTCAACAATGCTGCATCCTGGCTGCTAAACACACAGTATATGGGCTTTTCAAGCACATGTAAGATCCAGACCATAATGTAGAGGCAGCAACACTGCTCAAAGACAAGTCACAATGTATCTGTCTCTGCTTTGAGGAAGCAAGAGCCACCGAGGAGCATAGCATTTCTTTATGTGAGACTTAGCCAGTGAGACTTAGCCAGTGATTATGTCCCTTACTACTAAATGTAATGTGATCAGTTTCCCAGAAATATTATCTATACTTATATATTTGTTTGAAAGTTAGATATACAGTTAATTCTCTGTTACATTTTTCCAGGAAATGTAACTGCAGTCTTACGAAGATTAAGTGATGATAATTAAATTTTGGCATGAATTCATTGAGATTCTCTAAAGTGTAGAAAGCTAGAAAATTTGACAATGAGAAAAATTTCAGTTTAACTGAATTTAACAAGGAATGTGAATTCCCTGGGGAAAAATATGAAAATAGGAAAAATAATTTTTTATAAAGAATACCATGCAGTTAAGAGCACTGGCTCCTCTTTCAGAGGACCCTGGTTTGAATCCAGCACCCATGTGGTGGCTAACAACTCCAGTTCCAGGGTATCCAACACCCTCTTCTTACCTCGGTGGACACTGCACGACATGAGTGCCAGTACATACTTCCAGGTGATATACTCATACACAGAAAATAAAAAATAATAAAATATTTTAGAAAAGAGTATCAAGGTTCACATCACCGTAAACTTTAGCAAAGTATTAATGCAGACTTAGGAAACGATAAAGCAACCCTGAGTATACAGAAAGCCTCTCTCTCTCTCTCTCTCTCTTTTTCTCTCTCTCTCTTTCTTTCACTCTCTCTCTCTCACACACACATACAAAGAAAGCCACACTATTTTTCTACATATAAAGTTACTATATCATACTTAACCTTTGACTTCACATCACACTGATAATACTATGAAAAAGAGAAAGTAACCTTCAATTTAAGCAGAATGCATTATATCTTGTTTACAGAAACTCCTGAAACAATCTCCTTTGAGACAAGGGTAGTTATGAGTATTGAGACTAGTTAAGGATCACAGTTATATATTTAGTAGAGGGGGATATTAGTAGATACAGCTATGGGTTGATGTTGAAAGATCTTGTTGTATTTGTGCATCAGAAAAATATCTTATTTTGTGACCTTGAACCAGCTGCTTGAGCGCACTGTGTCATAATTTTTCACGAACATAGTGAGACTTGTGTTACTTGTTCTTCCATTCCAAAGACTGAGTGGGGCATTTTTTCAAAACAATGATATTATATTAATTCATTGGTATTGTCTTTAATATTTAATGTCTTTTCCCTGGAATATATGTGAGTATACTTCACCAAGGCTTGCTTTCGAAGAAAGAGCTACACAGATATTCTGCAGTTATCATAAATGATGAGTTGATGTTCACCTTAATACTTGTATTACTAATAATAGGATCAGCTATGAACGTTCAAGACAGCAATTTTGTTCATTAAATTAAACAGTTCATTTCCCAAATTTTATGCATCATAGAAATTATTTTTCTGCCTAATCAATCCTGTCATCTACAGAGCAATTAACTTGTTCATAGATATTCTGGTTTTTGTTTGCCATAAGCATTCATGTTTCTTCTGATAGATTAAATATTGTTGATTAAAAATCTGTATTTCTACAATTATGTTTCCATATAAAAATCAATAACAAGGTGACCTGTCCACTTCATTACTTGTAGAATTTCCCATAAAGTTCCCAATGAAATGTTATTTTCTCTTACATAGAAAAAAAAGTTTGTTTAGTTAGTTTTGGTCTTAGAATATTCTTTATAGCTACTGTTTTGTAAGATTCATGGCTTGCTATAAGAAAAGACGAGAGTAAAAGTGCCCTGAAACTTTATAACAAGCAGAGGACCAGCTCTGATCTTATTCATTGTGACTTTAATCCATTTCAAATAATTAGCAAAGTTTATGCTTTTCAAACTCCAAAATATGTATACACAAATAGTTGAAGTTGTTCAATATAGAAAATGTTTCCTTAGATATTCTAAAATTAGAATATATATATATTTATATATGGACTGTCTATAGGATAGCTATAAAGCCTCAAATGAATTTAGATATAGTCTTAATTTCTGAAAATATTTAGTGATATTTATTTACATTCATGTTAAACTTTTATGTATTACTCACCTTGATTTCCTCATTATATAACACATGATCTGAAAACAAATAACTAGTTACTGACTGAATAGGGGCTCATTGCTCATGACCTGTGTGTTCAAGAGTCACAGTGATGGCTAATCTTTGTTGTCACCTTGATTGGGTTGAAAAATGCCTAGAGGATTAGAGAACCACCTCTCTGGATATGTCTTTGAGGGATTTTTCAGAGATTATTAGATGGTCAGGGCTTTGGCAAAATGCATGGTCTCATTCATTGATGGATTCAAAATTTGAAGAAGGAAATTCTGAAGTAGGTACAGAAGGTTCAGTCTGGCTGGAAGAAATAGATATGTGGAAAACTATTTGTTAATTTTCATCCCTTCCTAACTCAGTTAATAATATTTTATGAGCACCTACAATATTCCAGATACTGTACAGCAACACACTGTGTGTCAAGAACAAGAAGGAAATTGGTGTTAAATAATTTTCAGCAACCAATTAAATATTAGCATAATCAGTGTAAAATCAAAGGCAATTATTTTCCTAATCTGTATTGAATTTCATTTCTTCTTTCTTTACTGTTGTAAAATAATCTACATTGTTAACCTTTTAAAAGAATGGGCAAGTCAAGGGGAACATAAGAAGACAGCAATGCAAAATGAATACACAAACCATGTCGAGAAATGCTGTGGGTTACTGTTAGTACATGCATACAGGTGCTGAGAGATAAGCTGACCGCATATGTAATCACACAACTGAGACAGTTTGCACCTCTATGATGCACACGTGGATTCTGATAAATAATGGTAAAAAGGAGTCCCGAATGCAGAACTCAAGGCAAATCAAAAAGAGCCACATACTTCCAACTCACTTCCTTTACACGTAAGATTAAGATGAACCTTAAAAGAAACCACTGTGTGTGTGTGCACGGAAAATAAAATATGTCATAGCAGATTAAAGCATGGTTGAAGGCACAGTTAGGTATGGGGACACTGTTTGAAATCTACCGTGTCTCAGCAACCTCATCTGTAAGAGACAATGTTTGAGGTAGAAAATACTCAATTGATGGCAGGTTTTTCTTGTCTGTCTTAATTCTTGAGTTCTTGTGAGTCACAAATATCAGATATATATATGTGTGTGTGTGTATATATATATATATATATAATATGGATTAAGATAGCAATATAAATATTTGAAAAAAGCATAATATAAATATTTGATCAAGAGATGGCAAAAATATTGATGAGTCTGTTTTTAGCTGTAACAAATAGTCCCAGCACTCAAGGGAATGCCTTCGTTCTTTCTGGCTTCCAAAAATAATGGTTTTGGGGAGACTTTTTAAGGGGGTTAAATGAGATGCTATATAATGATGATACTTGTTTGCTTCCAATAGAGATATAATACTAGGCAAAATAGTGTCTCAATATCTTCCACTTCCCACATGTTTAACTCTTTCATGCCATCATATTAATATTATGCTGATTGTTTAAAACTTACCTTATATTTTATATAGTACTTCATCAGAAAATAATAAAAATACTTATCTATTATTTAATATGGTTAATTTACAGGCCTATAAGTTGGAAGCAGATATTTATATGAGTAAAAATACGGCTGTTCACTTAAAAATACAGCTGTTCACTTAAAAATAGTTCCAATTGAATTGAATATTCACTATTAAAGCCCAGCAAGTGTGCTTAGAGTCAAATTGACTGGGCTGTGTTTGCAGTGATACTTGAAGCTGGGATCTCTGTTGCCTTTCATCACATCCCTTTCAGTTCTGGGTCTGGGAAGACATCTTTTCACATCCTCTGCCTGAACATGAATAAGAAACTCATTTCAGAGCCTTTCTTCTGATTAGTGCTGAAGAATGCAAGAGTGTGAGGAACAGACACAACATTCAGCCCTCTTATACTGGGTATTCCTTCTAGAAGGAATCTTTCCCAGGTTATAACTTAGGTCTGTTATCCGCAGGTAGCCAGTGATTGAAGATGACATGACTTTCTCGTCATGAAGTTTTGCTTAGGAGGTTCCCCTATGGAATCCAAAACAAGAGGAGCTCATAGGAAAGAGAAAAATAGCAGTTGTCAGCAGCTAGTAAAGAGTAAGGGTAGGGTGGAAGGAGAGATTGGTTAAGAAGCACAGAGTCAGTCTGACAGAGGAAGTTAGTTGTGTTTTATTACACAGAGGTGATCATAGTTAACACCATTACACTGTGTAATGTAAAGTAGCCACATGAAAGAATTTTGAATGTTCTCATCCCAAGGAAATGATCACTTTTGAGATGATGGATAATATAAGTGCACCAAATGCATCAGTATGCTAAACACCGAGGGGCTGAAGCTTCACAGAGTACTCCATAAACAAGCACAGTTATTATCTTCCACTATATCAGAGTCCTACAAGCTCCTGGTACCCTGCTCATATGATTCTATTGCAATGGTGTCAGGATACAGAAGTCCCATGCAAACTCAGGCAGACAAAAACCCATCATACAACTGGGGAAATGAACAGCAGACCTCAATCTTTTTTTTTTCTTCCCTAGAGCAAAGATGCACGTCTTTCAGTATTGGCTGTAAATTTTCAGGTTCACAGTTGAATTAATATAGTTATACAATATTGAATTCAGTATAAATCCTATATGGCATAAAATTGAATAAGGTTTTAACCTTTAAAAAAGATCTCATTTTCATTTTAAAATATACTGTTTCATACAGAAAAACTCATTTTCAATGCTACTAACACTTTGATGTTTGCACACATGTCTCTAATCTCTATGTATCCGATTATTACTAGTCACAGTCGGTTACTTTCTCAGATCCACTAGAGCATGGATATAAAATCATCAGGTAGATTTTAGTGGTAATGTGTTTCACCTCTACTAATTAACATGGAGTATTCTTTATTCTTCTTCCTCAAATATAACTCATTTTTTAATTTGTTGATTTGTGTATGTATCTCATACAGAACCTCCCAAAGAATCTTGTTCATCTATATACCCACATCCCAAATAGTCCCCCTTCCCACTGGAGCCCATATACTCTGTAATCCCTGCTACTGTCCACTGTTGTCTGTACCCCTGCCGTTCTCCAGTGCTTGTCCATCGGCTGAATCTAGGCAGCCTATCTAGAGTTCCCTGTTTTAGGAAGATCAGCTCTTTCTCATCTAGCAGCAATCGGTTGCCAATATTCCTTTAGATAAGATTGGAGTCTGACCTCAATCTTATCTGAAGAAATATTGCCAACCGATTGCTGCTAGATGAAGAAGAGCTGATCTTCCTAAAACAAGAGACTCTAGATAGGCTGACTCGATCTCAGCAGATGGACTTACAACCAGGGAACATTTGGGGACACTGATTTGACACAGTGTGCCTTAACATGGATGACAGAGTACACGGGTTCCATTGGGAGAGATAGGGGAGAGTGCCAGTGGGGATGGGGGTGTAAAGATTGTTTGAGATATTCTGTATGAAATACACAAAAATTCAATGAAACAATGATAAGGAAAAAATCAACAAATAAGAAGAATAATGAGCACTTGAAAATCTGTTTCAGAGTTTGGGATCATAGTCTGATACTTTACTTTCCATATCTGTGACAAAAGTAAGACCTACATTGAAGGTGGAGGGCTTTCTCTGCATAAAACTGCATTTTTCTTTTATCATTCACGTGCATTGGTTTCCATTTAGTGTAAGTTCTTCTTGATATATGTTTCCCAGAGGACCTAGCCCTCGACTTTTAAATCTCCCAAGGGCCTGACCATCCTCATCCCACACTCAGAGGCTGCGAAGTGCTGACCTGTCAGAGGTGTTCTGTTCACTGTTCTCCCAGTGTGTTTCTCCATTGCTGCCTGCCAAGCATCCATGGTCATTCCTTCATGGAGCTTTGTGATGCCCCTACTTGGTGACCTTGAGTGCTCTTACCTCGTGCTTGTGGCATCTGACTTCTTCTCATTGTTCAAGTCTCTGCTTAAAGGTCACATTTTCCAGAGACATTTCTGGATCAGCTTGTGGAGAACAAGCTTCATTTACTCCACACTCTCTGAACTCCTAATCTCTGTAGTACTATTAGAACCTGATATGGTATTGATCATTTGTATATTTATTGTCTTTTGTGCTCTGTAAAGTGGGTTCATCTGTACTTTCCATGGTTGAATAGTCATTGATGTTAACAAGATGAACTAGCTATATTTAATGATTAAATGAATAATTTCCAGGCTTAGGACTTACTATCAGAGCTATGGATCTTAAGAAAGCATTTTGATTTCTTTAAAAGTTATTTTAGTATTTGTTTATAAGACCTAGCATGAATGTCTTCATAAGTAAATGATGAGTAAATTGTGAAAAATGAGGAGAGAACGTCATTGTCCCTAGTATCTCCTCTCTTGCGGACCCTCAATGAATCATTGCCACTGTCATCATGTAAACTATTTAATAAAAACAATCAAATGGTGGGTAGATCCTATCAATTTGTGAAACCCAGATCTACTTCCCCTACACACAATTGAACAACTTTATGTACATATTTACAAAGTGGAGAATTAGTGCTAAAAGAAAGCAAGTTAGTAAAGCGAACCATACAGTCAAAAATAACTGTATCTCAATTTAAGTCCACGTACTTTTAACTTGAATCTCTTAATTTGCTTGCTGAGGCATGGAGGTGACTATAGCTTCTATTTACCCACAAACTGCAAGAGGTGGTAGATAATACAAATGACTGTGGAACTCTGCTAAACTCTACAGTTCATTTCACTGTGAACAGCCAATAGTCATTAAACAGAATAGATTTAAAGCGATGACCTAGAAATGAAAGGCAGTGTGTAACCTATTACAAACCTCTTGAGCCATCTAGCCTGCCAACGTTTCTTAAACACCCTTTTGATTCTGAACTTGCTTGTCATAAAATAACATTCTGGAAAATGTAGAGAAAAAGACAGTGTATGTAGGTTTCAGAACTGAAATTTGACTGTCATTACTAGAGAAAGACAATGAAGGTAATAGTTAAATTTAATTAAAATTTTATTTTAGTGTCAGTGGACCAAAGAGAGGGAAGCTGGAGGGGGGGAGAGAGAAGAGAGAGAGAGAGAGAGAGAGAGAGATTCTTTCATGAGCCTAGCAGTTTCGTCTTTGTACATCTTACTTTATCCTTGTCCCCCTTTGCTTGGCACTGGTCATATCTTTCTCTTTATTATCAATTACTATGCAGCTCTGTGATGATGATAATGATCCTATTGCTTCCCTTCACTTCTCAAACAGCCCTGAAGATAAATCATAAGCAATTGATTCCTGGTGGAGAATAGATGACTGAGCTTTGCTGCAATATTCAAGCGTTTTTTTTCCCCCACCTCGGTCAATTCCCAGTGTGATTTATCTAACTTTGCTAAATTTGGTGTTCATATTCTTTTTACCAGTGGCATGGATTTTAGTTAGCTTCTAATGAAATGTATGAGGATACATTCTAAACTAAGAATGGAGACAAAAAAATACATTTTTATAATTTCTCCACATCAAGCTCATAGAAACTCAAAGATATTAAATGTTAAATGAACATTTGAATGAAAAATATATGAGAAATTGTCACAAACTCTGTTGAGTTCCTCATCATGTAAAAAAATGTGTTGAAAAGTAACTAAATGCCCATTTTCATTATTTTTACTATTTTTCTTAAAACTACTTCATATTTGCAAATTTTTCAAAAAATGTACATGAGAAATTCTAAATATACATTATAGATATATTCTTCTGTATAACCTTTCCCACATTTGTGTTACTATCTCTCTATGAAAACCAAAACTCAAAATATCTCAGCATGAACATGCATTTCTTTAGACATTTACTTGTTTAAATAACCATAATAAAGTTGTCAAATTCAAGAATTTTTATATCAATGCACATTTTCTACTATATATTGAAAATTCTAATTTATTATTTGCCACAATGATATTCTTTGTACTTTTTTTCCAAAAATATAGTCTAGAAAGACAAGTTTTATTTAGCTGTCATGTCTTTGTTCCCTTTAACCTGTAGCAATTCCTATTTTATCTATCTTTTATAATAATGACGTTTTTAAGAATGTAGGTAGTTATTTTGAAGAATATTACTTAACTTAGGTACTTGTAATATTTCCTTAAGATTTGATGCATGTTATGTATTTTTGACTGAAGCAATGCTTTAGGACATGTTTTTAACTTTTTCAAAGTATAATATTAGCCTATGAAATAAATGGTCCTCTTTTTTGCAGACAAGCCTTTTTTTAAAATTTTAAAATGTGTTTTTTAGGGAAATGGGGAAAATGAGGGTATTCAACTGGGAAGGGAGGAGGAAAGAACATACAATGAACCATGGGGGTAAAGAAAGGACTCAAGAGAGGGGGATGATAGGAGACAGATATTATCAAGGGGAAAACAGGAGAAATGGGAGGAATATTTAAACTGGGGAGGGAGGAGGGAGGTTAGACAATGAGGGAGAGAGAGAGGGAGAGAGAGACAGAGAGAGAGAGAGATAGGTGTCTTAAAAAGAAAGAGGGAAATGTATTGACTCAAAAGTCCCCTGAAAAATACACATACAATATCTAAACATGAGTGCATGTGCATACCTGAAGGCTGTTTAACAAGGAACACAGTGCCGGTCAGAGGAAGCCTCCCTTTGAGTTGTTGGTCAGGTTAGTCCAAGAGACTCATAAAAACAACAAACCCTATTTTCACCGCCCTTGATTACCTCTCAGAACTTGAAGGGAAGACCATATTGCTGAAGACAGGACATAGTTTGAAGCTAGAACTGACCAGGAAGCCTTCTCCCTGAAGGCTAGCTCTCACAGTTCTAGAGGATACTATGCAAACTGTTAAGGGAGAAAATCAATCAGTGAACCAACCAAGCTCTAAAGCCTAATAACCAAAATGGCTGGTATGGCAAACTATCTCTATTGGTGCAGTAGTGGCACTTCTATCTATGGAATAATATCAACAGCCATCTAATTGAAGTTAAAGTTTTCTCAATGGGAGGAAACTCATGGGTGGCACTGTAAATATAGCCAAACACACATGACTGGAGAAGTCAAAGATCTTAGAGAAAACCCTATCCCTGGCATATCTATAGAGAAATGAAATTTCTTACTGTATGCTGAATATGGATCCTTATCCATACAGACATGTACGTCATATACCACTCATCAAAGAAACTCCTCTTTGCAACAGATAGGGGCTATTACAGAGTTCTACAACTAGTCACACATACAGAGAATATATGTCTGAGAGATGCCCAGCCCTGAATGACACATCCACAGTGGAACTTCTACACCTAAGGCTCATGGAACATAGCAGAACAGGGGTAGAGAGAATGAATACCAATACATCCCTCAACTCTCACCAGCAAAGCTTCCTTATACACAAAAAGGTGTGGTGCAGATAGAAAACCACTACTGATTAAGTTTTAGAGGATAAGAGACTGCAGAGAACATGTCCTTGGACAGAACTCCTATATTAAACCTCAGCCACCCACAGTTCAGGGACTGCTGTGGAAGACGGGCAAAAGTATAGTAACAGCCAGGGTCAGTGCATAAACATAAGGAAAGAGAGGCTTTCATGCCTGCCTGTGGAAACTTGCTCATATAAATTTGCAGCAATGGTGACAGCATTTAGAAAAAAAGTTCATCTTTTGAACTTTTTGAGACAGGGTGTCCCTGTAGCTCCAGGGTACCTGGACCTTGCTATGTAGACCAGGCTGGTCTCAGTTTTTCAGGGATTTTCCTGCCTTTGCCTCCCAAACTCTGGTATTAAAAACATGTGCCCCCCACCCCACATTTTTAAACTTTAAAAATGCCAGAACTAGTTTTTCTACAATCCAAAGTTTAAAATTCTAGGGGAGTTGTTGGCATGGTGAATTCTGTATTCTTTTCTTTGAGTGAATTCTACATTAGTCTTAGATGAAAAGTGTTCAGTTTCAGAATCACTTTGACAAACTGCAATGACTCAATCAAGAAATGACTTAAGGATCAAAATTTCATATTCTGGCTAGATGAGGAACAGCTGACCCTTCTGAAACAAAGACCTCTAGATAGGCTGACTGGGTTTACCAGAAGGGCAAGTAGTGGGGAATGGCTGGGGTGCCGACAACACAGCAGACAGTAGCAGGGATATCAGAGTATAAGGGCTCTAGTGAAGGGAGGGAGGCTATGGGAGAGTGCTATCTGGGAAGTGGGTGTATAGTCGAATGAGATGGTTTGGGATGTTCTGTGCGATATACACACACACAAAAAAAAATCAACAAAGTTTTAAAGGATGTATTATGTTTGAGGAGGAGTCATGGAGGTTTGCATCATGCTGATTAGTAGCGGTGGTGGACAATACCATTGAAGTCTGCTCGATGACTTTGTAGACATACACAGGTGCCAAGGATCCAAGTGCAACCGATTATGACTGGTAATAGTCAGACACATACAGATTGGAGATGCAAGCACCAACATCTCAGTGTTAGTAGCAAAAATAATGAGTCTTTCTGCAAGGAACAATATATTCT
>NW_008354502.1:2135621-2136825 GCF_000622305.1 Nannospalax galili
AACAGTTTCTAGAGATTAGAAACACATATGCATCTTAGTGTCAATTGTATTAAAATGAAGTTTTCTGTATGAAAATCTGTATTTTAATAATGAAATGGAGATCTTTTTTTAAGGTTAAAGCATCATTTAACTTTATGTCTTATAGGGTTTATATTGAGTACAATATTGTATAATTGTAATAATTCAACTGTAAACCTAAAAATGTACAGAAAATTTTGTAAGAGATGCAGCCTAGCTCAGAAAATTGCTATTGAATATGTCAATGCTGATGTAGTGAAATGCTTCTTCTAAGTGTGTGGTTATTGAGTAAATAATTTAAAAATTTTTCATGTTCTGTTCCCTTCTACACATACACAAACACAGCCCATGAATGCGGTTGCATCTCTGTTCATTTCACTGCAATAGGCTAAGAGCTCATAACTGAATCTAAACTAGTCCTAACATCCTGTCTTACATTCCCTGTGTGATAGTTATAATATCTATCTAAATCATGATTCTGTCTCTTTCACCTGTACGTATTGAAGATTTAATAGATTTTCCTTAGAAACCTACCATTTTGTTTGTAATAATGTGAAAACTAAGGGCTATAAATACTAACAATGTGACAATTCAAAGAGTTTATAAGATTAGTGTCTTCTTGTCCACTGGATTGATCTGCTATTATTTGTATTCATAGGACCCCTGAGGTAGCGTTGAGCCATATGATTGTGGCTAGCTGGACTATATCTAAGAATACTAACCTTTATACATTAAATTAACAAGAAAGGAAAAAGAAAGCAAAAGAAGAAAGAAATATAGACTCTGCCTTTTAGGGGCTTTGAAGAACTACTCAGGGCTTTCAATTTTTTTTTGTTTTTTTTTCCCCTCACCTGCCCTATGTGTTATTTTTATTACCAACTTTGACTATAATATCAAACTGAAGGCTAAAGCACATTTTCAAATGATTGGCCATGAAACTATGGAGACATTCACTGTGAAGTAATGACAATTGTCTTTAAAAGCAGATAACCAAGAAATTGTTAAAATTGAGAAAATATTGCAGAACTTAAAACAGAAAATAACTTGTGATTTCATTAAAGAAATTACTAAAAATATATGAAAATCTTAAGGTTTTTAATTTCTCTCTCTCTCTCTCTCTCTCTCTCTCTCTCTCTCTCTCTCTCTCTCCTCCCCATACACACATGCGCTTGCTTTCTTCTTTTTG
>NW_008354502.1:2136864-2149651 GCF_000622305.1 Nannospalax galili
TCTCCTCAGATAGCATTAGGGGTTGGTTTCCTCTCCCTTTGTCTCTCTCTCTCTCTCTGTTTCTCTCTCTCTCTGTTTTTCTCTCTCTCTCTCTCTCTCTCTCTCTCTCTCTCTCTCTCTCTCTCTCTCTCTCTCTCTCTCTCTCTCAGACAGGATCTCTCTGTAGCCCATCAGGCCTGGAACTCCCGATACAGACCAGCCTGGCCTCAATCTCACAGAGCTCCACCTGACTCTGACTCCCAAGTACTGGGATTAAAGGCATACACCAGCATACTCAGCTGTTTTTTAACTCTTGTAAATATATAAAAAAAAAGATTTATAGAATTTCAGAAAGAAATGCTGGTCTACTGCAAGATCCATTTTCTCATACTGAACATAAGCCCTAATGAGAAATTCATAGGCCATGGAATTAGTCTACAAATTACACTTATAGTCTTGCTAAGCCTAGGGCTAAAGCTGCTTCACTGATTGGAAGAAGTCCCTATCATTTAGGCCATTTAACTAAGCTGAGGGTTTTGATCTCTTACACTGTGCTGAGTCTCCTTTGCTAGTGCAACTACACTTTTCATACCTGTATGGAGGCCATCTGCCTGAATGAAAGTGTGGGACAGCTGCTAATCCTTCTCAGTAGCCTTTAATATACCAGATCTCCTTGTTTCTACTGCAAAGATATGTATGCAACACACATATCTGTGATAGTGTGGAGATAGACAGATAGATAGGTGATAGATATGCAGATAGACAGATAGATGATGGAATTGAGAATTTGAGTAGGGAGATACCAGTAGGAGAATCTTGAAAATTCCAACCAGGTTCTATGAAGTATCTATGTGCATATCACATATTTTTCAATTTTTCATCAGTAGTGATAAGAATGAAGAGTTGCTAGGGTTGAAAATAAGGCTGTTTCACACTGGTCTCAAAACAAGAGAAGACCAAAACATATGATTAAATCTGGGGTTCTCACAGTGAAATATGACCTCAAGATTAACAATCAAGAGTGTTGACTATGATGCTGTTTTGTAGAACCTCAGAAAGTTTGAGGACGGTACCCCATAAATTCTCTCAGGCAGACACCACTTCTTCTAGGAATTTTATGGGCATGCTTTTAAACCCACCCTTCTCAGTAAGACAGATTCTAAAAGTCCTTTAAAATGTTATATTTTATCACCTTGATTATCAGCCAAAAGTATAAGTGGGCCTGTCTCTGAGAGATATGTGAGCATGGCTTATATAAATTGGGGTAAATTGTAATCTGCTATAAAAAATATCTACAAAGATTTCAAATAAATATAGAAATCTTGAATCCCCGCCCCCAAAATACACAGATTTGGAGAGATGGCTTAGTGGTTAAGACCACTGACTGCCCTTTCAGAGGACCTGGATTTGATTCCCAGCACCCACGTGGCGACTAACAACCTTTCATAACTCCAGTTCCAAAGGGATGCAATGCCTTCTTCTTACCTCCACAGGTACTGCAGGACATGCGCACACTTACACACATGCAGGCAATATACTCATATGCTTAAAATAAAATAAATATTTTTAGAAAGAATAAAAAATACAAACAGTGCAAAATTCAAAAAAGAAAGATTTTTTCAGTTTCTCAGCTTGTTTTATTTTTTAAAAAAATTAGTTGAATTTTGGCAAATTTTATGCGACATATTTTGATTAAATTTAGACAGTTTCCCAATTTGCACCCTTCTTATAGCCCCCAATTTGGATTTCATGTATACTATGAATATTACGGCCTATCTAGCCAAGTTTGTGTCCCCAAATGTCTTTTGGTTTATGCCCATGCACTGGGGCTTGGTTAACCTATCTAGTGTTGCACCCTTAAAAAAAAAACCTCTCCTTATATACTAATGACTAATAATACTAATACTAATTAACTAATGATAATTAGTTATCAGTTGCCAAATTTCCTCATTAAGGTTGAGGTTTCTTCCCCACTTCTATGTTGGATTTTTGTTTGGCTTGAGTTTTCATGGGTCTTGTGCTTACTATTACCATTGCTGTGAGTTCAGATGAGTAACTTCCCAGCTGTCTGGAAAACTCTGGTCCCTTGTGGTCCTTCATCACCTTTGACTCTTATAATCTTTCCACCCTCTCTTCCACAATGGTTCCTGAGCCTTGGGTGGGAGAATTTTGATGTAGGTGTCCTACTCACCGACTAATCATCTATTGTCTCTTATTCTCTGCAGTTTGGCCAGTTGTGGTTTTCTGGGTTAATCACCATCGGTTACATGAGGAAACTTGCTGGTGAGAGTTGATAGATGCATTAATTTTCTTTTTCCCCTGTTCTGCTATATTCCCTGAGCCTTGGGTGTAGAGGTTGCATTGCAGATACTTCACTTAGGACTGGGTACTTCAAAGACACTTATTCTCTGCATTTGACCAGTTATGAACTCTGTAATAGTCTTCATTTGTTGTAAAAAGAAGTTTCTGTGATGAGTAATGAGAGGTACACTCATTTGTAAATATAAGCATGTGGATTTAAAATACAGTAAGATATCACATTGATCTAGGGGTTTGACAAAAGTAGGTTTCTGACCAGGATGTATGGCCTCTCCAGGAATCTGTATTTGGCTATGTTTACAGTATCACACAATAGTTGGTTTACATTAAGCGGACCTTAAGTCCAATTAGATATTTGTTAATTACCCCCAAGATACAAGTGTCACTAAGGCACAAGTAGAGATTATTTGCTGAGTTGGTCATTGTTGTGATTCATAGACTTTGCAGCTAGATAGAGTCATTGATTGGTTTTCTCCCTTGAGAGTTTGCATAGTATCATCCAATACTATGGGAGCTAGTCTACAGGGAGATGGCTTCCAGATCAGTTCCAGCTCAGTTGCTCCAAGTCCTATTTTTGAAATATGTCCTGTATTCTGCCAAAAGAGTCTTACCTTCAACTTCTGGGTGACAACAAAGGATGTGTCAATAGCCTGTGCTATTGTGAGAGTCTACTAGACCTCCCTGACCAATAACTGGAAGGAAGTTTCCCTTGGCACTGTGGGGTTTTCTGGTTTGTTTGTTTGGTTTTTGGTTTTTGAGACAGGATCTCCCTATATAATCCAGGATCCCCAGCTGGACTGGAACTCACTATGTAGATGAGGCTTACCTCGAACTCACAGAAATCCATCTGCCTCTGCCTTCATGGTGCAGGGATTAAAGACATGCATGACCATGCCCAGTTCTGACACTGTTTTTTGTTGTCTAGCCTTCAGCTACATACATGCATGTGTATGTGCGTGTGTGTGTGTGTGTGTGTGTGTGTCTATCTCAGTAGGCTTTTGACTCAATGTATTTCTCTCTGCTTTTTCACCATACCTAAGCATTAACTCTCCTCTCTTTTCTCCTTATAACCCTCCCTATTCCTTCTCCAGCTAAAGTAACCTCCATTTTCCCCATTTCCCCCTTCATAACACATGTCTCCTATGCTCCACCTCTTGAGCTCCTAAAAAAGAGATTTATGAGCTTCAATTTCTTGTGGGAGAACTATTCTCCCAAATAAAGTTAATAATATTAGAAAGAAATGGGTCTTTTTCCATGAAAATCAAATAGTTGTGAGCCGAGAGGAGAGCAGAAAGATAGAGATAGAAGATACTTGCAGCTTTGTGCATCTCCCAGTGATTCTAAAACATGTCAGGTGCGTGAATTCAGGGAGAGGTGAGTGGGATGGAAAGGTGTTGGAGTGAAACAATAAACAGCAGACAAAGTGAAATCCATACTGAACCTTTGATTTATAAAACAATCAACAAACAGGCTGGGCGTGGTGGTGCATGTCTTTAATCCCACTAGAGGCAGACAGAGCTCTGTGAGTTTGAGGCTAATGTGGTCTACATATTGAGTTCCAGGCAAACTAGGTCTACAGGAGACCCTGTGTCAAAAACACCAAAAAAAAAAAAAATCCCAAAACAGCAATGACAACAAAAACAAGCAACAAACTAAACAAATATGGTAAGTGGAGGGGGACTCTTAATACCTAACAGCACTTTAAGAAAACAAGAGCACTAAGGAACTCCATAGGCAAATACAGTCTTGCACTCTGGAAAAATACAGGTTACAATATGAGAACTTCAGTCTGCAAAGCACACACTCAGGAGAAGAAACCTCTGACAACTTCTAGCTTGCTCAGAAGCACTGCAGTCAGAAATCGTTTTTAGAAAGGTCTTAACAGTTGAACTTTCAGCAGGTGAGAAGAAGGTTCTGAATTTCTCCATCTCCAAGCTGCAACGGGCTTTCCTCTCCATTGTCTAAGAGAGCAACCACCCTGAGAATAAGTGAGGGCCAAGGAAACTGGTTGCTCTTGGAGGCTGATCTGTGAACTCAGGGCCATGCAGCAGGAAGTGCTGAATACTTCAGAAGAAAACAGAAAGAATTTCAATATGGGATCTCTGACCTGGCGACTACCTGTGTTTGGATACCAGCAGAAGCCTGGGGCAGAGTCTGGTGTAGCCAGAACATACAAGTTCACTCAGTGCTTGTAACTTGTCATTGCCCTCATCAAAGTGGTTCAGATTACTTTAGTTTTATTGTTTTAAATACTATCAGAACCCAGAGACCGTTTGGCAAGAAACACCTACGTACCATATACTTTAGTCAAAAGAAAACTAAAAGACCCTTACAAAGGATCAGTGAAATACATATGTTTTTTTTTTAATTGAGCTTGTATTAGTCAGCTTTTCTGTTGCTGTGATAGAAACACTGACCCAAGCAATTTATAGAAGGAAGAGTTTATTTGAGCTTATGGTTCCAGGGGAATTACAGTCTGTCATGGCAGGGAGGCTTGGTGGCTGGAGGTAGATGGAGCAGGAACAGCAGAAGCTAAGCTCTCACATCATCATGCAGGCACAAGAAGCAAGAGAGTGACTGGAGATCTGGGAAGGCTTAAGAACTCTCTAAGCCCACCCCCAGTGACATGCTTCCTCCAGGATAGCCACACCTCTAAAACCTCCCAAAACAGGGCCATGATATGGGGACAAAATGTTCAAACACTTGGAGCCTATGGGGGACATTTTCATTCAAACCACCACAGAGCTTTGGTGTGTTTCATAGAACATTTCTTAATCACATTTAGACCCGCTCCCCTATCCATGTCCCCACATACCTGTTCCCCAAGCATTGTGTCATACATGTTAAGTCCTATCTGGTCAAACATTTGTACACTGATATTGTTTGGTACAAGTTCATCCACTGGAGTCTAGTCAGCCCATCTAGGGGTGGCCAGCCTGTCACCAATTTTGCTTGCTACACTCTGGGCCCTTGTCTGATTAGGTTGGCATTGGTTTATGCACATGCCACCATTGTCTCAGTTCACATGAGCAAGTTTTCAGGGGCCTGAAACCCTCTGGATCTTTTAAATATATTTTTTATTGATTGTGTCTCCAGCTCCTAGCAGAAGCTTTTGCATTTTGAAGAACTTATTTTTTAGGTGTAAAAAAAAATCACTGAGGATCTCTCTCACAAGTTGGAAGCTTATTTATGTGGTGTGGGGTTTTGTTCCATTTGGCAGTAGTATCTGGAAACTAGATGCTCACATCTTAAAGTGTTAACTTGAATTAGAGAGAGCAAACAGAAGTGGGGCAAGACTATGAACTCTCAAAACTCACCCCAGTGACATACCTCCTTTTGCATGACCTCAGCTCCTAAATATCCCAAAACAAAGCTGCCAACCGCACACAAAGTTCAAATATGTGCCTGTGTGGGACATTTCTCATCTCTAATAATCACCAACTCTTGGGATTCTAAAATATGTCATTAATTCTGGTAGTATAGCACAGGTGGAAATTCACTGGGTGTCTGAACTGACCCAGCTTAGTACCCTCAGATAGGTGGAGTCCCATAACTTACAGTGGTGTCTGAAGAAGTGAGGAGGGGTTGGAGCTGGCCAAGGCCAGCCTAAGCAATCTTGAACAAAATGAGTACTGATAGAGGTATACCACACTAGATTTCAAGTTATACTACAGAGCCATAGTAATAAAAAATAGCATTGAATGGGCACAGAAACAGACACTTAGATAAATGGAATAGAATGGCAAGCCAGTGACTACAGCCACCTGATATTATACAAGGATGTTATAAATACACATTGCAGAAAAGAAGGCTTCTTTTCCAAATGAAGCTGGGAATCTTGGATCTCAACATGCAGAAAAACGAGGCTGAACCCTTATGTGTCACCCTGCATAAAACTCTACTCAAAATGGACCATGGACCTCAACATAGACATTATATTCTGAACTTTCTAGAGGAAAATGTATGAAGTGCATTTCACATATAATTATAAGAATGGTTTTTCTGAAAAGGACAGTAGTGGTATAGGAAATGAAACAAACAATCCACAAATGGGATCTCCTTAAGCTAAAAGACTTCTGTAAGGTGAATGAAGCTGTCTGTAGCATCAAGAGGCAACTCACAGACACAGAAAAAAAATTCTTTATCAGCTATGCATCTAACAGAGGAATCCTGGCTACAATATATAAAGAATCAAAAAATTAAACATCAAATTAACAAACAACCCTATTAAAGAATAGACTATGCATGTCTTCACTACTTCAAAATTGATGAGTCTGTGAAACACATTTAGCTAAATTGGGCACCTTTGCATCATATTTACATTGGTTAGCAAGAGCGTATTAGTTTTCAATGAGCACTTATTATCACATACATTTTTTTTTGGTTGTACATAGAGATCTTTTTATACTTTTCAATGATTGCATCATATTTTATTGTACAAATTGAGTATCTCTTATCCAAAATGTTTGGGAACAGAAGTGTTTCAAATTTCAGATATTTCTAGTTTTTGGAATATTTGCACAGACATAATGAGAAATCTTGGGGAAGAGATCCAGTATTAGGCCAGAAATGTTTTGTTTCAAACACAATTTATACAAATGCTCTAATTTTTTTCATTCCAAGAGAGACAATTTTAACACATTTTCCAGAAATAACTTGAAGCAGGTTATATATATATATATATATGGACTGAAGAGATGGCTCAGCAGTTTAGAACACTGGTTGTTCTTGCAGAAGACCTGGGTTTCAATCCCAGCACCCACATGACAGCTAATAACTGTCCTAACTCCAGTTTCTAGGGGATCTGATGCCCTCTTCTGTATATATATATATATAAATGAAGTTTAAGGGGGAATAAGAAATCAAAGACCAAAGGATTTGCAAACATGGGGTTAACTTTGGTGGAATAATATAGCTCTGTTCTTTTTTGTTTGTTTGGTTTTGGTTTTGGAAAATCTTAATGAGTTTATTGGCCTTGCTAACAGAGCATAGGGTGGGGATGTTTTTTTACAGAAGAGTGGGCATCCCCATTTTTTAGAGAAGGTTTTATGTGGAAAAGCAGAAGGATATATTTTGGGAATAAAGAAGAAAATTTCTCTAACATATTTAAAACATATTTTGAATAATTGCAGTTATTATTGCATTATGACTGCATTTGTCTTTTGCTGTAACCAATAGAATTATAGTGGGATGCATCAAAGTGTCAAACTGTAAAAACTGTGACTATCAAAATGAAGTTTCTTCTAACTTCTTGAATTACTGTTAAAATTCATGAGAAGACATGTATGTATATACATACATACATACATGCATACATATATTTATCCACACATACATAAACACATAATAATTAACCTATAAATACATATTTAATAAATATGGCATCATATTTGCATATTATGTATGCATATACATTTATGATAATATATAACATATTTACCATAACATATTAATAGGTCCTTAATATATATAAAACTGTATATCTATATGATTTTATATAGTATTATTATGATTGTATATATATTTATATATCTCCTAAAATTGCTATGCGTAAAAACAAATCCATATATATCCCACTGGGGTTGTGGGAGTGATGTGTTGTATGTATGTATATTTGACATACTTGCTTTAGAATTGCAAACAAGAGCTAGTGAATATTATACAACCATGGCAAAAAGCACAAGTACTTAATAAAGAATGGTGGCATACTTGCCAGTTGTGGTGGTGCACGTCTTTAATCCCAGCATTCCGGAGAGAGAGGCAGATGGATCTTTGTGAATGTGAGGTCAGCTGGTCAGCATATTAAGTCCCAGGCCCCTGAGGCTACATAGGTTGACCCTGTCTCAAAAAACAAAACAAACTTAAAGTAGTGACATAGGGACTAGAAAGATGGGTCTGCAGTTAAGAGAACTGATTGTTCTTGTTGAAGACTTGGGTTCAGTTCCCAGCACATGCATATCAGTTAACAACAATCTGTAACTCCAGTTCACGAAATTTAGTGCCCTCTTCTGATCTCTGTGGGCACCGCATGAATGTCATGCATTCACATCCATACAGGCAAAACATTCATACATGTAAAATAAAAATAAGATATTTTTAAAAGAATTGTGGCATAGATAGAACAATTTTTTAAAATTATTTAAACATAATTGTCTTACACTGCTAACATTTCTCTCAACAAGTTACCAATTTTATTTGCGATACAGAGAATATTTGAAGTTAATAAAAATTATAAAGAACAATACAATATGGGCCTTTTAATGTGCTCCTACAATAAGAAACACTTTGGAGCAAAACTAAAATCACCCTGAGAATCCAAAATTGATCATATCAGTGACTATAAACCTCATTAGTGTTGGGTGCTTGATACATCTAAAACCTGGTAACAGTCTGATGTATTAGAGTCTGGAATGTTACACCATATAGCGAAAGGTTCAGTTAATTTACCAAATGTTTCATAATTGTCTTATTTCTAAAAGAGAAGTATATATGAAATTTATGGATAGCTCACATAATTTTAGTATTATAGAAAAATTATGAAGTGAAAGTCAAATGTCAGTGTAATATATTTATTTGAAAAATAAGTACCACTTGCTTTCATAAACAATAACACTACAAAGCAGTGATTTTCAAACACTAGAGTATATTAAATATTATTTTAAACTGAAAATGAGTTGTTTTCCAGGTTGTGTTGCTAAATGTTAATAGTATATTACTTATCCTTTTTAAAATCTAAGAGCATAGCTTAACTCAGTAAATTCAGATACTAAAGGATAAAGTGATGAATGAGCAGACTCAGCATAATTCATTTTATGATCTTCAGTCAATTAATCATAGTAAAAATGTCAATGGGACACATGAGAAGAAGAAAGAAGGATAAAGCAGAGGACCTAGAGCAAGTTTGATCTGGTTTAAAGAACTTCACTTCCACACTTACAAAATAGCACGACTATATCTAATTTGCATTGTTATAAAGAAGGTTAAATTGGGAAATTATTTTAAGTCACTGGAATCTAATAATCAGCATGGGAGAGATACTGAGATATTTTCAACATCTCAGATGACACTGCACTCTTTCTTCAAATGGCTGTGGCACTAATGATGACATAAAGCATATTAAAATTTACTGAGAGTTATGCACATCAATACTGCTATGAGTCGATACTATCTTCATGACTTATGATATATACAAATATGGGGGAAAAGTGATTATTCTCCCACACATCCCCTTAACACATTACCCCCCCCCATTTTGTCAGTGAAGACACTTAAATACTGAAATTTCAGTGAGTATCTAAAGGTATTTGATTGGTAAGAGGTGAATTCAAAGCAAGACCTCACTTTTAGCCACTCTTTAAGTGTCATAGAATGGAACAATGCTTTCTAACAATCATCATCACAGACATACAAATCTACAACATGGCCATTGCCTGCTGACGCATCATTACACAGCACATCTACCTTAAAAAAAAAAAGAAAAAAAGAAATGGATTTGTGAAGTCTGGACTCCTTTATTCAGTCACACCTTAAAACTTCTGAGGAGTCCAATTACAACCTTTTCATGTTATTTATTTTTTCCATAATATAGCTAATAAGGACCTTGAGGCAGTGCAAAGTATCACAACATGTGTTTTATCTCTGAGTATGAATGTAACAACAATTGCTGAAAAACAAATTCTCCAATATCCTTAATTTTTAACATATCACACCAGTAAATGAACTGCCAGATATACAGCTCCCTGATGTGTGCGTCACATTGCTTTGTAGTCTATGCCTTTCACTTCACCTTGGAAATGAAGACAGGTGTCTCTAGCTGTACTCTTCCCCGTCTCTATTGATGCTGCCTTCTGTTCTGCAACCAAATCTCTGATTTCTACCTCTCCATTTACCAATGGGATTAATTCTTATTACACTTTCTTCTACAACCACAAGGCCAGAATATCTATCCACACCAGGCTTTTAGCTTTAATTGGTTTTAATCTTTAGACTGCTCAGTAATATACTCCGTTTGCTAGTAATCTTTATACAGAAGTTTTCAATCTATAATTTAAAACATTCTTACATCCTATGCTTTCTATTTACATCCTTAATCTTTCAGCTTTGTTTTTCTTACACTTTGTAATGCCCCCTTGGTTGCTACAGTAATTAAAATATGTGTTTACTGAATTTTGACTAAAGTATATTCTAGAAATTATGATGGACAATGTTATAAGTGATCCAGGCTAACAGTTGGCTTTTGTTTGAAAATTCACATCTCGTGAAATGAACAGATGATTCCGAATTTGATATTTTTACCAAAAAGCAAGAGAAAATAAGGTTTTTGAGAATGCAAAATCACAATTGCACTGATTGTCATTTGGTGATCTCTAATGGATGTTAGATTAGATGGCTGGTTGATATAAATGTACATTATTGTCAGCACTCTACCAAAGTGAAGAGTGAAGAATTGGGAAAGGGTTAAGTTCTACACAGCCTGAGCATAGGATGTTTCTCGAGAGTTCTGTCTTTGCTAGGCTTTTGTTGGATGCACTGGTGGTGAGCTAATTTTGAACATCTTCTATTCTTTGTCTCCAAAATGACAGCTGCACGTTTCATCTGCACCCCCTCTCTGCTCCTTTGAGACAGCGCAGTGGTGCAGCCTGAGGACAATGCCTGTGCTGTTGTTTTCTTAGATTACCTGCTATGATGTTGCATTTAGCCACCTAATAAGAGTCTTTTAAAATACTAGAGAACCACAGATGGAGCATGATGTATCTTCTCTATCCTTACTGTATAGAACTGTAGTACATTAATAAATCTTTGTGTGTATAAATTTTCTAAATCTTTTTCTAAAAGATTGCAGGATATCAATACATTTCCTATTTTGTTGCCTCCTACAAAGCAATGATTCTGGCACATGAATAATTTTTTTTTCAGGTTTCAGGGATATGATGGATTCTATTTAATTCTTGTATCGCAGCTAATAATTTTGTTAGTGATCAGTCAGTGAAGACAATTGAATAAGCCCCAATTCATTCAAGATATGGAAATCTATTACACATTTTTGAGATACATTACAAATACTTCCAAAGATAATATTATTATGTTTATTATGACTTTACTTATAATGCATAAAAAAAACCCTGAAATAATGTTATTTGGTTAAATAAAAGTCTTCTTTATGATAATATGCATGTTGAAAAGAAAATTACATTAAAATGCTTGGTTCAGGGGATGGAGAGATGCTCAACAGTTAAGAGTACTGACTGCTATTGCAGAAGACCTGGGTTTAACAACAATCTGTAACTCCAGTTCCAGGAGATCAGATTTGATGCCCTCTTCTGGCCTCTGTGGGCACTGCATGACATGGTTGCACTTATTTATATGTAAGTATACATAACACTTAAACAGATAAAATTAAAATAATCAAAAGATTTTTTAAAATCTTGGTTTATAAGCATACTCTTTGCTTTTTTGAAACAAACTGCTATTCATGCAGGGACATCTTTTCCTATAGCCTCTAAAATCATTGTTTTGATTTTAGTTTAATAATAATTTTAAATTGACAAAATAGCTCTGCATCAATTGTAATTTTTGGAATCAGATGCATGTATACACATGCATGTAGAATTACCCTAGGAAAATATGAGATAAGCTGTGGATTTTATCAATGTGGAAATCCTCATTATGGTGTGGTGTGACATGCCATTACAGTATCTACAGTTACCATGGGCGATATTTGGTAAAAGATGCATGAATTGTCTCTATGCAGCTGTATTTGAATCTATAATTATTTCAAAACATTAACTAACTTTTAAAAAATCTAAGTAAAGCCTTATTTAGTATGACAAGAAACCATCATCAAAATTCTCATTTTCTTTTCTTTTTAGTTTTTTTAATTTTCAAAAAAATTTATGTGTATGAGTGTTATGCCTGCATGTGAGTAAGTGCACCCATGTTACGCAATGCCTGAGGAGGACAGAAGAGGCTGTCAGATCCCCTGGAACTGGAGTTATGGACAGTTGTTACCTGCCATGTAGGTGCTGGGATTCGCACCTGGGTCTTCTTCAAGAACAGTCACTGTTCTTACCCACTGAGCTATCTCTCCAGCCCCTCTCATTTTCTTTATAAGGAATCAAGATATTGAACAATATTGCAGAAATGGTTTCTAGGTTATGTTATCTAATCACTCCAGTTTTTTAGTTCAAGTTGTGTTTTCTGATGTTTTATTTTAAAAAATTATTAAATTAAATATTTCTACATTTACAAATATATGATGATATATATAACCTGTGAATATGAGTCGAGTTTTATGAATTATATCCAACTAGATCTGTCACAGTTTTTTTTTTAATTTTTAAAAATGGTTTATTTAATAACAACATACTTAGAAGAAGCATATCATTACAAACACAATTGACATATTCAATAATGGTTTCCTGAGGTAGGATGCATCTCTTTCAAAATTGGCTGTAAATTTATAAGATCACAGTTGAATTATTACAAAAAT
>NW_008354502.1:2155482-2165751 GCF_000622305.1 Nannospalax galili
GAGTGGGTTGCTCTGGGTGAGAAGGGTCAGGAAGCAGTATTGGTTCCCCAGGTGTCTGGGGCCCCAAGACTAGGAATGGCGCAGGGCTAAAACTAGGAGTATAGAAGGGCGAGGCGGGGGGGATGGAAGGGTGAATGTGGCTTAGGGAGTCCCGGCGCAGAGAGCTGCGTTATAGACTTACCCCAAGAGGCCTGAGGATAGTAGTGCAGGCTAGGAGAGTTAGCTGGTGGTGCAGGCCCAGGGAACCAGCGAGAGGTGAGGGCGGGGCCAGGACCAGAAGTGGTGCTCCTGAAGCCCAAGAAAGGGACTGCGTTGCTCTGGGTGAGAAGGGTCAGGAAGAAGTATTGGTTCCCCAGGTGTCTGGGGCCCCAAGACTAGGGGTGGCTCAGGGCTCAAACTAGGAGTATAGAACGGCGAGGGGGGGGGATGGAAGGGTGAATGTGGCTTAGGGAGTCCCAGCGTGGAGAGCTGCGCTGTAGACTTACCCCAAGAGGCCTGAGGATAGTCTATAGAACATATTTTATTGAATTTTTGTGTATTTCATAGAGAACATCTCAATCAATCTTAATCATCTTTATACCCCTATCCCCACCAGAACCCGCCCATATACCCCCCACTGGAGCTCATGTCCTCTGTCATCCCTGTTCAGGCCCTCTGATTCAAGTCAGTGTCCTCAGACATTCCCCAGTGCAAGGCCATCCACTTAAGTCTAGTCAGCCTGTCTAGTGTCCCTTGTTTTAGAAAGATCTGCTCTTTTTCACCTAGCAGCAATCAGTTCCCAATATTTCTTCAGATGATTGGGGTCTGCTGTTCATGTTCCCAGTTCTATGCTGATTTTTTTGTCTGCATGAGGTTGCATGGGATTTGTGTATGCTGACAACATTGCCATACAATCATTTGAGCAAGTTCCAACAACCTTGTAAGATTCTGTTTCCGTATGGTCCTGCACCTTCTCCCTGGCGCTTACAATCTTTCTACATCCTCTTCCACAATGGTCCCTGAGACTTGGGTGGGTGGAGTTAAATAAAGGAGTCCCATCTAAGGACGAGCATTCAGCAGGCTCTTGACATCTATGCTTAGGCCATTTGTGACCTTTTGTGTACCTGACCCTCCGTTGCATGAGGGAGCATCATTAACGGGAACTGAGAGATTCATTAGTGTCCTCTTCATTATCCCTGTTCTATGTTCCATGAGCCATAGGTGTAGAGGTTGCATTGTAGATGTCTCTCTTAAGCCTGGGCACTCATAGACAATGACTGTGTGTGACCAGTTGTGGTACTTGGGAATAATCTCCAACTGGTACAAAATGAGGCACTTCAATGAGTGTTAATTATTAACAAAGTTGAATCCTTTAAAGATATTTTTAGCTATCTTTATTCCTTCTTTTGAGAAGTCTCTGTTCAGATCCTTGGACAATCTTTTAATTGGGTTACTTACTTTCTTGTTTCTTTGTTTTTTCAGTTCTTTATATATTCTGGATGTTAAACCTCTGTCATGTGTGTCACTGGTGAAGATTTTTCTTCTATTCTATGAGTTTTCTCTTCACTTCCTTGGTTGCTTCTTTTGATGTGCAGGAGCTTTTCAGTGTAATGAGGTCCCATTTGTTGGTTCTTGATCTTAATTCCTTATCAATTGATGACTGATTTAGAAAGTCCTTTCCTACACCTATATCTTGTTGGTTATTGCCAATGTTTTCTTCTAACAGTTTTAGAGTTTCAGGATTCACATTGAGGTCTTTGATCCATTTGAAGCTGACTTTTGTGCATGGTGTTTGCTAGTAGCATTTGCTGAAAATGCTGTCTTTCCTGTAGTGAAAGTGCTTGGCCCCTTTATCAAATATCAGGTGGCTGAAAAATCCTAATATTTGGGTATTCGATTTTGTTCCATTGATATATGGGTCTATTTTTCTGCCAATAAAATATTTCTGCCAGCATATTCATGCTGTTTCTATGACTATATCTCTGTAATATAGTTTGAAATCAATCTGGTATAATAACCCCCCCTCCCAGAATTGCTCTTTGTGCTCAGGGTTGCTGTAGCTATTCATCTATCTGGTGTCTTTTGTGCTTCCATATGAATTTTAAGATTTTTTTTTCAATCTGTGAAGAATGTCATGGGGATTTTGACTGGGATTGCAATGAATCTATAAATGAGTTTTTTAGGATGGTCATTTTCACAATATTCTTCCAATCCACGAGCATGGGAGGTCCTTCCATTTCCTGGTGTCTTCCTAATCTCTTTCTTTAAGGATTTAATATTTTCATTGTAGACCTTTAATGTCTTTGGTCAAGTTTATTCTGAGATACTTTTTTGAGGCTACTGTGAATGGGAATGTTTCCATATATTCTTTCTCCAATTGCTTGTTTTTGGTATATAGAAAAGCCACTGGTTTTGTAGATTAATTTTATAACTTTCCACTTACTGAAAGTGTTAATTGTTTCTCAGAGTTTTCAGTGGAATTTTTGGCATCTCTTAGATATAATATCATATGAGCTGCAAAAAAGGGATAATTTGATCTCTTCTTTTCCAATTGTTACTCCTTTAATTTCCTTCTCTTGTCTTATTGCTCTTTCAAGCATTTCAAGCACTATATTAAAAAGGAGTGAGATAGTGGACAGCCCAGCTTGGCTCCTGATTTTAATGGCAATATGTCTAATTTTTTCCATTTAGGATGATGTTGGCTGTGGATTTATTGTATGTAGCTTTAATTGTGTGGAGGTATGTTCCCTCCAGTCCATTTCCCTATAGGACGTTCAACATTAATGCATGTTGAATTTTGTCAAAAGCCTTGTTTTGGCAATGAAGTTTACTTTTGGATAATGAAATGTATTAGCTCCAGATCAAGACCTAGTGAGGTACCTGGTGTTTGTGCACACATTCCTATCACAGGCAGAAATGAGAGGAGAGAGAGAGAGAGAGAGAGAGAGAGAGAGAGAGAGAGTGTGTGTGTGTATGTGTGTCATGTAAGGAATGGATCAAGGAAACCAAATTTTTGAGTACAGTATTTTTAAGAAATAATTCAGTGTCCATAATAAAGACAATATTCAATTTCCTTGCCAAAACTGTTTGATTTTGGCTCTCCTGAATAGCTTCCAGTTTTCTCTTCTTCCACTTCTTCCGTGGTGTTTGGGGTATTTTTGCTACTGAACTCAAATACTAAATAAATATTAGTGAGATTGCATTTAGTCTTATTGGTTAGTAAATAACTTGCATTCATAGGGTTTCATTAAATGCTGGAAATATTTCTGTCAAGGAAACTTCATGCATGGTTTCTTGTTGTACACTGCTATAACTTCAGGCAGCAAATCTTGGGTAAATTATATAATACCAGTCCTGCTTGCCATGCATGTGTCACAATATAATTCTCTACAAGACAAATATGTGTGATTACATTCACTAAGTAACACTGAAGAGCTCCAAATCATTCACTGTGAAAGCTGTAACTGCTCAAGTCAAATTAGTTTGCCTTTTCATTTAGTTTCTATTTTGCTTCATTCAAAGATTTAGCTTTCAAAGCATGAGAACCAAAAAACACAGAAGTTTTGACATATTCAAGTTCAGAGAAAATTAGAGAAGTCATGGATACTGAGCAAAATAATTGGTCTTTGATGTCTTTTCCTGAAATTGGGAACATTATATATAATGAGAGGGTCAAAAAGAATCACTAATTTTGTTTTAAAATTATGAATGATATTGAATTAAAATGAAGAAAAATCATTGTAACATGAGGTTTGCTTGTTCCTCCAAGTCCTGTTTCTAAGAATAGGTTCTCTTACAGAAACCTAAATGTGCAGATAGAAGTAGTAAGTGACTGAAGCAAACATACTGATTAGTAATAATATGTGTTCTAGTTTGGTTTCTATTTCTTTGATAGAACACTGAGCAAAAGAAACTTGTGGAACCAAAAGCAACTTGGTGGATCAAAAGCAGCATTACTTTATCTGACAAATCCAAGAGCACAATCCATCTTTGAAGGAAACCAAGGCAAAAAAATCAAGGCTGGAGCCTAGATGCAAAAACTGAAGCAAGCCCCAGAGAAGAATGTTGATGCTTACAGGTTCGCTTTATCTGACTAGCTCAGCTACCTTTCTTATATAGCCCAGGCCCACCTGCCCAAGAATGGCACAGCTCAGAGAGACCTGATTCCTGCTACATCAGCCAGCAATGAAGAAAATGCCCACTAACTACCAAAAACCAATCTGACATGGGAAATTGATCAGTTGAGCTTGGCTCTTCCCAGATGTCTCTATGTTGATGTCAAGTTGACAGCTGAAGGTGTCTATAACAATAAGGTGAAAAGTGTTTTCCAAACACCCCCATGTGTTCCGTGTGTCTTGTATATTTTAATACTTGCTATGATGACTGATCTTGGTTGTCAACTTGAGTGGATCTGGAATCAACTAAAACACAAGCCACTGGGCACTCATGTGAGGGATTTTCTTCTTCAGATTATTTGAAACAGGAAGAACCACTCTAAATGTGGGTAGAATCTTCTGGTGACAACCCAGATAAAAGAGTATTAAAGAAGGAACTATTGCTTTGGCTGGTTTGACTTCACTTTTGATGACAAGCTCATATATCCTGTTGTTGTAGCATTAGAACCAGCTTCTCGAGGTTTCTAAGGGAAACTGGGGACCAGCAGCTCTCTAGGACTCCAAGAAACCTTCAGGCCTTCAGCATCAGATTGGGACTGTTGAGACATCCAGCCTGGTGGCCTGAAAAACTACTGGATTATCATTCTCTCACTCATGAGATACCCATTGTTTGACATGTAAGCCCTTCACTGAATCTCCACATAGCATATATATTCACCTTATCAGTTCTTTTCCTTAAGAGAACCCTGATTGATATACTTATCAAATCTCTAACAGTAGATACTGTCATTTGAATATGCTATATGTAGCATCTCAAAAGGCTTATGTGCTGGAAGCTTGTTCCCCAGTGAGAGATATTAGGATGTAGGCCTCTAAGATTTAGGGATTGTCTAATGCTAAGTATTAAGGCCATGAGGAAACATGTATAAAAGAGATCAACATAATTGCTGTGGGACAGAACTAGTTCTTGGAAAAGTGAATTATTATAAATCAAGACATCTCACATGTGGCCTCTTCTGTAAGCAGCTTGTTATTCTTTCTGATTCTCTGCCATACTGTAACACAGTCAGATGGAAGAGAAGTTCATCAGATACCACAGTGTTTGAATATTTTGCCATCTGAATCCTTAGCCCAGCCCAGTAATCCTCTTTTCTTAATGCAATACCCAGCATGACATGCTTTGTTACAGGAACTTTATAAAGCAGACTAAGAGGGTGATACCCATTTTTATTTTATTTTACCACATGGGAACTTTAGACTTAGAGAATGTTAGTGACTGATGTTCGCTGATTCATTATTTCTGAATGTCAGAGTTGAGCTCTAGCCCAGGATGTGTGACAGCTCTCCATAACATAAGAAATCTACTAATGAAACCAACCATCCCATAATAGTCTACATATTTGTCAAAAGTAGGTGACATCTTTGACTCATTCTTTTTAATGAAGAAGCGTGGGAAATAACATTGTTCATAAAACAGTTTTTCTTTTTGTGATAGAGTCCTTCATAAACAAGGAATAGTTCAACTTTTAACAACTGCCTTTAGAAAATACTTTTAAGGGAGACAGATAATAGTGAGCTACTTCTGAAAATATTCTTTGTCCACATCTATGAAAGCATGTATTTTCACAATGGATGTGTCCTTGGTTTATAATTGCAGCATTAGTAATACTAATTCACTCTCCTAAGCACTTTATTTTCAATATGTCAACACAGCAGTATATTAAGATAGATGCTCTTCACAAACAAAAGAGCTGAAGGTCAGAGAAGGAAACTGTGAATCTGAACCCAGGTTTTCCTGACTTCACATATGCTCTAGTCAGACTGCAAAAGCAGCACTCCATGTCATTTTTATGTATTTTGTTTATCATTTAATTAGAGTCAGCAGTGCATGTTACCTATTAGTATTATTTATTAGGGATAAAGAGCGCATCTTTGGGACTGGAGAGATACCTCAGAGGGCAAGAGCGCTGGCTGTTCTTGCAGGGGACCTGGGTTTAATTCCAAGCACCCACATGGTGGCTAGCAACCATCTGTGACTCCAGTTCCAGGGAAATTCAACACCATCTTCTGACCTCCGAGATCATTGCATGGCACAGGTTCACTTACATGCAGACAATACATTTATACATATAAAATTAAAAAACCGAGTACCTTTGGACTGGAAGGATGGTTCAATGGTTAAAGCACACTGACTGCTTTTGCAGAGGACCTGGGTTCAATTCAAAGCACTCCCATGGTGGCTAACAACCACTTGTGACTCTAGTTTCAGGGGATCTGACACCCTCTTCTGACCTCCACTGGCATTGCATGCCCAGGTGCACTACATACATGCAGACAATACACTCACTCAAACACATAAAACAAAATAGTAAATAAAACTATTTTTTAAAAGAGCACACCTTATATAGGCTTTTATTCATCATGGGATTTGATGTGTTTTCTTACATGAAATTGATAATAAATAATACTTGATTAAACTAATAAGAAGATGATTCAAAAAGAAACAGAGGTTAATATTATTGACATAGTTACTACAAATAAGATGACATTTCGTCTTGTACAGGGAAACAACATCATGTAAGTGATTTGGATTTAATGACAAGAAGAGGGGAATCTCTCACTTTCGGCCTTTCCCCTGACCATCATCTGTTTATAGGGAAAAACATTAAAATACAGATTTTTTAAAAATTCACGGTCATAATTTAATTGTATTTCACTTAAATATATTTGATTAGATGGTAGCTCATTCTTCATTATTCTCAACCAAAAATTCCATCATTTAGGTTTTAGAAATTAAATCATTAATTATGTGATTATTTCCAGTGAATTATATGGTATATTAAGATCATATAAAATTCTGATCTGTAAGAAACTTGTACTCAAGGTTGTATATGGTATTAATCAGGCAATTTTCATCCTTTTTTAAAAAATCCACAAAAATAAATCAACTTGATTTTATTTTAAACAGAAATAGCTTTATTGCTTGAGCATGGAGTCTGGAATGGAAGACCTTTTGTATTACATTTTGATGTTGTTTTTACTTAACCAGTTAGGGTTGGTTCCTTTTGCTATGTTTATTCCATTTCTGAGCTCGCTGCTTGGATGATACTGGGCATCACTCTATTTTCTAGTCTTGTTGTATCCCTGCTCCAACAGTGGGCACTTCTTTGAGCTATCTAACTTCAATTTCCCTTTCCTATACGGGATGCCTAATGAATTTAGCCATTAAACATGTCCCATAACTCAGCATTTACCTTATTCTTTGAATTCCAAATCATGTTTTATTATAGTCATATTTCTAGATTTGCATAGTATGCATTTTATTAATATACTATTTCATACATTTATGTGCCTTTCAATGTGTTTTTGAACTGAGCTTGAATGACATTGACCTTGGTGGCAGGGGATGGAATAATGAATTTGAGCAACAGCACTAAATGTAATTTCAAATAGTTGGTCACATTCACTGATAAAAGTTATTTTTAAAATTCAAGTTTACAATTTAAATTTGAGAAATAATCTCTATTTTAAGAGACTAATGTAACAAATATGGTTTACACTAAAAATATATACAAAACAGAATAAATAAGAATCAATTTATCAATTTACACTAAACTATTGAATATCATGAAAAAAAGGACACCTAAGAGCTTAGATGAATCCTGAAACACAGAAGACAATTCGGCCATATCCCAGTTATTATTATATTCATCTTATTTCAATTTATTACCTAGTTCATAACAATTTGAAGAGCAGTATTATCATTTCTTTGCATTTCTGATTACACATTGAGGACATTCTAGACTGTGTTAAATGGGCTCCTGCTTTCTCCACCATAGGTCCATTTTATCTTCTCTGAGAGGCTTAATTTCCCCTCTATTTATATTAATATAGAATTGTGGTATAATTTTGTCTTTCTTCCATAGAAAAACTTAGCCTTAAGCTATGCTCTAGTAACTCAAGAAAAGTCCATAGCTTCTATGTAACTTACTGTTAAAAGCTTGACATTTTTAATTCACTTGTTAAATTTTGTTCCCAAGTTTAATTGTAGGTGGCAAAAATTTTTCTCCATTTTCAGATTTTAGATTGTCTCATTTTATCACAGAAGAGTTGAAAACAGGCATATTTACAGAACAACAAATTCCCCATAAAAATGTCCAATCTAAACTACAATTTTTAATGAGAATTTTTTGTTCCTATGACATATCCATAGCAGTAGCAAAATTCACTTCCTTTACCATTTCATCTTTGATTGCTGCATGTCAAGTAATTAATTAAGGAGATATATGCTCTAATTTGTGCTGTTCAGTTCATCTCCATGGAAACTGACTCACAGATTTCACTTTCCCTCCCAAACAAGAAAGAAAGACCATTTCATCTGAAATTAATAAGTACTCAACATTTCTGAAGAAAAATGGCAATATGAAGATTGCATATAAATTATAAAGTCTCCAAGCCAAGCTGCCATTTTTGAACAGAAAAATAAGGCTAAGTGAACTTTGAAAACTTAATAATAAAATAAAAAGTACATAATTTTAATGAGAGTTAACCATTTAATAACATACCTCTGTTGGTATACATGTCTTTAGTTCCTTCTGTTTAGAAATATTTTATTTATTATTTTTTATTTTATGTGTGTGCATGTATTACCTGTATGAAGGTAAGTGTACCCATGTCATGCAGTGCCCATGGAGGAAAAAAGAAGCCATCAGATCCCCTGGAACTGTAGTTACAGACAGTTCTTAGCTGCCATGTAGGTGCTGGGATTCAAACCCAGGTCTTCTGGAAGAACAATCAGTATTCTTAACTGCTGAGCCATCTCTCTGGCCACAAGTTGCTTCTCTTTTTAAAGATAAGTAGTATTGTATATGGTTTGTTTAAATATAAACAGTTTGTTTAAATATTCACCCATTGAGAGGCATCTGGGCTTTGGTCAGCTCTTGGCTGCTACAGGTAAATTTGTTGTGAGCATCCATCTACATTTTTTTCTATGGGAATAATTTTTTCATCTAGAATAAATACTAATGAATGCAATTGGTGCATCGTGCCTGGTTACACATTGCGTGGATTATGACGGGGTTAGTTTTACAAGACATCAACAGCCCATCTTCTACCAGCAGCTTCTGACTTAGTTTTTCTGCATGTATGTCAGCATTTGGGGTTAATGCTACATTTACCCATTTTTAATGAATCAATATTAATATATTACTAGTAATCAAATTTTGTGGTTTGCAGTTGAATTCTCTCTTGCTGCGACTCTGCTTTGAGCTTTAAAAAACCATGGTCGATCAGAACCTTTGGCTTAGATTCACAGAGGCAGAACTGGTAAAAGAAAGGAGCCAGGGGCTCCTCCCAAGTCTATGTGACCCCTGAGGAACAAATCCTCAAAGTCATTAAGAGTAAAATTAAATTGGTTTATTTGGGCCAACTGTATGGCCTTAAACACCCAAAAGGAAAGTATGACCAAAGATTAAAGGGGCCAATACAATTTGTTAAAAGTCCATATGAATAGCTGAAGGCTACATAACAAGTGACAATGCCAGACAGGTGATGCCTTCTTTTGAGTTGTTGGCCACAGTGGCCAAAGGGACTCCCAGATAGTAACCCAGCATAGAACTGGGCGAATGAACAGCAGACCCCAATCTTATCTAAAGGAATATTGACAACTGACTGCTGCTAGAAGAGGAACAGCTGACCCTCCGAAAACAAAGACTTCTAGATAGTCTGACTAGATTCACCAGAAGGACAAGTAATGGGGATTGGCTGGGGGTGCCAACAACACAGCAGACAGTAGCAGGGATATCAGAGTATAAGGGCTCTAGTGGGGGGAGGGAGACTATGGAGGGTGCTATGTGGGAAGTGGGTGTATAATCAAATAAGATGATTTGGGATGTTCTGCGTGATATATACTCACACACACACAAAATCAACAAAATTTTTTAAAAGTCATATTTGAGGAGGAAGCATGGAAATTTATGTCATGTTAATTAGTAGAAGTGATAAACATTACCATTGAAATCTACCTGATGACTGTATATCCATGTTCAGATGCCAAGGAACTCAGAAAGTAACCAACTATCACTAGTAATAATAAGATATAAAGAGATTAGAACATGTGCAAACATCTTAATGTCAATTGCATTGAAAATGAATTTTTCTGTATGAAACTGTGTAT
>NW_008354502.1:2165840-2182728 GCF_000622305.1 Nannospalax galili
GTGAAAGAGATGTACTCTTGCTCTGGAGTGTGTTACTGAATATGTTAAAGCTGTAGTGAAATGCTTCTTATAATCATGTAGTTATTAAAATTTTTTTAAATGATAAAAAATAATAAGAATTAGTAGATGTGAAAAACCTTACCATTGAAATCTACCTGATGACTTTATATCTATGCTCAGATGCCAAGGAGCTCAGAAAGTAAGTGACTGTCACTAGTTATAATCAGATATATAGAAATTAGAAAACACATGCAAACATCTTAATGTCAATTGCATTGAAAATGAATTTTTTTACATGAAACAGTCTATTTTAATAATGAAATGGAGTTCTTTTTGTAAAGTTTAAAACCTTATTTAATTTTGTGTCTTATAGGGTTTATACTGAGTTCAATATTGTATAACTGTAATAATTCAATTGTAAACCTAAAAATTTACAGTTTGTTGTTGAATATATCAATGCTGTTGTAATGAAATTCTTCTTCTAAGTATGTGGTTATTAAATAAATAATTAACTGGGAAAAAAACATTTCATCATTTATCAGGCATCATGGTAACAGGCAACTGTTTCAGGGCCCTAAAATTCCTCAGTGTTCCAGCTGTTGATCTTTCCTCTCCGATCCCCAAGTCTTTAGCAATCACTAATAATTTTCACTCTTCCTGGACTGCTGCTTTTTCCATATTATCGTCTTTTGGAATCATATGATCCTAGGTTTTTAAGACTATGTACTATTATATAGAAATATGTACCCAGTTTCCTCAACATCTTCTCATGATCTGATAATGTACTTTGGTTCATCAGCACAGAGCATTCTGTCATGGGGTGTGCTTACAGAACCACATACAAACAACAGATCAGCTGTTTCACATGCACATTTGAAGCTGTAAAATGTATGTTTTGTGACTTTCACATGATGCACATTTTTAAAAAATGTATTGAATTTTTGTGAATTTCATACAAAACATCTCAAACACTCTTAATCATCTTTATACCTCTCTCCCCAGCAGCATGCTCCCATAGTCCCCTACTGGAGCCCCTATACTTTGTCATCTCTGTTAAGGCCCACTGTGTCAAATCAGTGTCCCCAGATGTTCCCCAGTGCAAGTAATTCCACTGAGGTCTAGTCAGCCTATCTAGAGTCTTTTAGCAGGTGTTACTGAGGGGAGGAATGGATTTAAATTGGGTTATTTAAATGGGAAGTGGGAGGGAAGGTTATACAAGGAACCTTGGGGATAAAGAGAAAGAAGGAGCTCAAGAGAGAAGGACCATAGGAGAAGGGTATTATCAAGGGAGAAATGGGGAAAATGGGGACATTTTAAATGGGGAAACCATAACAGAAGGATTAGACAGTGAGAGAGAGAGAAGAGATAAGTAATGCCTAGCTAGTTAAAAGAAAACAGAAGAAATCATATTATTCCAAAAACCTAATGACAAATTACACATACATTATCTCTACATGAGTCCACGTGCATAGCTAAAGGCTGCATAACAAGAAACAGTACCAGATAAGAAATACCTTCCTTTGAGTTGTTTGCCAGGCTGGTCCAAGAGACTGTCCAAATTACTCAAGCTATTGCCACACCTCTTGATGGCCTCCAAGAACTTGAAAATAAAACCCTACTGCCCAAGACAGAACATACTTTGGATACAGGATTTGAAGTGCTAGAGCTTCAACTGACCTGAAACCATTTCCCCTTAAGGCTAGCTCTCATAGCTTTGGAGAGTACCATGAAAGTCCCAAGGGAAAACATCAATTGATGGTCCAACATCAAACCAAATAACCACATCAATGGCCAGCACAGCATATGACATTGGTGAAGTAATGGCACTTTTATCTTAGGGACAATCAGCAGCTACCTAATTAGACTAAAAGCCCACTCAAGGTGAGGAAACTCAAGTGTGGTACTGTAAACATAATCAACTACACATGACTGGAGAGGTCATATATCTTAGAGAATACTCCAAGACTGTCACATCTCTAATATGTATCCTTATATTTGCAGACAAATATCCCAGTCACCACTCATCAAAGAAGCTTATTTTTCACCAGTCAGAGACTATTACAAAGTACCACAACTGGTCACACAGACATTGTCTATGAATTTCCCAGGCCTAAGAGACACAGCTATAATGCAACCTCTACACTTAAGGCTCATGGGACCCAGAACAAGGGTAAAGAAGAGGACACTAATCAATCTCTAAGTTCTCAAAATGAATCTCCCTCATGCAGCAGAGGGCCAGGAACACAAAAGGTCAAAAATGGCCAAAACATAAAGATCAAGAGCCTGCTGAATGTTGGTCCTTAGACAGGACCCATATTAAATTTCACCCACTCAATGCTCAGGGAGTATTGTGGAAGAGAGGGCAGAAAGTTTGTAAGAGCCATGGAGGTGGTGCATGACCATACGGAAGCAGAGTCCTACGAGCTTCTGGGAACCTGCTCATATGATTCTATGGCAAAGGCGTCAGCATACACTAGTTCCATGAAAACTTGGGCAGACAAAAACGTAGCATAGAACTGGGACAATGAATAGCAGACCCCAATCT
Source organism: Nannospalax galili (assembly GCF_000622305.1). NCBI lineage: Eukaryota > Metazoa > Chordata > Mammalia > Rodentia > Spalacidae > Nannospalax > Nannospalax galili. The sequence continues at coordinate 2,168,386 of NW_008354502.1, forward strand.
TATGCGAAAATAAATCAATGCGCATTTTTTTCCACAGCATGTAGGTACCTGGATGTCGGTTGTTGGACCATACGGCTCCATTGTGGTTAGCTTTGTAAGAAACTGCCACACTGTTCGTGAAGTGGCTGTGCCCTCTCTGAATTTCCTCCAACTCTATTTTTGTGATTCTGCCCTCCTGCACCTTTGTCCTTTATCAAGTCAGAATGTAATTTTCTTCAGTCCTCCACAATTTGAGAATTTTTGCTTGTTTTGTCACGAATGTGACTGATCTTATCAGATTCTGTGAACATGCGCATCAGTTCCTTCAGCTGAAAAACAGATAACAATGGTGGTTTTAAAATGTGTAGTACTGTTGATTGCGTGGACTTATGTTATCTAAGTTTTTTATACATTGTCAGGATTGATTGCTTATTTTACTGGTGAGGATTCTTTCGTTGGAGTTCATGAGAAGTATTCTTTCCAAACTTTCTGTTTTTGTACAATTATGTTCTTATTTTGGTTCCAAAGGAATACTGATTTAATAAAAGTAGTTGGGAAATATTTGTTCCTTTCAGGTTTCCTGGAGCAAATGTTGTAATATTGAAGTTATTTCATTCAAAATATTTTTTAGAAAAATTAAATAACAGATCATTTGATCTTGAACATTTAGTTTATAAGAATTTTTAAATTTTAAAATCTTTTAACAGATATTGGACTGTTTGAATTCCATACTTTGCATTAGAAGAGGTGTGCTGATTAACTTTCAGTTGCTATGATAATAACAGTGACCAAAACCAATTTAGGGATGAAAGAGTTTATTTATTCTAAAACTTTAATAGTTCAAAGTTTTCTTTGAAAGTCTCTTAGCTATGAATGCCCATAAAAATCCAAAACGAGCTACATACTCTCTTACTGCAAAGGGAAAACCGGGGCACGCTTAAGGAAGACCAAGTCCAGAAATACGGTTCAGTGTTGGATATCTGGGATTCACTCACAATCTTCTTGGCTCGAAAGGGTTTGGGCAGCTCCACTTCTCTGGCTCTGTCATTTACAGTCCACACAGCTTGTCTACCATAGGTTTAGGCTGGCCCCCCTCCACATCTGTTACTCTCCTTGCTGGTCATCCCATGGTCCTGGCATCTCCATTATTCTGGGCTCTCCAATAAAGCTGAATCTGTACCTTCATCAATGACCTCTCCTGGACTCTCACAATGCCAAGCCTCAGATGCTCTCCATGACTCTTGTCATGCTTCCAAAAACCACTACCTTGTGGAAGACTCTTAAACATTACCTCATCCTTCTTCCAGCTTGAGGTGGAGCCCCACTGTGGACCACAGCTTCTGTGTTCTGACCCTGAAAAATATTTCCCAGATTTTATGTCCTTGATGCTGATCTCTTATTACTCAGTCGATCTCTCCCAGCTAATCAGCATCGATTTTCCCAATAAAGCAAAGGTTTCACTTACTGGGTGGTTCTGGTCTCTTGTTATTCAGAACGAAGTCTTCAGCTCCAGCTGACCAGAAACAACTAATTCTCAATTCAAAATATCATACAAACAATCCTAATATTCTTTCTGCCATTCAAACTTTACAAACCAGGCCTCCATCATCCATATTTCTCTTCAGCATAACTGTTTCAAGCTCCACAGCATGAATTCACAAAGCTCTAAGCACTGAATGGCTTTTGTAACCCAGAATTCCAAACACTTCCACAATCCTCCCAAAAGCCATATGGTCAGGTCGGTCACAGCAATACACCACAATCTTTTACAAATTTCTATTCTTGTTAACTTTCAATTTCTGTGATGAAAACACTGACCAGGAGCTGGAGAGATGGCTCAGCAGTTAAGTGCACTGACTGCACTAGCAGAGGACCAAGGTTTGGTTCCCAACACCCACATGGTGTTTAACAACCATCCTTAACTCCAGTTCCAGGGGATCATATTCCATCTTCTGCCTTCCACAGGCATTGCATGACAGTGATGCATTTACATACATGCAGGCAATACACTCATATACATAAAATAACAATTAAAATAATTATAAAAAACACTGACCAAAGTCAACATGGGGAAGAAAGCATTTATTTGGCTTACAGCTCACAGTTCATCATCAACTGAAGTCAAGGCAGAGCTCAGGGCAGTAACCTGGAGCACAGACCATGGAGGAAATCGTCTTACTGATTTTCCCCTCTGACCTGTGCTCAGCTTGCTTTCTTAGGCCCACATATGGAACTGTGCTTTGTTAATAATAGTGATAAACATGAAGTGTGTTAACCAGTGAGTGGGTAAATTAAATGAAGAATATTCAGGGAAAAGAAAGTCAGCTAAATAAATGAATATCATTGATGTAAAAATAATGTAACAAGATTATAATCATTATGCTAAGTAAAAACTAAATATGATTGTACTGGATTTTATATGTATAATATAGAACGATGAGAGATGATAGAAGATAGAGATGATAGATGATAGATAGATAGATGATAGATAGATAGATGATAGATGATAGATGATAGATAGATAGATAGATGATAGATAGATAGATAATAGATAGATGACAGATAGATAGATAGATAGATGATAGATAGATAGATAGATAGATAGATAGATAGATAGATAGATAGACAGATACATAGATACATAGATACATAGATGATAGGTAGTTTCAAAAAAGAGAATAAACAGTCTATGGAGACAGCAATCTTGTGAGATACAGAGCGTGTATGTAAGGAAGCACGAGGGGAAAACAACAGAAACATTCTAAGCCTTAACCATAGCAGAGACTTCACGAGTAAACAGGTATGTCAAACATACCAGATTTCATACTTGAAATAAGCATCTTTCTTTATTCTTCACAGGATACCTAGTTGAATAACAAGGTTACTGACTATAAATCAAATATGTCTAGACCATTTGTTTTTCTGTTTTTACTTTCCTAGTTTTTGCAAATTTCATACAATATATTTTTGATCATAGTTAGATCACCTCCATGTCTGCACTCCCCTAAATACCTCCACTTTATCCATATTCAAAGCCTATAGAGTCAAATTTGTGTCCCAAATGCCATTCAGTGTGGGTTCATTCACACTCAACCTACCAAGAGTCTCACCCTTAAATAAGACTGACTCTCTCCATCCCAGGAGCCATGGATTGCCAATACTCAGGTAAGGTTGGGATTTTCTGGCCACTTCCCCATGTCTAAACTGGGATTGTGCTTGGCTTGAACTTAGGTGGGATTATGCATGCTGTCTCAATTGCTGTGAGTTCATATTAGCAACTGTCTGGAAAATTGTTTCTTTGTGGTCATACACTATTTCTGGGCTATACATCTTTCGATCTCCTTTCTCTAATGATCTCTGAGCCTTGGGAGGAAGAAGTTTGATATCCATGTTGTTTCAGTGATTAAACAGACTGCAGACTGTTGTTCTATGCACATTGGCCAGCTGTGGTTTCCTGTGTCATTACCATCTGCTGCACAGAGAAGCTTTTCTACTGAGAGTTGAGATATGCATTAATCTATAAATATAAAAATAGGTCATTAGGAGTCATGTTAATTCTATGCCTATTTAGCAGAATACTATTAGGGTGCCCCCTATAAACTGTAATGTATCTAGCCTCAGGTTCCTAGTCCTAATATGAGTGTCCAGTCTGGGCTTCATCCTATGAAGTGGCTCTTACATCAAATTAGAAAGTATTTAGATACTCCTGTAATATTTGTGCCACTATTGCCCCAGTGGACATATCTTGCCAGGCCATTTGTTGTACTTTGCAGGATTCACAACTCAGTAATGCTAATGACTTTTTTCTTCTATTAGAATGCATAGCACATTCTAGGACTACGAAAGCTATGCAGTAGAGATGAGGCTTCGAAGTCAGCACGGGCTTGATTTCTCCTCATTTGTTCGACAACTCATATATGTAGTGTCTTACTGTGACATTCTGTTGAGTAACCAAAACAGGAGCAATGTCCAGAATTGTTTGAGGGTCTATGGGACCCCTGGTCAGTAACATCAAGAGAGGGAGGCTATTCCTGGCTTTGGGTTTTCATTTTGCTAGCATAGTGTCTAGTAGGGGAAAATTTCCCATGTTATAAGGTGAATTCTTTTGATTTCTTTGTAACGTATATGCATATACTTTAAGACGTTTCTGTAGTGGTAGATATCCATATGACCTTTTCTAGAGGCCTTTAATGATAGATATCCCTCCTTATATTCCCTCCTTTGCTCTGCCCTCCTATTCCTCACCTCCATTTAACCTTTCCTATTTTATTATTGCCCTTTCCTCCCTTTATATCACTGCAATCTCTCACCTCTCTCCTTCCCCATGCCTATTCATTACCTTCCCAATTTCTCTGTAACTTCAAAATCAAACATGCATATCTGAAATTTCATATCTAGAATCCAGCTATGAGACAAAATGTAGGTCACTGCATAGGGTCTGAGTTACCTTACTCAGGATGATGAACTCAAGTTCCATTTACCTGCAAATGTCATAATTTTGTTTTTCAACTGAGTACTATTCCATTGTGTATGAGAACCATACTTTCATTATCCAGTCATCAGTTGATAGACATCTAGGTTGCCTCCAATCCTGACTGTTATGAAAAAGGCAGTAATGAGGATGAACAGGTATTTCTGTTTATAGGGTATAGAGTCTTTGAGATATATGCAAAAGTGATATGGGTGGATCATATGATAGATCAATTTAAAGTTTTTTAAAAGACAACGGCCCAGAGTGGTGTGAGGGAAATGGAAGGTGGGCCCACCCTAGCTTGAGAACTGTTGGAAACTGATTGCTGATGGGTGAGGGAGAGGAAACATTCCTTAAGATCCCTAGATAGGCTGAATAGACTCCTCTGGATGAACTCACATCTAAAGACAAGTGGGACCTAATATGTATGGCAGAATCCATGAGGACAGTGGGGAGGATGGCGCCATGGATAGGGGATGGGGTATTAATTTGATTAATTAAGAACTGTTGTATTAAATGTTCAAAGCTCAATTAAAAAATATTTTTAAAACATTTGGATCCTCTGCAAGAGCAGCCAGTGCTCTTAATGAATTAACCAGCTTTCAGCCCTAGTATATAGTTTTTTGAGGAATATCTCCACACTGATCTATAATGACTGCACAAGCATTTGCTCAGCAAGCCCCGGGTAAGTGTATGCCTTCTCCACAGCCTCAGTTGAATTTGCTGTGGTTTTTTTTGTTCTTGTTGTTTGCTTTTTTGATCTTAGCCATTCAAAGTGAGGTAAGATGAAATCTCAAAGAAGGTTGTTTGTTTGCTTGCTTGTTTGTTTGTTGAGACAGATTCTCCCTGTACCCTAGCTAGCTTGGAACTCCATATGCAGACCAGTCTGATCTCAGTCTCACAGAGAACCAACCCACCTTTGCCCCCAAAATGCTGAGATGAAAGACAGAGTACCACCATGCTGGCTCAAAAAGATTTTAATTTGCATTTCCCTGATGCAAGGGGTTGAACATTTTAAAAGTATTTTTCGCCCATTTTCATTTCATCTTCAGAGAACTCCCCATTCAAGTCTTTGACTCATTTTTTGTGGTTTTTTAAAATTTTGAGTTCTTTTTATATTCTAGATATTAATCCTCTGTCAGTTGTATAAGTGGTAACATTTTCCCCTAATCTGTGGGTTGCCTCTTTACTCCAAAAAAGGTATACTCAACTGTACAGAAGTTTTTTAGTTTCATAAAGTCCCGCTTGATAGTTGTTGGACTTAATGCTTGAGATATAGGTGTCCTGTTGAGTAAGTCCATTTCTGTGTGAATAAGGTCCAGTATATTCCACAATTTCTCCTCTACCAAATACAGAGTATTGATTCTTGTGCTGAAGTCTTTGATCCACTTGGAGTTGTTTTGTGCATGGTGAGATATAGGAAAATAGTTTCATTCTTCTACATGAAGCTATCCAAACTTGACCACTATCATTTGTTGAACATGCTATCTTTTTTTCTTGTTTATTTGTGGTTGTCAAAAATCAACTGGTTGTAATGCATGGACTTAATCTGGGTCCTCAATCCTATTTCAATTTTCAATGTGTCTGTTCTTATGACAGCACCATGCTGTTTTTATTACTATAGTTACTATAGTAGATTATTGAAACTGGAATAGTAGGCCTCTAGCAGTTGTTTTATTGTTCATATTTTTTTTTGACTATACTGTGCTTTTGGTGTTTTCAAATAAAATTTGAGATTACTTTTTTCAATATATTTGAAGAATTGTGTTGGAATTTTAATAGATATTGCATTTAATTTGTAGAATTCTTTTGGTAGGATTGTCGTCTTCACAATGTTAATTCTACCAATCCCTGGCCATGGGTGGTCTTTCTATCTTCTCGTACCTTCTTCGATTTTGTTCTTTATTGTCATGTTTTTATTAGCCAAGTCCCTCACTTCCTTGGATAAATTGATTCAAAGATATTTTTTTGTTTTTGAAGGTATCATGAATGGGATAATTTCCCTAATTTCTTACTAAGAATGTTTGTTGCTATTTAAAAAAAAGCTACTGATTTTTGAGTGTTAATTTTGTATCCTGCTCCTTTGAAGAATGTATTTATCTGCTCTAGGAGTTTTCTGGAGAAGACTGGGGTCTTTTACGTATAGAAGAATCATATCATCTGAAAATAAAGAAAATTTGACTTTCTCCTTTTCAATTTTTATGCCCTTTATCTCCCTTGTTTATCTTATCAGTCTAGCTAAGACTTCAAGCAATGGAGTTAATGGACATCCTAGTTTCATTCATGATTTTAACAGAAATGCTTTCTGTTCTCCCTCATTTAGTATGATGTTGGCTGTGGGTTTGTGATATAGTGCCTTTACTATGTTGCCCTATGTCCCCTTTATCCTAGATTCCCCATGACTTTTATCATGAATGGATATTGGATTGTGCTAAAGGCCTTTTAAAAAATCTAATGAGATAAAAAATTGGTTCCTGTCCTTGAGTCTATTTGTGTGGGGGTTACAGTTATTGATTTACATACATAGAACCATCTTAGGAATGAAACCAATAATCATTGTGGATGATCTTTTTTGATGTGTTCTATTTGGTTTGCAAGCATTTTACTGAAAATATTTTCATCTATGTTCATCAGAGAGATTGTTCTATAATTACCTTATTTTGTTGGGTCTTTGTCTGGTTTGGTATTAGAGTAATTATGACTCCAGAGAAAGAAATTGTGTTCCTTTGTTTTCTATTTTTTTCACTTTATTATTAGTTTAATAACCACATACTTAGAAGAAGCATTTCATTACAATGACATTGACATTCAATAGCAATTTTCTGAGCTAAGGTGCATATTTTTCAAAATTGGCTGTAAATTTTTAGGTTTACAGTTGAATTGTTACTGTTATACAATATTTTACTCAGTATAAACCCTATAAGACATAAAATTAAATGAGGTTTTAACCTTTAAAAAAGATCTCCATTTCATTATTAAAATACACAGTTTCATACAGAAAAATTCATTTTCAGTGCAATTGACATTAAGATGTTTGCACATGTGTTTCTAATCTCTATATATCTGATTATTACTAGTAACAGCTGGTTACTTTCTGAGCTCCCTGGCATCTGAGCATGGATAAAAGTCACCAGATAGATTTCAATGGTAATGCTTTTCACATCTACTATTTTTTAAAATTATTTATTTCATAACCAAATGATTAGAAAAGGGATTTCATTACAACAGCATTAACATATTCAATAAAAATTTCCAGAGCTAAGATGCTTCTCTTTCAAAATTGGCTGTAAATTATTAGGTTTACAGTTGAATTAATACAGTTATACAATATTGTACTCCATATAAACCCTATAAGACATTAAATGGTTTTAAACTTTGAAAAAGATCTCCATTTCACCGTTAAAATACACATTTTCATACAGAAAAATTCATTTTTAATACCACTGACACTAAGATGCATATGCGTTTCTAATCTCTATATATCTGATTATTACTAGTCACAGTCGGTTACTTTCTGAGCTCCTTAGCATTCTGTTTTATGGAATAAATTGAGCTATATTGATACTTCTTCTTTGAATATTTGGTAGAATTCTATGCTGTACCTATATGGTCTTGAACTCTTTTTATTTGGTTCATTTTCAAAAACATTTTGCTTATTATTTTTATTTTATATGTGCGAGTATATTGCCTGCACACCCATGTCAAGCGATGCCCATGGAGGTCATAAGAGGGCATTGGATCCCATGGAACTGGAGTTATGGACAGTTGCTAGATGCCATATGGGTGCTGAGAATCGAACCCGTATCCTCTGCAACAGCAGTCAGTGCTCTTAACCACTGAGTCATCTCTCCAGCCCTGATTTTTAATCACTATATTCATCTCATTGGTTATTACGAATCTTCTTAAATTATTTATTTATGTCATTTTTATTTAAATTGGTAGGTCATATATATCTAAACATTTATTCGTTTCTTTCAGATTTTCTTGTGTAGTAGAATATAGGCCTAAACATGTCATTAAGGTTTTCTGAATTTCCTCGGGGTCTGTTGTAATGTTTGCCCTTTCAATGCTGAATTTGTTCATTTTTGTCTTCTTTCTCTTTCTTTTGGCTAATTTCACTGTAGTTTGGTAATTTTATTACATTTTTCAACAGTCACATCCTCATTTCATTGATTCTTTGAACTGTTTTATTCATTTCTACTACATTAAATTTTGCCTTGATCTTATTTTTCTCTTCTACATTTTAGGCATCGTTATTGATTTTTCCAAGTGCATCATTAACTTATGTATGTGAGATGTGTCTAAATTTATGGTGTAGACACCTAAAGATATCATTTTTCCTCCTGTAAATGCCCTCATTGGTCCCACTGGTTTTGGTTGTTGTGTTTGCATTTTCATTCAATTCTAGGATTTTTTTTTTTTTACTTTATCTCTTGATTTCTCCCTTGATGTAATATTTATACAATAGCGTACGGCTTACCTTCTATTACTTTCCTCCGTTTTATTGTTACTGATACTGAGCTTTAATCATTTGTTGTCAGATAGAAAACAGAATGAAATTATGACATTTCAATTTTCCTAACGTTGTGAAGACTACTTGTTGTTCTAATATGTAGTCAATTTGGGAAAATTGTTTATGGGCTGTGAAGAAGAAAGGGTTTTCTTTGGTGTTTGAGTTGAATATTCTGTAGATGTCTATTAGGTCTATTTGATTTGTGATGTCATTTATTTCTAGGTTTTCTGTATTTAGTTTTTATCCAATTCAGCTGTTTACTGGTAACAGTGCACTACTCCACTATCTCTGTTCTTCTCAATGTGTGGCTTGAGGTCTAATAATCTTTTTGTGTTTTATGAAATAGGTGCACCTGTTTGTGGTGCATGTATGTTTAAGACTGTAATATCTTCCTGGTGTATTTTTCCTTTAATGAGCATAAATTTACCTTCCCTGTCTCTTCTAACAGGTTTTTGTTGTAAATCTTTTTTTTTTTTTTTTTTTTGCTTGTTTCCTCGCTGTTTGCTTAGAATATCTTTTTCTATCCTTTATCCTAAAATTGTGTTGATTATTGGTAGTGAGTCGTGATAGGCAAAAGTAGCTGGAGAACGAATGTATAGAGTTGATGGGGGGGTGAAGCACCAGGACGCAGATAAAACTCCATCAGAATAGAGTTTATTAGCAAAGGAACACATGGGACAGATTCCCTTCCGGGCAGGGAAAATGTCTGCCTGGGTCATGAGCTGGGGTCTTTTAAAGGGGGAGGTTTCTGGGGATGCAGAAGGCAGGAAGATTTTTTTTTTTAAGTTGGGCTGGGGGAAGCAGGAGAGTGGGACTGTTAAAACCTGCCCTCTTTCAAAGGGGAAGCCTGCTGTGTTGGCCAAACAGTGGAGAAAAGTCTGCTTCTCTTGACTTCAAAGACCAAGGTGCTTATCAGCTGGATTCCTTTTCTCAGGAGCTTGCAAAGTGAGTGAGACCCTGTTGGTGAGGGGGCAGGGCTATCTGAACCTTAACAAGGTGTGTTTCTTGGAGCCAGCAAATCCATAGAGCCAGCAAATTGATAGAGCCTGTTCTCATATCGAATCAGTCTGTCATTTTACTGGTAAATTGCAGCCATTAATATTGAGAGTTATTATTGTCCACTGTTTATTAACTCCTGTATGTTTGAGTCGTGGTGCTGTTTTCTTGGGCCTCTTTTATTTGACATTTCTGGCGTAATAATTTATTCATTATTTGTTGCCTTTTGAGAGTGTTTCATCTTTTATTCAGACTGAAGTATTCCATTAAGTATACTTTGGAAGCTGGTTGTGTAGACATACATTCCTTAAATGTGTTTATATTAGGGAAAGTTGTTTTTTTTTTTTCTTTCTCCTGCAATTGCAAGCTATAGTTTTGTTGGGTATAGTACTCTGGGCTAGAATCTGTGTTCTTTCATGACCTATGACATTGGTTCTAGTCCTTCTGGCTTTCAAATTATCCATTGAAATGTAAGCTGTTACTCTTCTGTTATTCTTTTCATGTTATTGTTTTTCGTGAGCCTGCCTTTATAGGTAACTTGATCTTTCTTTCTCAAAGCTTGACATGAGGAGTCTCTTTCTTGGTTGTTTCTAGTTGTGGTTCTATATGCCTCCTGTACCTTGATATGTATCTCTTTCTCTAGATATTTTACTTCTATGTTTTTATTGAAAATATTTTCTATGCCTTTGACCTGGATTGTTGCTTCTTCTCCTCTCTTCCTTCTCCTCCTCCTCCTCTTCCTCCTCCTCCTCCTCCTCTCCCTTCTCCTCCTCCTCCTCCTCTCCCTTCTCCTCCTCCTTCTCCTTCTCCTCCTCCTCCTCTTCCTTCTCCTCTCCCTTCTCCTCCTCCTCCTCCTCCTCTCCCTTCTCCTCCTCCTCCTCTTTTCCTCCTCCTCCTCCTCCTTCTTCTTCTTTTTTTCTTCTTCTTCCTTTTCTTCTTCACCTGTGTTTTGTAGGTTTGACATTTTTCCCAGTGTTCTAGATATTTCACATATGCTGTTCCTGGGTTGTTTTAAATTTTTACGTTTTCTTTGGTTGAGCGATCCTTTTCTCCAAGCCTGTCTTCAAGATCCAATAGTCTCTGCCCCATTTTCTCCACTTCCTTTTGCATCTCTTCTCTAAACTTTTTGTTTGATTGTATGTATTTTTTTAAATTTCACATTTTAGTTTAAATTTAGTATTTCATCAGAGATTCTATTGCTTTATTAATTATAATTTCATGTTTTGAATTAGTTATTTCATTCAGCTGTTTTCATTCAACATGGTCTTCATTCACTCTTTTATTCATAACCTCTTTTTGTCTCTTGAGTATATTTAAAATCGCTATTTTGAAATAATTGTCTAGTACATACATTAGATTACCATTCTCAGGAAACATGATGATGGGGTTAGAACATATTATCTTGGTTATTCATGTTGCTTTTGGGTTTCGTTTGTTTGTTTATTTGCTTGATTTGTTGTTGTTGCTCTTATTGCTGTTGTTGTTGAGATCTAAGCAACTGGACCTGTGGTGTTGGTGGTGTTTCCTGGTATGGATAGGTGATCCTGTCTTGTTGTATGGTTGTTTGTATCTTTGTTTGCTATTTCTCCACCTTGTTAGGTTGTGGCCCAGGTGAGTAGTGCTAGATGTTTAGTTTTGGGGCCACTTTATGTTAATGTGCAAATAGGGTGTAAAAAAAGAGGTTTTAGTTAATCTAGGAATAGGTATAACTTTTGAGTTGAGGTTCACAGTCCTGAAGCAGCAGAGTGATGGCCTGGGTGGTGCTAGATGAAGATAGTGGAGGAGCTTTTGGGATGCAAGGATCCTAGTAACTCAAGAAGGTCTGACTGCTGAGATGGTGGAGTACAGGAACGGGTAGGAAAGGAAACTCACCATGGTAGATCTGGGGACACATAAGGGTGCTAACAGAGCTAAGATGGCTGGGTGTAGTGAGGATTGGGGAAGGGTGCTCATCAAGGCTGATCATGGATATCTCCAAGATATGGGGGGCACACAAGTCTTCTAACAGAGCTGAGATGGTGAGACTCAAAGAGATGTAGGAAATGGAGCACACCACAGCAAGTCTAGGATAGCCTCCAGGAGAAAACAAGGGTGTTGGCAGAGACAAGATGATGGACCATTAGGAGGATGTGGGAAATAAAATTCACTATGGCAATTCTCAAAAAGTCTCCTGATGTGGGGACTTAGAAGGGGAGTAGCAGACCTGAGATAGTGGAGTGAAAGCTTATTTTTTTGAGACATGTAGTCTAGACTGGCCTGCAACTTACTATGTAGCAGAGAATAACCTTGAACTCCTCATTTTCCTGCCTACACCTCCAGAGTTCTAGGCATGTATCACAGCAACGAGTTTATCCAGATATTTCTAAATAAAACTCTACTCCTTAGTGTACAGATTGCTTTTATTTGTCTCTACAACTATCTATGTAAAGATCCAGAATAGGGCCTCCAAGATAGTTCAGCAGAAAACAGGACTTGCTGCTACATCTGAGGACCAGTGTTCAATCCCTGGAACCCACAGGCTGGAAGGAAAAAACTGACTCCTGTAAGTTGTCTTGTGACTTCCATATGGAAGCCATGGCATGTGTGCATACATACTGACATACATATATACACACAATAAATAAATGTAATTTTAGGAATTAAGAATAATGAAAGGAAACAGCATGGGGAAACTGCTACAAAGAATGCTCTTTACTCTGAACAGTTACCTCGGAATTGAGCACTGAGTTAGAAGTACCAGCTCATTTCTTCGAATTTTTACACTGTACTGTGTGTTGTTAGAAATAGTTTCATAACACATACATCATATTACAATTTCAAATTGCCATAATAAAATAGAAAGCAACACTGTTCATTTTCCTGTCAATCAGGATAATCACTGTCAACATTTTATTATATGTTTTCTCACAATTCTCCCATTTTTTCACAGTGGAGCTTTTTTGCTCTGAATACACAATAATATATGATCTGTTGTAAATAATTTATAGCATACATACTATCATTAGGAAGAAAATAAACTCATTAAAATCTCATTCTTTTTATTATTTTTTATTTCTATTTTGTGTATACGAATACATTGCCTGCATGAATGTGAGTCCACCTGTGTCATGCAATCCCTCAGAGGTAAGAAGGGGGCTTCAGATTCCCCTGGAACTGGAATTAAGGACAGTTCGGAACCACCATGTGGGTGCTGGGAATCTAACCGGGGTCCTCTGCAAGAGCAGTCAGTGTTCTTAACCACTGAGCCATCTCTCCAGCTCTAAAAATCTCATTCTTTTAATAAACATCCTTAAGATTTTTGTGACTATTCAAACATCTGCTTCTTGGCTGTTGTTGCCCGAGTTCTCTCATGGTCTCTCGTGCAGTCAGACAAACCACATAACATATCTTTATGTGAATTTACTATAGTTTATACCATTGGGGGAGGAATGATTCACAAAGAAAGGAACACCGGGTGCCTAGCTCTGTTTTGCGGCTCAGAGCCTGCCATTCCAGATCGGGAGCCTGCTACTCCAGATCACTGCTGAGGCTGCCCATAGTCACCACTCGCATTCTCCCACGTCTCCTGGGCCTGCAGTCTCGCCCCAGGTCAGTAAATGCAGGGCCATGCCGATCTCGAGACCGCAGCGCCTTCCAGGGTCCTGTCCAAGATGGCACAGGAAAGCCCTTCCCTCTGCGGCTGCCTCTCCACAGTCAATTCTCTGCAGCATGGCCCCCTTTGGAGGAAAAAGCCATTTGAGACAAACCTATGTATGCATACAGTCTTATACAAAATTTTCATAAATTGGTTTATATCCAGTATGATAATTTTGGCATTCATTCCTTACTGAAATGTCTTACTTTTCAGTTTTTATGTTATATAGCAAGATCACACTAAGACAATAGTATCTGTTATTAAAATGTTAGATAACCATAAACTTTAAGAAAATCAGTCATTTGAAATGATCAGAAAATATTTCAGTGTTGGGCAAAAGTGTAGAAATTTAGCCATAATTATGAAAGAAGTCATTTTTGACAGAAAAAATAGATATTCACTGCATTTGTTACTTTTCTTCTTATTATATTAAATGCCAGATGGGAAGCAACTAAAGGGTGGGAGGCATCAATTTTGTTTTCAAGCTGAGAGGTTCCAGTTCATCATAACAGGTAAGTGATAGTGATGGGCCGTCAGATATTTCTGTTCATCTGGGTTGATCAGAAAGCAAAGAGATGGGGATGGTGGAACTCAGCTTATTTTCTTCTTTTTGTGTTTTATTCAGTTTAGGATCCCAGCCCATGGTTCAGTGGCATCCATATTCAAGTTATATCTCCCCATTTAGGTTATTCTCACGGAAAACACCCTTAAGACAGATACACCCAAAGTTGCGACTCATGTATGCCATAT
>NW_008354502.1:2182745-2218238 GCF_000622305.1 Nannospalax galili
GCTGTCCTGGTTCACTATGTGGACCAGGCTGGCCTTGAACTCACAGAGATCTGTCTTCCTCTGCCTCCTGAGTGCAGGAATTAAAGGCATGCACCATTGCTCCTGGCCACATATTTTTTAATTTAAATTTTCGGAGATCAAGGAAAATTTTATTTGAGTTTAAAAGAAAAACCTAAGACTGGAGCAATGGAGTTCAAGAACACTTGCTCTTGCAGAGGACCTGAGGTTCAGTTCCCAACACACAAATGGCATCTCACTCCTGTTCCAAGGATTCCTATGCTCTCTTCTGGCCCCCAGGGGGAACTGAATGCATGTAGTGCACATTTTTCCCTAAAGGAAAAACACACACATAAAATAAACAAAAAAATTTTGATTCGTTTATATATATATATATATATATATGCACATATATATATATATGCACATTAAGTACATTATTGCGTGGAAGGCAGCAAGGAGAAGTGCAGGTAGGGGAGATGATCTAAAATACCATCAAATTTTGTTGATAAATGTAAATAAATATTTTTAGATAAGAATAGAAAAACCCAAGTCAGGCAAGCTGTAAGTCTCAGCAGCTGCCCATATGAGAGATGGAGAAACAGAAGCAAGAAGGCCAGGCCTTTTGAGCTAGGTATGTGGTTCAGCAAACTACCACAGGACAGAAGAGCAGCTAGCTACAAGGCAAGGTGAGGTGTGAGACAATTCAGAAAATGCTCGAGGAGGCACAGAGCATCAGAGAAGCATTCCCAGGCTTTGGCAAGTAGTTTAAGAAAAAGTAAAAAGATACAAAAAAGAAAAATGATTAGGTATGTTTACCTTAGTAATTCAGATAAGCGGACTGGTTTAGCCCAGGCACAGAGCTTCAGCTCCATAAGCCACTGCCCATAGGTGCTTCTTAATCCAATCAAATTGGCAGTTTAAACACTGTTGCAGATCTTCAGTTTATCACAAACACAGCCAGTTCACAGAATTTTATTACCATATACTTTCAAAAGGTCAAGTGTTGGAACATATTCAGCTGGGTGCTCATTTACGATTTTACCTGACTGGTACATTATTCTCAGACAGAGGACAAGGGACAACATTGCTTGTGAGCCCATTCTCATGGTTGGTAGATTTCAGTTCTTGCAGTGGAAGTCTGAGTTGAGCAGTCTGTGCTGGCTGTTAGCAGGGCTTGCTCTCACATCTTCCCACAGACACTAGCCATCTGGTCCTCTCAAAATGGGGCAGATTGCTATATGCAATAGAAGCAGCACAATTTCTGTCATTTCAAGTTTCCCAGTCTCATTAGCTGACCCCTAGTTGGTCTTTAAAATGCTTTTCTGACGAAGCCCACAAGGACAATCTCCTCTTTAACTCTTTACCTAAATTCTGTATATAAGAAACTTTAATTATATCTTCACATTTCTTATTTCCT
The DNA here is from genome assembly GCF_000622305.1 of Nannospalax galili. Taxonomy (NCBI): domain Eukaryota; kingdom Metazoa; phylum Chordata; class Mammalia; order Rodentia; family Spalacidae; genus Nannospalax; species Nannospalax galili. The sequence continues at coordinate 2,184,163 of NW_008354502.1, forward strand.
TGTCATTAACACTATAATGTTATGAAATTACAGGGGCAACATGTCAAAACAGTAACAATCCCTGTCAGAATTCATAAGAATGAGATTATACAGATTTCGTATGCTTGTTGAGGTTGACTTTCTGCTCAATTACCAGAGAGGTGAGTGGAAATGAAGGGACGCTTGGTACTACTGTACCACACAGTAAAGGCACTGAAAAGGATACAAAGTCAGATTCTGAAAAAAGCTAAAATTTAAGATCACAAAGTATAGTTATTTATAAAATTGTGATGACTTGTTTTCATCAGTTTAAGACAGTTATAATAGTTTCCTTCATAGATAGGAATATGAATGTGCAATAACTTGGTAAAAATTCTGTAAACAATTTCTTTTCAAAATCTCTCTTTTCAGGACTCACCAGATGGCCTAGCAGTTAAGAGCATGGCTGCTCTTGCAGAGGACTTGAGTTCAGTTCCCAGCACTCATGGTGGCTAACAACCATCTGTAACTTCAGTTCTGAGGGATCTGATGTCCTCTTCTGACCTCTTCAGAAATTGCATGCATGGGTACACTTACATACATGCAGACAGAATACTCATAAAAATAAATAAAAACAATTTAAATCTTCCTTTTCTATCACATATTCTTCAAATTTCTAAATATGTATTAATAATTCTGTAATGATTGATATTTCAAAACTTATATTTCGGATCCAGAATTCCTGGGCTTGACTGCTCTGGTACTTTCTTACCCATGACCTTGGACAAAATGTTTAAATTTTATTTGCCACTGTTCCATTAAATGCAATACAGTCAACAAATACAGTATTTACTGAAAGTACTGCTGCTGAGACCAAATAAACTCATTCTATAAATTATACTCAATTAAATTGTCTTTTATAGAATTTTAGAAGTACCTTGACAAGAAATATGATTTCAAAGAATGTGATACAGATACTGATAGGATAAATCATTATATTAAATAATTAGTTCAAATTCATAGAGCTGAAATTCAATTTCTAGATAATCATGATGAGTACTCCTAGCAGGCAGTGTTGAATAATGCATTAAGAAAATACCAGATATGACATGTTATGAGTCTCACAGGCTATATTTTCTTTATCAGTTAATCATTCACTATGCTAAATGACAACTATTTAGGGATAGAAACACTACACATTTGCTTCCATTCAGAAAATACAACTACCCAATATAGAATTTTGGGTGGTTTGTACTATTCCCCCTTCATAGTCTATTGCATATTTATTTTTTATTTGATCATTTAGAATTATGGATGAGAACTGTGACCTTGTTTTAGATTATGAAGGTTCAAAGCCCAAATTTTTAAATTGTGCTTTAAAAAAACAGAATTTTGACTATATCTACAGCATATGATTTATTTTTCTTAACTATTTTGTTATAATCATTTCAGATCTGTTAGCCCTTTTATGTTTCATTGATAGTTTTTGATAGATTTATAATTGTAAACCTATTATCTTTTTAAATTAAAAAGGTCTTTATATTAATCAATATGTTTCATTATTATAAATTACTGTGTTCCATTTGACCAATTAAAAATACAAAAATATTGAAACTACAAAAGTAATATAAGATACATATTGAATTACATCCTAATCCATGTGCAGTAAAAAATGACAAGCATATTTATATAGCAACATTGTTAATGTATCAAGACTGGTGAAATTGTTCACTGGGTGTGCTGTATAGTTTTAGTTTGTCAACTTGACATACCTGGTTAGAGGGAATGTCAGTTGAAGAGTTTTCTCCATTGAATTGGCCTGTAGCCATGTCTGTGGGGCATTTTCTTGATTGTTGAATTATGTGGGAAAGCCCAGCCCACTGTGGGTGGTGCCACCCCTGGACAAGTGTTCATGTATTGTATAAGAAAACAGGCTGAGTACAGGCCATGGAAGCAAACCAGTAAGCAGCATTCTTCCATGGTACGTGTTCCAGGTTCCTGCCCTGAGTTCTTGCTCTGTCTTCCCTCACTATAAGGTAAAGGTGAAATAAAACCTTTCCTCCCATAGTTGCTTTTGGCCATGGTGTTTACCCCAGATATACAAGGCTAACTAAGATATTAAGACACTGGGTAAAGGCACTTACCACACACAATGCTGAGCAACTGAGCTTGATCTCTCTCTGTCTCTATGTCTCTCTCTGTCTTTCTCTCTCTCACACACACACAAACATCTAACAATAATAAAATATATTTTAAATGTTAAAATCAAATAGCAAATAAGGCAGAGGATGCCCTTAGATCTCTGTCATTCTGAATCCATGACACCTTCCTTCTGATATAGCTCAGTTTTGCTTTTCTTTCTTCATGCCATCTTATCTTTCACAGGTCCAACTACAAGAGTCATCTAGTTTAGAGCCAGTGGATACAAATCTGAATTGCTGCTTCTTGGCATCTAGGGTTTGACACCAGACCCTCTGCTTTCAATTACTCAAACATAAGTCTTTAAATGCAGCATTTACAATGCTAATATTTCTCTCCGATTTGCATTCTTTAATGCTGGCCTTTACTGTCAGCTTATTCCTTCAGTTCCTTCATCCTAGGCAAAAATTTCACACTGAAATAGTGTCACTACCCCCTGATCTAAACAATTGCTGTGACTCCTCCATTTTTAATCAACTTTGTTAAATGATGTCATTGATTTTGAACTGTAAAATATTATTGACTCCAAAAATACTGGAGTCACCAATGAATGATGTTTAACTTTCTTGTAAGTGCTCAATAAACATTTATTGACTAAAAAACAAAATAGCTTGCCAAGAAAGATTCAAACCATAATAATCAACAGCAGTAATATATGTTTTCCAAGCTCTTACTTTGAAGGAGTGACTCATTAAAACTATTACTCAGGAAGAATTGCCCAGTTGTGTCCTAGGTCTACAAAATATCCAATTATATTTTTTTCAATTAACTTTTACTAGCTGATGTTTACAAGTAATTTAGGGTAATTAGATGAAGGTTAAATTACTATAGTAATCAGAGGTGTATTTAAATGGTAAATTATAGACCAAGAACTGCTTGTTCTTACATATATAAGCATATTAACACTGCCCTTAGGTCACCACATTACCACTACTCCTCATCACACTTGAGGCTAGTAAATCAATCTTCTTGTGTCCAGCTTTGTGATGCAAAATGCCATGATATACTCTTATTCATTTAAAAAAAAAAATGCTTGCTCATAAACAGAATTTTAAAACCATGCCCTCAAAAGCTACATGTGTTAGTCTGTAATTTTCAATTCTATTAATAGTTTAGGAATTGGCATCAAAATGTTCATTTAGTAACAAATGTTTCTAATTGGAAGTTTCTCAGTCAAAAGTGCCCTTCATTAGTTTCTGCACTGATTTTATTTATCTCGGCTCAGCATGGCTCACTTTTCTCATGGACTCCGGATGTATTACTGGAGTGCTGAATAGTGTGAAAGGATAAAATTTGCTCATCCCTATTGCTCTCTTTTCCACATTCCCTAAAATCTATTTTCTTCAAGTACAAATAATTTTTTTTATTTCTCCATTTCATTTTCTTTGGCCTTAGCAAACACAGTTTCTATTTCTATTTCTAAGTTACTACTCATAGGCCAGTGATATGTCAGCCAAAAAAACACTTCCTGCATAAACTGGACAGTCAAATACCACATAAAAGTAGGAGAGAAGCAACTCGACAAAGTTATCCTCTGACCTTCACATGTGTGCCATGACATAGATGTCCATATATAACATGCCTGCACACACAATAATAATAATAATAATAATAATAATAATGAAGTAAAATGTAAATAAAAATAAATTATTGCTCATTGGGAACTATTTCAGAAAAAAATCAGAAAATTCTCATTTTGTAAAGTGAAAACGAATGTGGACAGATCCAAGAAAAAAAGGCCTCTCCAATCATAGTACTTGGAAAATTTTGAAATATATTTTATTGAATTTTTGTGCATGTCAAACAATATATCTTAATCATATTAAGGCCCTTTACCCTCTTCCTTTCATACTCCCCCCATGGATTTCATGCACTTCTTCTTATATATTAAGCCCTGTTCCATGAGAAAGGTACACTGGTAACAGTTGAAAAATGAATTAATATTCTCTCTACCCCCTGTTCCACTGTGTTCCATGAATCTTGCATTCTTCATGTATAGAACTTGTCTTCTTATATAAATCATAGGACATTTTACAAGCTATGTGATAAACTGAGCTTTTTTCCACTTGTGAGCTTCCACATCATGTTTTCCCATTCCGGACACTTTTTAAAATCTATTCAAATAGCCATATTCAAATTGAGATTTTTTTCTTATAGAAAATATAGAGGAGGCCTTATTTTCTTCATCCTTATAATCTCTGCCTGCTCATTAATGTGTTTACAGTCTCTTTACATTTAGCGTATGTAATATTTGGTAATATGAGACTGAGGATATGCCATATTACATTTTATTTCTTTTCGTGTAGATATCAATTATTCTTTTTTGTTTATTTTTAAAGTTTTTTTTTATCGTTTTGCTTTCATTTATTGTGATTTTGATTACAACTCTTTGTGTAAGTTTTTTCTTTCCTCAGACAGATTTGTATTGAATCTAAAGAAATATCATTAGCAATTTTTTAAATTAGTTTTTTAGGTTATCAGAATGAACAATGGGTTTTCCCAGACCTGTTCATGCATATGCTTAATCCCAGCAGTTGGGAGGAAGAGGCAAGTGGATCTGTGTGAAACTGAGACCAGCCTGGTCTACAGATAGAATTCAAGGCCAGGGGTGGCAATAGGGAGACTCTGTCTCAAAAAACCAAATTAAAAAGCAATGTTTCATTATAGAATTTTCATATCACATGTGCTAATTTATTTTAATTTCATTTGTTCTCCCCCTCTCTTGGCCTTTTCTTGTAATGTCTGTGTGGTGGCTAATCCTGGGTGTCAACTTGACTGTATCTGGGATTAACTGAAATGAAAGAGATCTTGATTGGATCATCTGAAGCTGGAAGACACACCGTAAATGTGGGTGTTACCTTCTGACGGCAGTCTGTATAAAAGGCCAAGGCAGAGGAGAACACCTGGCTCCTTGCTGCTTGCCTTCTCTCTCGCTGGTGAGTTTGTCTTGCTGCTGTAGACTGAAGACTAGCTGATCTTTTGGAATTTGTCAGACCTTCTGCGCCAGATTGGGACTATTGAGACATCCAGCCTTGTGGACTGAGCGACTACAGATTCTCAGCCTCTCCAGTGTGGTGCAGCCATTGTTGGACTACTCGGACTCTATCCTGTAAGCTAAGCTGATAAATCTCTATACATATATATTCATTCTACCAGCTCTGTTTCTTTGGAGAACCCTGACTAATACAGCCTCTCTGCTTCTGGCTGATTCCCTTTCTATCATCAGATAAACATCTCTTTTATTTTCATAGTCTATGTATTTCATTGCCTTTTTTTGCCCTCTTAACGTTTCTTTCTCCCTTCTCATAAACACCCTTTTCTAGTTTTATATCCTACCATTAATAGCTTTAAAACATAATATTTTTAAATAATATTTGTATTATTCTTTGAGAATTTTATATAATGTATTTTGATCATAGTCAAACCTCCTCCCACATCTCCTTTCAGATCATTCCCCAAGCCTAACTCCTCACTTCATGTGTTCTAAAACGTTTTTGAGGTCTGTAGAGTCTAATGTGTATTCCCCAAATACTTTGGGGTAGGAGTGATCCCTTGAAGTATGTTCATTCTATTCAGCCTTACACTCTTAAAGAAAACATCTCTCTCCAAATAATTGTTAATGTGGCTTACAGTTCCTTAGCTAGGGCTGTGGCTTCTTGCCCACATCCCCCATTCATGCTTGAATTTTGTCTGACTTGGGTTTACATACCAAGTTGTTTATGCTGTCATAATACGTAGGCTCCTATGTGCAAATATGCTTTTGTGTTGAGAAAACAGGTTTTTTTTTATTATTAATTCACCACCTTTGGCTCTTACAATCTTTCTGCCCCTACCCCTTCTACAATGAATTTTGAGCCCTGAGAACAGAGGGTGTGATACAGTTCTCCAATTTACAGCTGATTCTCCAGTCTCTTATTCTCTACAGTGACCAGTTGTGAGTCTCTGTGTTAATCACATTCTTCTGCAAGAAAAAGCTTCTCTGTTAAGAACTGAGAGATTCACTAATCTATGGGTATTGTAAGATGTCATTACGAGTAATTTTAAAACTGTATGCACTTAGTTTTTTAAGAGTTCGCCACACTGCCTTCCATAGCAATTATATCCCACCAGCTGCAATCCCACCAGTGGTGAATGAGTTCCCTTTTCCACACATCCTCTTCAGCATTTAAAATTATTTGTTCTCTTGGTCTTAGTCAGTCTGACTGAGGAAGATGAAATTTTAAAGTGGTTTTAATTTGCATTTCCCCAATTACTAACGATGTTGAAAACTGTATAGGACATTTCTTAGCCATCTTTGTTGCTTCTATAGAAAAGTGAGTGTTCAGATCCTTAGCCCATCTTTTAATTGGGTCACTTCTTTTCTTTATTCTTTGTTTTTTGAATTTTTTATATATGCTGAATGTTAAACCTCTGTCAGATGTGTTGCTGGTAAAGATTTTCATCTGCTCTGTGTATTTATTTTCTCTTCTCTTCCTTGATTGTTCCTTTCGCTGTACAGAAATTTTTGGTTTAGTGAGGTTCCACTTATTGATTATTGACCTTACTTATTGAGCAACTAATGTCCAGTTTTGGAAGCCTTTCCCTACACCTATATCTCATAAGTTATTGCCAATGTTTTCTTCCAAAAATTTCAGGGTTTCAAGTACCTGCCATTTGATCCAGTTATACCACTCCTTGGCATAAAACCAAAGGACTCATCCTGTTGCAGAGATACTTATACATCCATGTTTGTTGCTGCTATTTTCACAATAACTAAGCCATGGAAAAATTCAAAGTGTCTTTCAATGGATAAGTGGAGTTCTACTCCGCATTAAGGAAAAAAGGAAATCATGAAATTTTCAGATAAATGGTTGGAAATATAAATTTATGCTAAGTGAAGTAACACAGACTCAGAAAGGGAGAGAGAGAAGAGAGATATAAATGCACAGCTAGTGCAAAAAAAACGGAGGGAATCATATTGGTTCAAAAACCTACTGACGATGACATATACAATTTCTCTGCATGAATTCATGTCTATACCTGAAGGCTACATAACAACAAACAGCACCAAATAAGGAAAATTTCCTTTGAATTGTTGGTCAGGTTAGTCCAGGAGACTCCCCAAATTACACAGGATATTTCCACATCCCTTGATGCCTCCCAGAACTTGAAGGTAAGACCCTATTGCTGAAGACAGGACATACTTCTGACACAGGTTTTGGATTAATGGAGCTGGAACTGACCTGGAGTCACCTCCATGAAGGCTAGCTCTCATAGCTTTGGAGAGCCCTATACAAGCTGCAAAGGAAGAACATCAAGCAGTGGTCCAATACCAGCTTCAAGCCTAATAACCACATCAGTGTCTGGCCCAGCAAAAGATATTGGTGCTGTCATGGCACTTGTATCTTGGAGGCAATCAACAGAAACCAAATTGAACTTAAAGCCCAGTCAGTGGGAGGAAACTCATGTGTGGTACTGTGAACATAGCCATATACACACAGCTGGAGAGGTCTTAGATCTTAGAGAAAACCCTAAAACTGTCACATCACTAGACAAATGTAATTCCTCACTATGTGTAAAATGTGTATACTTATATTACAGACAAGTAATCCCACTCATGACACCTCAAAGAATTTTCTTTTGCAATAGATGGAGACTTTTACATGGTTCCACAACTGGTCACACTCTGACACTTTCTGTGAATTGTCCAAGCCTAAGTGGCACATCTATAATGCAACCTTTATACCCAAGGCCCATGGAACATAGAACAAGGGGTAAAGAGGACACTAATGCATCTCTCAGTTCTGATCAATGAAGCTCCCTCATGCAACAGAGGTCTAGGAACATAAAAGGTCACAAATGACCAAAGGATAGAGAGTAAGAGTCTGCAGAGTCTGAGTTCTTGGACAGGACTCCTATGTTAAACTCCAACCACCCAGGCCTCAGGGACCATTGTAGAAGAGGGGCAGAATGATTGCAAGAGCCAGGGAGGAGGTGCATGACCATATAAAAATAAAGTCCTACAAGGTCCTGGGACCTTGCTCATATGAACCTGTATCAGTGGTGTCAGCATACACAATACCCATGAAAACTCAAGCAGAAAAATACCCCAGGACAGGACTGTAGAAATGTCTGGCCCCAATCTTAGTTGAAGAATTTTTCGCAACTGATTACTGCTGGGTGAGGAAGCACTGATCTCCTTAAAGGGAGGGACTCTAGATAGTCTGCCTAGACTGCAGCGAATGAACTTGTACTGAGGGACGTCTGTGGACACTAACTTGAAACTATAGGCCTTAACATAAATGACAGAATGTATGAATTCCAGTGGGGTGGGGAACTATGAGAGGGTGCCAATGGAAAATGGGGTACAAAGATGATTAAGAATGATTTAGATGCTTTGTATGAAATACAGAAAAATTCAATGAACGTTTACAAAAATTAAAAAAAATCCCATCAATATCCATTTAGCTGAATAACAGTATTTCCAATGCTGGAAATACAAGTTGTGTCACTCTGCCTCACTTTTTCACATGTGTTCTGAGAATTGAACTCATATCTCATCTTTGTACGGAAGGCATTTTTGTGGGTGACCCTCATTTTGATTTTTTTAAATATCTTTTTCCTTTTGGCATACCACTCTATTCAACACTAATTGTAGGAGTATTTCTAATTACTCATTAGTGCATGTTTATGATATCTGTTTTGAAGTATGTCAGATATTATATTAATAGTTTGCTGGCATGTCAAGCACCTTTTCCTATCTGAACAGAAGCATAAGTGATTCTGTTTAAGCCAAAGTTCATTCAGCTACTCCTGGACATTTACATATCATCTTACTTTCTTTTATCTAACTAAAAAATATTTATTTTTACATGTATCAGTGTTTTGCCTGAATTATGTAAGTGTACCATGTATGTGCAATGCCTGCAGAGGCCAGAAGAGGATGTTGAATCCCCTGGAACTGGAGTTATAGACAGTTTTTGGCTCCCACATGGGTGCTGGGAATCAAATTCCTGTCTTATGGAAGAACAGCAAGTGTTCTTAACCACTGAGCCATCTGTCTCTCCAGCCAGACATCCTTACTTTTATGTGTTAGGAGACATGTGAATTGTGGCCTCAATTCCCATTTAGCATTCAAAGATTTTGTTGAGATATTTACATTTATCTTAGATGCTGTTCTATATACACTGACCAATACCATCTTGAGGAGGAAAAGGTGTATTTGACTTATATCTCCCTGGTCACATCCATCACCGAGGGAGTCCAAGTTAGGAACTCAGGGCTGAAACCTGGAGCACAGAGAATGGAGGAATGCTGCTTCCTGGTTTGCTCTCCTGACCAGTGCTCAGCCTGCTTTGTTATACAATACAGGACTACCTGCCCAGGAATGTCACCACCCATAATGTTCTAGGCCCTCCCATATCACTCAACAATAAAGAAAATGTCTCACAGATATAACCACAGGCTAGTACATTGGAGGCAATTCCAAGTTGAGGCTCTCTCTTCCCAGGTGTGTTAAGTTGACAACTAAACTTATCCAGCACAGATGTGTTTTACAGAAGTCAGTTTGTAACTTCAACATCATACCAAGTTAGTTTTCCAAAGCCTTTGATATTTATGAGGATAAAATCCATACCTACATGCCTTGAGGTTGAGATTGTTATTAAACTTTAGATTCCACATTTTCTGAGAGCTTTCCTCTTTGTAATCTCCATAGTACCTAGGTAACCCTGGGGCTATCTCTTTCACCCTTCAAGGGTCATAGATTTATGACTCAGTGATAGAAAAAAAAAAGATTGGAAAATAAATTATGTAGAAAGTTGAAGTAAGTCACGTGGTGTTCTAGCTCAATTTAAATGACAGAAAGTTTTGCTTTCTACATTGTTTGGATCCTTAGTGTCTTCCTTGATGCCTCATAACATGAGGTTGCATAGAGTTAACAGAGGAGGGAATCAGAGAAAATTAACAAGAAATAGAACAAAGAAAGGATCAAAGGAAAGAAGTCAAGAAGGAAGGAAGGAAGGAAGGAAGGAAGGAAGGAAGGAAGGAAGGAAGGAAGGAAGGAAGGGAGAGAAACCAGGTTATTTCTGCTGAACTTTTTTCCTCCTTGGAATGATTTTTCTTTACAGGAACTCAGCGGAAGGTACAGGCTTTCTTTAACTAGAGCTTTATTTGTCTGACCTTTTGTGCTCACTCTGGTTTCTGGATTTCAAACTATACTAGGATGAGGCTCCTGGAAAGAAAAATGAAAGTAAACTCATAGTCAATTTTATAGAATTTCAAGACTTTCATTCTTTCTTTATCTGTCTACCACTGTTTACCTCAGAAAGTCCTCAAATCTGTGCCATTCATTCTGTCAGATAATCTACGACAGAGTAAAGAGCACCCAATGTTATTGAAAGTCAAACTTTCTTCATGGTTCCTTGAACAGAATTTTATGGAACTAGGTTGTCTTTCAAGTCTTGGCCCCAAAGCCATTCCTTCAAAATGTCTATTTGGCCATCTCAGTAAGAACACCTCACCTCCCTGGCCATCATCTCTTCACACTCCTTTGTCCTCTGCCCATCTTGTTTTAACCTTCACATAGACATCTTTATGCTAAAATGTATTTGTTTATTAAGTGTCAAATATTTCCCTTACCAATATATAAATTTCATATACTCATGGTCAATGAACAAGTATATACTCATTCTCAATTACCACCTGCTAAAAGCTTTGTTATGTAATCTGTAGCTAATAAATTTTAGCTAAATTGCATAATGCATGCCATTATACATTTTTCTAACATATTGCATTTGGGAAATAATAGTTCATTGCATGAAGAAGGTAGAAGAAATTAAATGGCTAGAATTGGATGGAGAAGGTGTTTCTATTCTATCTGGTTTTCAATAAAAGCCTTTAGATAGATAAGAAAATGAGATTAATTACTTAATTATAAAATAATTTAAAATGGTTTCCAATATTAACACAATAAACTTATTTCAAAATTCAATATTAAAATATTTAAGACTATATATGAAATAAAATATGAAGTTAATTTCAAATACACTTTGTCAGTTTGTTAAGAATGGAAACTAACTTTGGGTGGAGACATGACATTGTCACTTCCCTTAAGGATTAATCTAAAGGTGCAAATCAGGGTCCTGCCTGGTGACCAGGCCTAGGAAGTTTAGTCTTAATATTTTGTACTATTCCTTCCCGGAATTCCCACTTCTTAGTGCAGTCTGTACCATAAGGTTTTGCTGGGTCTGTCCATCCTTTGTCAGAAAGGTATAACTATTGCTTTTTATTTTCTACTGTCTTTTTCTTCCAGATGCGGGGAAGGGCATACTTACAGGCTCACTCTCTAACTAAGGCTTTGGGCTTCCTTACTCTTGGGCTCCTCTCCGGGCCTTGTGGCTGCCTGCTGCCAGGTGGCTGACCTTCAAGCTGCTTCATGTCAAGCAGCATGGCTTTTGCTCCTTCCCGTCTCCATTCTCCTTCATTCTTGATTTACCGCTTGCTTAAACGGGAGTTTTCCTTGGAAACTCTGCTATATTGTTTTTTAGCTCCCTTTTGTGATCATTCTTAAATTATTTTATTAATGAGACTAAGAACTCTAAAGAGGGTCACTGATTTATCAGGTATATGTTGACTCTGCTAGGACTTCCTAAGATTTTTTACTAAGACCTCTTTCCTGCCTTTTAATTCATCAATTAGCAACTCTAGACAGCACCAAGCTGAGTGAGTACTTTTTAAAATTCTCTTGTGCACTGCACAATATTGTTTGCTTCCTTTTAACATTAGCAATTTTACATTGTACTTGTCCAATCTATTTTCTTTATTAAGAGAAACATTGTCGTTGTTGGGAACAAATCCTCTTAAATGTTATAGTACAGTAGAACATCTCTTCAAGGACCTTTAATAGAAAGAATAACTTGACTGTGTCTCTCATTCCTTCTCAGTACTTCTTTTTCTCACAATATTTACTGTGCTTATGGAAATATTTCATTAGACCCTCTGCTCTGATAACTGAAAGCTTGATTATCGTATCATTTGAAATGATTCACAGTCTCTGTATCCAAAGATAACTGCCCTTTCTCAGTTTTCCCTAGCTCTCATGCAGACATTTATAGGTTAAAATAGGTATTTGGACCTTTGTACCTGGTGATGAAGTTAAAATCCTACTGATAAGCTCAGCTCCAGTTAAGCCATGCCTCTTTTCTCAATGAAATTACTATTCAGATATTCCGTGTGAAAGCTATACTTTAACAAAATCAGTTTATTATATTCTGCTTAGTATTAACTTTTTATTTATTTGGACTAATTCCAAAGTTTCAGAATAACCAGTAAAAGAACATTAAAAATTAAGTGATCTATATTTCTTATCTACTTTTTGTGTGTGTGTGTGTGTGTGTGTGTGTGTGTGTGTGTGTGTGCTGTCTGCATGGGTTTTTGTGCCTTTGTGCACATCTGAAGGCTGGAGGAGGATGTCAGGTATCCTACCCCATCACTCTCTGCCTTATCCCTTGAAACAGGGTCTCTCATTGAACTTGGAGCTAGGTTGGTGGCCAGAAAGGCTCAGAGCTTGTTGCCTGTACCCTGCAATGCTGAGGTTGCAAACACACAAGACCACACTTGGTTTTTGATATGGTGGCTGGGCTTTTGAACCCAGGTCTTTATGCTTATGCAGTAAGTGTCCTTATCAGCAGTTACCTCCCCAATCTCATGTTTTTTATTTTAATTTAGAATAAGACCCTTAGGAGATTACTGATAAGAATGAAAACATTAATGTTTAAGCAAAATTTAAACGGAAATGCTTTTGTATCAATTTTCTTATTTTTTTAAGAAAAATATTGAACTTTTGTATTTTCATACAACAGTTCTAAATCAAATCTAGACCCCCCTCCACAATCTATGCCTTTCCCATCCCCCCACCAGACCTCATCCATTCTGCCATACATGGTAATTCCCATCCAGTCAAACATCTGCACCCAGATGTCCTTCATTGCAAATGCGTCCAGTCAGTCCATTTAGAGATAATGTGTAAGTGATACTCTCTTCAACCAGTAGCAATCTGTCTCCAATAGTTCTCAGTCTAGGGAGGGCTGGCCTGCCACCCATTTCTCTCGTCTCCACAGGGCCCTTGTTTTGAGACAGCATGGGTCCCATGCTCAATGTCAACATTGCCACAAGTTCACACATGCCCCAAAAGCCACTGCCCCACTATGTTCATGAATCAGTCCTGGCTCTTATAATCTTCCTGCTCCCTTTTCTGCAGTGGTCCCTGAGAGGGGTGGGTGAGGTTCAATATAGGAATCCTATCCAGGGATACACACTCTGCAGTGTCTTATTAAATTTGGCCAGTGGTAGCCTTCTGTGTGTATAGCACTTTGTTGTATAAGGAAGCTTTACTTGTGAGAGGTGAGGAATACATTCGTTTTCTCTATACCCGTCATTCCTCTATGTTCCATGAGTCTTAGCTGTAGCAGTTCAACTGTAGATGTCTCACCTAGTACTGGGCATCACTTATTATTCATTTGTTATGTGAGAGACATTTAGGTTACTTCCATCTCAGCTATTGTGAAAAGAGTAGCACCAAATATGGCTGTATAAGTATCACTGCAATAGGATGACTCCTTTGGGTACATGCCAAGGAGTTGTATAACTGGATCATATGGTAGATTTATTTTTAGCTTTTTAAGAGTGCTTTACACTTAAATATACTGATCACTTTAATCTTTGGTTATACTTTCTTTTGCCTTAAGTCCATATAAAATATTATTTAATTATTTCTCACTGATGACTTTTGTTTCTAAGCAGAAAGTCCTGCTCAGATATAAGACTTTAAATCTTAGTCTGCAGTACTGTAATGCCCACCTGTAGCTAAGGGAGACAACAAGCTATTGTTCTAAAATGATGGCTAAATTTGTTTTCTCCCCCTATTTAGAAGTCTTTGAGAGGGAACTGAGACTGATTCTAGCCACTCCAACAGCTATCAAAGTGCCTCAAAACAAATCCTGAGCCCATTGCTCTTGAGTCCAGCCTTGGCAGACAAAAGAAAAATGAGGAGGAACCCAATAGAGGGATGTTTTGGGAAGATCTCGTCAAGAAATCCCAATGGACTTTGATATGAACATTTGAAATTTGCCCTTTTCTGACTCTTTTTCTGGTTCCCTGTCTAGAACTTGTAATGCTAACTACTCTTGCCTTTACTTCTTCACATCCCCTATTTACAAGTCAAGGATTTTCTTTTCTTCCTACAGATAAAAATTATGCAATTTGGGAATCTTTTAGATAGACCCTCTGAAGGGGTACCCAGATTACCTCACCCTACATCCCTGTCCAACATTGAAGAAGCCAGAGCAGTCTGCAACAGGATTCCCTATCAGTAATTTGGATAACCTCTTCAGAGGATGGTGTGATAAGAACAGGAAGAAGGAATTGGCTAGGAGGTAAGGGTAATAAAGATCCCAAAGAAAAGTGGCCAGTTTCTTGGCTCAAAGTCAAAATGTCTTTGGTCCTCTTAGCACCATACTAATTTCCAAAGGCCAAAAAGTTCAAAAGTATTTTGGAGCTCTTATCTAATCCATTAAAGATTTTAGGGTTACTGCTTCAGAGGGGGGAATGTTAATGTCATTGGAGTTCTCTTGGGGTCCCTTGCTCCTGGCGCTATTAGACAAACCATATAACACATATTTGTCTGAATTTTTCATAGTTTACATCCTGGATATGTGAAATAGGGTAACTTACAAAGGCGAACAACCGGTGGCCCTTTCCGTTCCACTCTGTGGCTCAGTGGCCTGCCTGTTCTTGATCCATACCCCACCCATAATCTCTGTTAGCTTTTGCTCATGCCTCTTGGGCCTGCAGTCTTGCCCCAGGTCAGTAAATGCCCCTTCTCATGTCCATGGGGGCGAGACACTGGGGCCATTTTTTATCATGCCAACGCTCCTCCCTCTAATTACTAAGGATGTTGAGCACTTTTTCAGGTGCTTCTTAGCCATTTTTGTTTCTTCATTTGAGAACTCTCTGTTCAGGTCTACCACCCATCTTATTGTTGGGTTGTTTATTTTCTTATTTCTTTGTTTTTTGAGCTCTTTGTTAAATCTGGATTTTAATCCTCTGTTGGATGTGAAACTGGTAAAGATATTCTTTCACTCAGTGGGTTTCCTCTTCCCTTCCTTGGTTGTTTCTTTTGTTATACAGAAGCTTTGTTGTTTAATGCTGTCCCATTTATTGATTGTTGACCTTCATGCTTGAGGAGCTGGTGTCTGATTCAGAGAGTACTTTCCTACACCTATATCTTGGAGGGTACCTCCTATGTTTTCTTCCAGCAGTTTCTTAGTTTCAGGTTTATGGTGAGGTCTTTGATTCATTTGGAGTTGACGTTTGTACAGGGTGAAAGATAAGGGTCCAATTTCATTTTTCTGCAGGTGGATATCCAGGTTTGACAGCACCATTTATTGAAGGTATTATTGTCTTTTTAACATTGTGTATTCTTTTACCTTTGTTGAATATCAGGTGACTGAAATTGCATGTACTCATTTCTGGGTTGTCTATTATGTTCCATTGATCTCCATGTCTGATTTTTTTGCCAGGATTGTGTGGCTTTCATAACTATAGCTCTGTAATATAATCTGAGATCTCGTATGGTGATTCATCCAGCATTGTTCTTTTTGCCCAAGATTGCTTTGGACTTCTGTGATTCCATATGAATTTTAGGATATTTTTTCAAGCTCTGTAAATAATGTCCTGGGTATATTGATTGGCATTGCATCGGATCACAAATTGCTTTTGGTAAGATGGTCATTTTCACAATATTGATTCTACCAATCCATGAGCACAGTAGGTCTTTCCATCTCTTAGTGTATTCCTCTCTCTCTTTTTTAGATATTTGAAATTTTCATTACAGAGATATTTAATGCCTGTGGTTAGGTTTATTCCTAAATATTTTACTATTTTTGAAACTGTTGTGAATGGGAGGGTTTCCTTCAATGCCTTTTCTGTTTGCTTGTTATTGTTATATAGAAAAGCTACTGGTTTTTGTAGTTTGATTTTGTAACCTGCCATTTTACTGAAAGTATTAATCATTTCTAAGAGTTTTCTAGTGGAATTTTGGGGACCTCTTATGTATAATACCATATTATCTGCAAAAAGAGATAATTTGACCTCTTCTTTCCCAGTTAGTACTCCTTTAATTTCCACTTCTTGTCTTATTGCTCTTGCAAGAATTTCAAGCACTATATTGAAAAAGAGTAAAGATAGTGCTCATTCTTTTTTGGTTCCTGATTTTAATGGGAGTGCTACTAGTTTTTCTCCATTTAGAATGATGTTGGCTATGTGTTTGCTGTACTAGCTTTAATTATGTTGGAATATGTTCCCTCCAGTCCAATTCCCTTTAGAATTTTATTATGAATGCATCTTGAATTTTGTCAAAGGTCTTTTCTACACCTGCACCTATTGAGGAGACCACATTTTTTTTCTTTAAGTCAATTTATGTCATATATGTTATATGAATCATCCCTGTATCTCTGGGATAAAGCCAACTTGATCATGGTGGACGATATTTTTGGTGTGTGTCTTTATGTGGTTTGCAAGTATTTTTTTGATTATCTTTGCATCTATGTTCATTAAAAATATGGGTCTATAGTTTTTGTTTTGTTTTGTTTTCTTTGTTTTTGTTTGTTTCTTTACCTGGTTTTGGTATTAGAGTGACACTTAGTTCATAAGCATTTGGGTGTTTTCCCTCTGTTTCTATCTTTTTGAATATATATATTGGTTGTAGATCTTCGAATGTCTGGTAGAATTCTGTTGTGAATCCATCTGAGCCTGGGCTTTTTTGGTGCAGAGGTTTTGTATTACTCTTTCAATTTTTGTATTTGTTACAGATCTGTTTAGGCTGTTGCCCTCTTCTTAGTTTAACTTTGGTGCAGTCTATGATTTAGAAATATATCGATTTCTTTTTGATTTTCAAATTTAGTGGAGTATAGATTTTTTAAGTATTCCCTTGCAATGTTCTGGGTTTCTTTGGTGGCTGTTGTGATGTTTCCCCTTTTATCACTGATTTTGTTGATTTGAATTTCCTCTTTTTTCTTTTAGTTAACTGGACTGAGTCTCTCTCTCTCTCTCTCTCTCCTTCATATAACCTTTCAAAGAACCAGTTCTTAGATTTATTGATGCTTTGAATTGTTTTCTTTGTTTCTATTTCATTAATTTCTGCCCTGATTTTTGCTATTTCTTCTTGTCTGCAAGGTTTGGGGTGATTTGTTCTTGTTTTGCAGAGTCTTGAGTTGTATTGTTAAGTCATTTACTTGTGCTCTTTCCTATTTTTTAATGTTCGCACTAAGAGCTATAAATTTCCTTCCTAGAACTGTTTTTAAGGCCTCCCAGAAATTTTGTAGTATTGTATTCCCGTTTTCATTCAGGCCCAAGAATATTTTGTTTCCTCCTCAATTTCTTCTTTGACACAGTCATCACTCAAGAGTTTGTTGTTTAATCTCCATTAGTTCATGTAGTTACTAGAGCTTCTTTTGCTGTTGATTATAAGTTTTAATTCACAGTGGTCTGATAGAATGCATGGAATTATTTCATTGTTTTCATTTGTCGAGATTTGTTTTGTGCCCCAGAATGTGGTCAGTATCAGAAAAACTTGCATGGGCTACTGAATAGAAAGTGTATTCTTTAGCACTTGAGTGGGATATTCTGTATATGTTTGCTAGGTCCATTTCATGTAAGATGTCATTTAAGATGTCTCTCTGTTCATTCTCTGTCCAGTTAACCTGTTTATTACTGAGTTCAGGTAAATCTCTACTTTTATAGTCTGGAAGTACTGTTTTTAAGAAGCTGGGTGCTCCAGAGTTTGGTGCACATATGTTCATGATTTTAATATCTTCTTGGTCAACTGTTCACTTGATTAGAATTCTCTTCTGATGAATTTTAACTTGAAGTATATTTTGTCAGATATTGGAATTGCAACACCTGCTTCCTTCTTAGACATATTTTCTTAGAAAGTTTTTTCTGCCCTTTCACTCTAAGGTTGTATCTATTCTTGAAAGTGAGTTTCTAGAAGACAACAAAAAGATGGGATTTCTTTCTTGATCCTTTTGACTAACCTTTGTCTTTCGAGAGGGGAGTTGAGGCCATTGATATTTAGTGTTATTATTGAAAGATATGTATTGAATACTGCCATTTTAATTCTTTGTGCTTGTGGCTGATTCTATGTTTCTCTTATTATACATTTTTGTTTTCTTTGTGTTGTTATACATTTTTGGCCTTTGTGTATACTCATTCCCTTCTTTCATCCTTTGTGTTGCTTCGAGTATTCTCTGTAGGGCTGGTTTGGTGGACATGAATCAGCCTATTTGTGTCATGAAAAGTTTTCTGTTACCCTTCGACCATGATAGATATTTTGCTGGATAAAGTATTCAGGGTTGGCATCCATGGTCACTTAGAACTGGCAATGCTTTGGTCCAGGCTCTTCTGGCTTTCACAGTTTGCATTGAAAAGTCAGCTGTAATTCTGAAAGGTTTTCCTTTATATGTAACTTGTTTTTCTCTAGCAGCTTTCAGTACCCTCTCTTTGTTCTGTACATTTAATGTTTTTTACTATAATATGCCAAGGGAGTTGTTGTTCTAGTCATATCTAATTTGTGTTCCTTGTGCTTCTTGAATCTCTGTAGGTATTTCTTTCCTTAATTTAGGGGAATTCTCTTCTATAACCTGTTGAAGATCTGTTCAAAGCCATTGGCCTGAGATTCTTCTCCTTTCTGTATGCCTGTGATTCACAGATTTGGTCTTTTCATGTTGTCCCACATTTCCTGAGTATTCCATTCATGTGGGGTTTTGTTTGTTTATTTGTTTTTGTTGTTGCTGTTGTTTTGAATTTTATGTAGTCTTTGCTTAAGAAGTCCAGATCATCAACTTTATCATCCAGTCTTGATATTCTGTTTTCCATTACATTCATTCTCCTTGTGAGGCTTTCTCCTGTTGTTTCTAAGTGGTTTACTGAGTTTTTCAATCACATGTTCATTTCTTTTGGTTTTTCTTCACTATTTCTTTCTCTTTTGTGAATTCACTTTTCAAGCCATGAATCATTTCTGATATTTCATTAAGCTGCATATTTGTATATTTTGGGGTTCTATCGTAAGTTTATGCCTTTCCTCTTTGAGTTCTTTGGGTTATTTGTCTGTGTTTTCTTAAAGTTCTTTGATCACATTTGTGATTGTTCTTTTAAATACTGCATCCCGGGGTTCCCCAGGGTGATTCTAATTGTAGTGCCCTTCTGTAGGACTAGTGGGTTTTGTTGGGGACATAGCGTTTTGGTTTATGATATTCTTTAGGTTTTGTGTTGCTCTTTGGTCATATGAATGTTCTTTGTTAGTTATGTGTACAACAGGAACGTCTACACTGCTTTTTTAAAATTTAATTTTGGTTCTCTTTATGTTGTAGCTTAGTTGCTTTTTGTTCAGGTACGGAAAATTAAGTTGTGCGTGTTTCAGGTTCTTTCAGAGTAGTAGACTGGTCAGAGTCCTGACCGGGCAGATTTGTCCAGCTGATGCAGAGCTAGGGAAAATGGTGGTGGGAGGACCACTTGAGTAGGGACTTAGCATCTTTCTATGGTAGGAGTTTAGCTAATCTGGATTAGGAAGCTAGTCCAAGGATCTGAGGTGAAGGAATTGGAACCTGCTTTGGCTCTAAAGCTGTCAGGGTACAGGGTAGGGTAGGCAAGAGAAATGGAATAAAGATGCAGTGGACAGGATCTGATTTACCAGAGTCCTGGCAGGGCAGGTCTGTCTGAGTAATCTGGGAGCCAGGGAAGATAGTAGTGGGGGAATCGCCTGAGTGAGGACTTAGCAATCAGTTCTGACTGGGCAAATTTGTCCCGCTGATTGGGAGGGGGGACAGGGAAGATAGCACTGAGGAGACTGACTAATTAGGGACTTCATAATCTATGTTAGGGTGTTTAGCTAGTCCAGGGATATGAGGTGAAGTAATTGGATGCAATTAAGTATTAATTTTACACATTTATATATATTTTTTCTGTCACAAAATTGAAAGGGAAAAGTGTAAAATAACATGTCCATAATAGAAGCCTTTTAGGCATACAATCTGGATGCATAAGTTAGATCACAAACTAATGCTGTTACTTTATAAAAAATATAAATGATCCAAAATAAAAGAATCTAGTGCATTTTAGCTTTAAAAAGTAAGATCTTTTAAATGCCTGCACCATTACACAAGAAGCCAAATTGTTGTGTAATAATAAGTAAAGATATGAAAGGAAAATTTTGAGAAAAAGGTAAGAGACACCCTAAGTATGTTGCAGGAATTTGTCTTCTCAAATGACTTTTTATTAATAGTGTTGGAAACATGAAAAATAAATATTTTACTCAAATTATGAAATAATTTGCAAGGTCTTATTAGGTCCACACTTAAAACTAGTATTTTATAAATAGACCCTGGAGATGTTTTACTATACCCTGTTCCTGAAGCTCAAGGTCAATTTACCATTCCTCAATTCTTTTCTTCCTGACTCTCTGGATTTAGTTTTCCTCTTATTATTAGGTGCTGCAAAGATTTCACTCTTCCTTCAAAGACCTCCCATTCAGCCCCAGGATTCAACTAAAATTTGTGGAGAAAGCTGTCCATGTTTCTAGACTTAAGTGTTGAACTTGCTACTGCATTGCTTCTTGGCAGCAACTTCACTGATTTCTCTTGATCCTCAAGAGAGCTAACCTACCACAAGAATCAATAAACTCCTCTGGTGAAGTCAGGGCTGGCTGTCACGAATTCATTTCTATAGAATACTTTCTGCTGTGAAAAATTAGTCCTTGTGTGGCTCCCATCCTTCTCTTAAGGTTTTAGAAAAGTATGCTTTCTCTAGTGGTTTTGAATTCTCACAGTTAAATGTATTGCAGTTTCATTACATCACATCATGGCTGCAAGTGGATGTTGAAGTTCATCTGTAATGATGTCATTTGGTGAAATCTAAATGAGCATTTTTATATGACAGTAACAACAGAGAGGTTGACAAGCGAAATGAAATATATGCAAACACATGTTTCGGCAATTAAACTCTAAATTCACCAATTTATTTTCAGCACAACATCATTCACCAAACTTTAAAAAGCAACCTTATTTTGCCGCAAACATAGTTTCATAAAACATAATTGTGTTTTATTCAAAAGATGTTGTATCATAAGCATCAATGTAAACATAACAGGATAAACAGAGACACTAGAGAAATGTTTTCTGGAAGGCAGCATTAATTTCTATCCTGTAATTTTATTTGTTGTGTATTGTGAATACTTAAAATGCTTTATTTTCTTATTTCCTTTGATTTCATTGGTGGAGGACACATACACAAATACAAATTATTAGTGCGTTGTATTTTCTCATCACACAGCATGAACTATACAAGGAAGAGACTGTAAATGATTAATCTTTTCTTTTACATTTCACCTATCAAAATGTCATAGAAATAATAATGGAAGATTTAAAAGCTCAGATCTACTGAATCTTATTGCTTTATAAATTATTTTCATGTCAGTTGTTTTTATTGTGATTCTGAAATATTTATATTACATGTATTTTAAAACTAATGATCAAATTCACCCCAATATATTTTATGCATGTATGAAATTCTCAGGAACAAATAATGAAAAAAAATCAATGATCAGATAACTGAGGCTATTTCTCTCAGAAGAGCTACTGAAGATATAATCTCTATTTACCTAGAATTTCTACTTTGCCATGTTTTAAGTGTGATTGATTCTAAAATCTTTCCTCTGTCCTCTATGCCATGCTATTCAAGCAGGAGACACTCCAGTTATATCTGTGAAAGAATAAAGGAAAAATGACTGGAAGGAGAAAGATAAAGATGTTCTATGCCAATTATCCTTCTGTTTGTGTCTATCTATCATACATGTCTTGGTTCAGTTATTTTCTCTTTAGTTTAGACCAAGTGACAAAGGTTCAAAGTAGATGTGGTGGCACATTCTTTGTAATCTCAGTATTTCAGAGGCTGAGGAAGGAAGATAGTAAGTTTGAGGCCAGTATTGGCTATATAACTAGTCCATGTCAGAGTCAAGGCTGGGGTTTAAATATTTGTTCAAAATAGGACAGGTAGGAATTTGTAAAAATTCATGGCTCAACTGCTTGTAGAGAGTGAAAATTACCCTCTGAAGTGTAAATTCAGTAACTCACTAATTTGAAATGAATTTTGGGAAGCCAGTCATAAATACTGAAATGTCATCTTTTAATGTTTTAAATGTTTTAGTCTTGAGTCTCCCTATTTGCTAGGAGCTCTTCAAACATTGTCAGCACCCAAGAGTGAGTTTTTCTCTTTATTATCAGAGAGCAACAATTATAAGAGACACAAAAATACTGATGGGAAATTTATTTAAGCTATCACACATTCCAAATAAGTTCAGCTGATTTTGAAAAAAAATATTTTAATTATATATAAATAATTATAAGACTAAATTTGATATTTTTAAGGGAAATATTGAATTTGAAAATGTTACTTCTTCTTTTAGCCTTTCTAAATCTCCTTCTTAAACTTCTGGTCTCAATTATATGTAATTTCCTTAAGAAACTCTTACCTCATCCTGTTTTATATTAGAAGAGATAGCAGAAATGCATCCAACTAATTGCTCAATGACCTTCACCTCCAATGGACCATAAGATACATGAAGGCAGACTCCAAGATCCATGAGGGCATTCCATCTGCTCTGTTTGCTCTCCTATCTCTAGTGCCACATTCAATCCCTGCTGTATGAAAAAGTTTTTAACATATGGTTGACTTTCTGAATAACAATTACAGTCCCTAGCATAGCTCACTTTCCACTGAAGGCATTTGATTTAAAGCTCTGTTTCTGTAATGGCTTTGGGTTTTCCATATAAAACTGTACTATACTATTCCTCTGCACTTTATAGTCAGGACCAGTTACAGAAAACTAAAGAATGCAAATTAACATTCAACTATTTTGTCTAGCCACATAGCACATATGTTTATTTACAAAAGCACTCTACCCTCAAGCTTTTCAGTCTGTTTCTTCAGTTCTGAAATAAGCATACATAACGATAAAATAGACGTTGTAAGCTTAGTGCACCTCCAAATAACTTAGCTACAGCACATAGAACAATTCATTTCTTAATTCATTTAGTCACCACTGTCAATTTATACCTAACTATATAGATATATGTTTCTTTACTGTATGTATCCCACCAGAACTCTTTAGAATAATTGTAAAATCTTCTGCTGTTACAAAGAACGAAAACCACTTCTTTAACCACACTACCAAATCAAAGAGAAGACAGTGTTTTCTCTAAATTATTACCTACAACAAAATTCAGGTTTTTAAAAAAGATTTTAACCCTACACCTTAAATACATAAATATGTTTACTTATTTATTTAATGAAGTGTGTGTATGAGTGGTGTGTGTGTGTGTGTGTGTGTGTGTGTGTGTGTGTGTGTGCATACTATGTGGCTATCAAAAGATAGGAGTTACTCTTTCCCTTTCATTATGTGAGTATAGGGGCTCAAACTCAGGCTTGTTCACAAGCTCCCTTACCTACTGAGCCATCTCACAACCTCACTATACTTTTATTAAAAGCAGGATCGGAAGTGAATTTTGTGGGTCTTGGACAATGTTATATACAGCCTTTATATGTTATTTGTGTGTTTGTGTCATGATGAATAAATCAAGAAGTTTCCAAATCTCTCTTCATCACAGAGGTTACTATTCAGGTAGTCCAACTAATGGGAGGTGGTGAGTTGTGTCATGAAGCCATTATTTATTCTTTTAACAAATATGTATTGGGATTCTTACTGTGTAATAAGAAAATTCCTATCTATTTCAGTTACAGGAGTAAATGAATTAGTTCCAAAGTTTATGGAGCTCATAGATGCAAGCAGGCAGGGACACAGTACACAATTTATAGGAAACATAGGAAAGTATAAAGACTGGTTCAAAAGAAGGGGAAACTGGTACTAAAGACATTAAATATGAAAATATTTCTGTATTTTTTTCAGTCTCTTTCTTGAACTGTTCTTAGTTTTGTTTGCTGTTTTAAAGAGGAACTTTTGAGAACATCATGACATTCCCTTTTTCCTGTCCCACTAACCCAAACCCAGACAGACAATTTGCATCAAAGAGATTATAAATAGTATTTAAACCGTTTCTTGAGCCCTGCCTTCCCCACCCCTTCACCAGGAGAAGCACAAACGGCTTACTGAACATGATGGTGATAAGCTGGGAAGGACCACTGATTGATTTCCTCCCTTAAGGGTTTGTACTGTATCCTCCAAAACTACAAGAATGAGTCTTCAGGGAGGAGGCTTCCAGGTCAGTTCTAGCTTCATAGTTCCAAGTCCTGTGTCTGAAGTGTGTCCTGTCTTCTGCAATGGGTCTTACATTCAAGTTCTGGAAGGCAATCAAGGGCTTTGAAAATAGACTGTGTTAGTTTAGGACTCTCTTGGACTATACAACAGCTCAAAGGGAGGTTTTCCTTGGCAGGCACTGCATTTTTTATCATATGGCCATCAGCTATGCACAACCATTCATATACATGTATATATATATATATATATATATATATATGTGTGTGTGTGTGTGTATGTATGTATATATAGGATATTTTCAGAAGGCCTTTGAGCTTTATACATTTTCTTCTTTTTTTCACACAATTTTCCTGTTATTTATCTCTTCTCTCTTTCCCCCTTTATAATCCTCCCTCCTCACTCCCCAAATAATATATTCCTCACTTTCTCCATTTCCCGCTTGATAACATCAGTCTGTCTCTACCTATGCCCCTCTGTTGAGCTCCTTCTACCCCTTTGCCCACATGGTTCCTTTCCATTTTCTTGGCTCCTGTAGTTACATTAAGATGTATACTCACATCTAAAAATTTGGAACTAAGATCTGCAAATGAAAGATAACATGCTGCTTGTTTTTGTGAGTCTGTATTACTTCACTTAGTATAAGCTTCTAGTTCTATTTACCTGCAAATGTCCTGATTTAATTTTTCTTTACCACTGAATAAAAGTCCACTGTGTAAATATACCACATTTTCATTATCCATTAATTGTTTGAGGGTCACTGAGGTTGTTTCCATTTTTTAGCTATTATGAAAAGAGTAGCAACAAACATGGATGTATAAATATCTCTACAGTAGGATGTTGAGTCCTTTGGGTATATACCAAGGATTTGGTATAACCAGATCATGTGGTAGATTTATTTTTAGTTTTTTTCCAGAGATCTCCACAGTGATTTCCACGGTGGTTGCACCAGTTTGGTATCCAACCAGCACTGATTGAGCATTCCCCTTCCTCGCAACCATTTGTTGTCATTTGTCCTCTTGATCTTAGCTATTCTGAATGAGGTAAGATAAACTATTGTAGTACTTTTGATTTGTATTTCCTAAATTACTAAAGAACATGTGTCCTTTTTAATGCATTTCTTGGCCATTTTTATTTCTTCTTTTGAGAACGCTCTGTTCAGATCCATAGCCTATTTTTGATTGGGCCATTTATTTTCCTATTTGTCAATTGTTGACCTTAATTCCTGAGCAACTGAAATCCAATTTAGGAAGTATTTTCTTAAACCTGTATCTTGTAGGGTACCATCTAAGTTTTCTTTTAGCAGTTTCAGTATTTCAGTTTTTGCATTGAGGTCTATGATTCATTTGGAGATGACTTTTGTGCAGGGTGATAGATATGAATCTAATTTCATTCTCCTTTATTTTGAGATCCAGTTTTGTCAGCACCATTTATGTAAAACACTGTCTTACCTTCAGTGTGTGTTTACAGCACCTTTGTCAAATATGAGGTGACTGAAATTGGACGTACTCATGGCTGCATCTTGTCTTTGATTGCTTGGATCTACGTGTCTGTTTTTGTGACGACACCGTGCTATTCTTATTACCATAGTTTGAAATTGGCTATGATAATACCCCTAGCATTGCTCTTTGTGTTCAGGTTGCTTTGGCTAGCTGGTTTTTTTTCCATTTCTGTGACTAATACTATGGGGATTTTGTTTGGGGTTGCATTGAATCTATGAATTTATTTGGGTAAGATGATCATTTTCATATGATTGAGCCTACCAATCCAGGAGCACAGGAGGGCCTTCCATCTTCCCGTGTCTTCCTCAATCTCCTTCTTCAAAGATGTAAAGTTTTCATTGTAGAGGTCTTTAATGTCAATCTTAAGGTCCACTATACATGCATATATATGTGTATATATATGTGTATACAAATATATAAAATTACATGTATATTTCTAATATATATATATATATATATCAAGTCATTATTTATTATTTTATGTATATGAGTGTATTGCCTGCTTGTATGTGTGTGCACCCATGTCGTGCAATGCTTGTGGAGGCTGAAGTTTTATCTTTGTGGCTTAATAACATGATGCTTACTATTTAATATTTTTAAGGTATTCCACTGAATTTGAGATGGGTCCATTGACCATATTAAAGAAAGCTGTCTATACTATGCAAGGTTGGAAAATTCTCCAATACATGTAGCTAATTTGTGGAACTACTTTGTGATGTTTCTTGCTTAGGAACATACCTGTCATCCTAGGAATAGTATGCAATCCACTAGTGCACATATTAATGGCTTCCATCTTCTTCTTAAGGTTTGACTTTTTATATTTCTATTCATCCACCTTATGAACTTTAGAAATTTATAAGATGAAAATACTAATTTATACAGAGAAAGCTGAGAATTATAGATGTTGACAGCAGGCTCAAGGGCAAGCAACTAAGAACCTTCTGAGAGGGGTCTTGATGAAAGACCACCTTCAAAATATTTGCTCTTAAGTTCTTGTTCTGAGACTTCAGCTATAATATAGGATGCTCCACATAATCAAGTCCTGGGTTTCTCATGAATAGACACCGTTTTATAGTTTATGTGAAGATGTTTGTGCCTGTTTCTCTGTATGTATACCATGTGTGTATAGTGCCTAACGAGGTGAGGAAAGGACATGAGACATCCTGGAACTGAAGTTACAAGTGGTTGTGAGCTACCCTATGTTGGGGCTAGGAACCCAACCTGGGACCTCTGAAAGAGGCAAAAGTGCTCTTAAGCCCTGAATAATCTCTCCAGTCCATAGGTGGACTTTTATAAAACACATTTAAAAATTTAGTTTCTATATTACTTACTAAAGAAATTTGCAACTTGGAGTAACTAGAATTGCAAATGATTTAAAAGGTTTTTTTCTCCCACTTTGTTTGTTCATTTTGTTTGTTTTCTGCTATGTTTTTAATTTTTTTTTTTTGAGACAGGTCTCACTGTGCAACCATGACAGACCTGATAATTACTGGTAGACCAAACTGGCCTTGAACTCACAGAGATCCACCTGCCTCTACCTCTGGAGTCCAGGGATTAAAAGCCTATATCACCATGCCTACCTTGATTTATAATCTTTTTAAATTTTTAATTATTTGTTTAATAACCATATAATTAAAAGAAGCATTCCATTACAATACCATTGACATATTCAAAAACAATTTCCAGAGCTAAGATGCATATCTTTCAAAATTGGCTGTAAATTTTTAGGTTTACAGTTGAATTAATACAGTTATATAATATTGTACTCAGTATAAACTGTATATGACATAAAAGTGAATGAGATTTTAACCTTTAAAAAATATCTCCATTTCATTATTAAAATATACTATTCCCTACAGAAAAATTCATTTTTAATGGAACTAGTGTTTAGATCTTTGCACATGCATCTCTAATCTCTATATATCTGATTATTACTAGTCACAATCGGTTACTTTCTGAGATCCTTGGCACCTGAGTATGGACATAAAGTCAACAGGTAACTTTCAATGGTAATATTTTTCACATCTACTAAGTAACATTAAGCAAATTTTTAGGCTTCTTCATCAAATATAACCCATTTTAAAAAATTTATTGTTTTTTTGTGTGTATTTCATATAGAATATCCCAAACAATCTTATTCATCTATATACCCACATCCCAGGTGACACCCTCTCATGCCCCCCTCCCCCCACTGGAGCCTGTATACTCTGTCATCCCTGGTACGTCCACTGTGTTGTCAGTGCCCCCAGCCATTCCCCAGTGCTTGTCCATCCACTGAGTCTAGTCAGCCTATCTTAGTTCCTTGTTTTAGAAAGATCAGCTCTTCCCTATCTAGCAGCAATCAGTTGCCAATATTCCTTTAGATAAGATTGGGGTCTGCTGTTCATTTTCCCAGTTCTTTGCTGGGTTACTTTCTGGAGTCTCTTGGACCACCCTGGCCAAGAACTCAATGAAAGGTTTCTCCTGGCTGGTACTGTTTCTTGTTATGTAGCCTTTACCTATACACACAGACTCTTAAAACAATATACTGATCACTTTAATCTTTGGTTATACTTTCCTTCTGGGTATTTAAGACCATGCAGTTGGCTAAGATAAACCCATTTATTTTTGCTCTTAAGGTCATCTGAGGATCTGTTCCTCAGGGGTCACATGGACTTAGGTGGAGCCCCTGGCTCCTTTCCTCTACTAGTTCCATCTGTGTGAAGATAAGTCAAAGGTCCAGCTTGACCATGTCTGGCTTCACTTGGAAGCATGGAGGAGATGTTTCTTCTGTG
The DNA here is from genome assembly GCF_000622305.1 of Nannospalax galili. Classification (NCBI taxonomy): domain Eukaryota; kingdom Metazoa; phylum Chordata; class Mammalia; order Rodentia; family Spalacidae; genus Nannospalax; species Nannospalax galili. The sequence continues at coordinate 2,212,899 of NW_008354502.1, forward strand.
TTGACCCTCCTCTTTGTAGACTGGACACTGGTTCAAGTCCATCTGATGAGGTCTCCATGGCCTCCTTGTTCAAGAGGACAGGTGACTCACCACAATTACAGAACATGTTGAGAGATGCTCCATAGTCGCCTGGAACTTAGTCGACCTTGGAGGGTAAAGAGCAAAAACTGTCTTTTAAAATCTTAATGCAAGCACAGAATACAAAGTTAAGGTTTACAGACATTAGAAAAAAAACAATTAGGAGAGATAACTAAGACTTCTGTTCCTTGTGTGTGAATTTAGTATCAAGCATAATCATTAAAAAACTCATGATCTGGGGCTGAAGGGATGGCTCAGCGATTGAGAGCACTGACTGCTCTTGCAGAGGACTCAGGTTCTACTCCCAGCACCCATATGGTGGCTATGAACCATCCTTAACTCCAGTTCCAGAGGAATCTGATGCCCTCTTCTGACCTTCTTGGCATTGTATGGCACAGGTGCACTCACATACATGCAGGCAACATACCCATTCACATAAAATAAAAATAATAAAATATTAAATAAAAAAAAACTGATGATCTCTAAATCCCCAAATGTATCATTGAGTGAGGTATGTACATAGTTATGTCTATTGTCATTGTGTTGATTGCAGTATTTTAGTTTTGAGTGTGTCAAAACTGCTTAGGAGCTGGAGAGATGGCTCAGGGATTAAGAAAACTTGCTGTTCTTGACCTGGGCTTGATTGCCAGCATCTACATGGTAGCTCACAACTTCCCATAACTCCAGTTCTAGAGGATTCCAGTACCGTCTTCTGACCTTCTCAGGCACCAGACACAAATGTGGTACACATAGAAGCATGCAAACACTCATACACATAAAATAAAAATAAGTGCTTTTAAAAACTGCATAAATGAACAATGTAGAAATTTTGGAAACTGGTAGTAGATATTTCTATATCCAGGGAACTTTAAAAAAAATATTCTACAGTATTAATGAAGATGGAAAAGCAGTAAGAATACATTGAAAACTGTATAACTAAACATTTCCTACTGTAAGCAGAGTAGCAATCACAGGGACAGAATGTTCTGTAGTGGCAGTGCAGGGTGGAGATATCATTTTTTAACACGTATTTTGTGTCTCCGGAAACCATAACTGAGAAGGATTGCTTATGTCAAGGATGTTGCTGCTAGTTGATTTTAATTGAATTATTTATAGAAGCCTTATCCATTTTTTCTCCTGGAAAATGTTGTAACTGCTATTCTTAGCATCTGTGCATCGAACGCTTAGAAAAATGAAAGCAGTCAACATGAGGTGAGCAATTCTGAAAGGACCCAGAGCAGCTCTGTCAGATTGTCAGTGTTTCCAGTAATAGAACTTACATCGCAGGTTTCTTTGCTTGCCACTTGTAACTCTCTTGCCTAAAAAGAGGATTGTGAGAAAACATAGGAAGCAAGAGGTTAGAAAAGATATTTCAGCTTTTTATTTTTTTATTGAACAACATACACCAAATCTATTCATGAATATTAAGAGAATTAACAATAGAACATCTCTATCCAAGTCTCTCTCTCTCTCTCTCTCTCTCTATATATATATATATATATATGTGTAATAAAAGATCTTAAAAGCTTCCTTTGCACAGGAAGCTGTAAAGTAGTATGGCAGGTTGGACTATGGTTCCTATTTGACTTGGAATATATTATGCAAACCAAAATAGATAGCAATAGAAAGCACCTGTTTATGAGCTGTTGTTCTTGAAATATGGTCCCTTATCTTTGTATCTATTTAAAGGCTAAGATTCATTGGAAGGGGAAATCTGAAGGAAGTTCTTTATCTAAAACAACTTCAGTGTGTGGCCTTCCTAACCCAGAGCGATTTGGATCACTTAATGTTATAAAGAGCCATAGATCTTGATGAATCCTGGAATGCAGAGGCCTTATTTAGTTCATGTGCTTATTTTGTGTTTTGTTTTCTGCCTTTTTGAGACAATGTATCCTTGTAGCCCCAGCTGGCCTGGAATTCACTATGTCAACTAGGCTGGACTTGAACTCACAGAGATCTGCCTGCCTCTGCCTCCTGAGTGCTGGGATTATACGCTTGCCCCACCACACCCAGCTCTAAGTCATGTGCTTAATCAGATGGCTTTCATCCCTTTCTGCTTCACCTGAAGCATGTAAAATAATGGAATAGTTTCTATAACTTCATTGATCGCCTCAATATCAGAAATATTTATCAATCATTATAAGTAAGGTACTACTTAGGTCTGAGATCTCTTGACTTGAGATATGATATCCTTGAATTGACTAAATTTTCAGTCTCTACAATCCAAAATTGTCCCCAAATATTTTTGAATTATCATGAAATATGGTGACAATCACTCCAGGACCAGAGCACAACCTCCTCAGAGACGTGCTTTCGCTTGTCACCCGTATGTGCCATTTGCGTGCATTTTGTTAGCTTGGTCTTGAAAGCCTTTCTCATGACTTTCTTCTGAGTAAAAGCAACTCACAACACACACACACACACACACACACACACACACACACCTCTTGCACTCTTGCAAATAGTGTTGTTCATTATATATTATTGAATACTTGAGAAATGAAACAGAGAGAATCAAGGATTGCAGTAATAGACACAGCTTCAAGTTCCTGGGAGAAAAGGGAGGGAACAATGAGGAGGGAGAGAGGAAAAGAGTCAATAAAAATAAGTTTCAAAAGCCAAACTGAAACATAAAACTTTGTATGCTAATAAAAAATAAAAAAATTAAAAGCTACACTGACATTCCATCTTAATCCAAATCCAAATACTGACAAGGATTGAACAAAAGGGAACACTTATGCATTGTCAGTCTACCAAAGGATCCAGCTACACCACTCCTGATTGTTTACCTGAAAGACTCCAAGTCAAAAATATCAGTGATACTTACACATCAATGTTCATTACAACATTATTCACAGTAGCTAAGTTGTATAACCAAACTATGTGTCCAAGAACAGATGAATGGTTGAAGAAAATGTGGTATTTACACACAGAGGAAGAATAAATTATGTTGTTTTCAGGAAAATAGATGAAACTGATATGACAATATTAAATTAATTAAACCAGTTTCAGAAAGATATATATATGATATATATCATATATATATATATATCATATATATATATCATATGTTTTCTTTCATCCATCATTCCTGGGTTTTAAATTAATTTTTATTATGTGTAGGAGTGTTCTGTCTGCATGTATGTGTGTAACATATGTGTACAATGCCCATGGAGGCCAGAAGATAGCATCAGATAGCCTGGAGCTGGAGTTATGGTGGTTGTTGGTCATCACATGTATCCTAAGCTCAGTTTTAACTAAATGACACACTGTTAGAACTACACATGAAAAACTCTGATTCCTTTGTTTCTTTCATACATTTGCAGGTGTCCCAAGAATTTTGGGGAGTAAGCTAATGTAGAAAGAGAGTATTTGTTAGTGTTGAGGGACCAATCTCAAACCACTGAAAGAATCAATGTTGATGAAGCTGATGGCTGAGTCCCCACTTATCTATTGAACACATAATCCAAGTGCTGAATTAGGAGGCAGAGACAGAAAAAAAGAATACTTCCCTTTCTTCTCTCAGACTTCTCTAGACTTGATCTATTAATATGGCAAAACTTTATTTCATATTAAGAACAGTTCTATTGTCTACCAGCGCCTGAAAATTGCACTTGCTCAGATATTATATTGGTTTTTAGACTTCTTTGAATCTATTTTAATTTGTTGCTTATTGTCAAATAGTATAATAGGAATCTGAAAGGCAATACCCAGAGTTATTAACAAGATAATGTTTTTGACTCGAAATAATTCCAAACAATTTGTTTTACAAATGGTGAGATCAATTTGCAGTCATTATAGAAGCACACACAAGTTATGAAACCTATTCATAAAAGAAGTAATAATTGAAAGGATAACAATCACCAGAGACCTTTAAATACCTGGGAAATTTCTCTGAGATATAATTATAAGCTTTTATTTCCTTAAGAGACATACAGGTGATATGACAAGAGAAAGATGTCTTGTAAAAATTTAAACTTTAATAAAATATTTTTTTAATCAGCTGGAGAGATGACTCAGCAGTTAAGAGCACTTGTTGCTCTTTCAGAGTACCCAGATTCAAATTCCAGCACCCACATAGCAGCTAACAATCCTCCATAACTCCAGTTCCAGGAGATCCAATGCCCTCTACTGACTTCTGTGGGCATTGCACGACACAGGTGCACTTGCCTACATGTAGGCAATACACTGATGTACATAAAATAAATATAATAAATGAAAATATATTTTAATTAAATTGTTCAAATATTAGTAATAACTAATTCAGCATTTATTAAATCTCTCTTCCAAATTAAGCTCACTTTTAGATTCTTGATGCAAATCTTACACAATAATGAAAACCTCAATAGAAATAAGCATTGTAATAGAAAACACACAACACACACACACATACACACACACACAGAATCTGGGCCAGTATTAGGATTATATAATTAACTCTATTATGTACTGATCATTATAGATAAGCAGAGAATATTTTTTCTTGATGATTCATACAATATTCTTCATTTATTATTTTGTTAAATTTGTTTCAAATTTAAAAAGTACAGATGAACACAGATCAAGGGCCTACCTCAACTTCTGTCAAAAAACTACCAAGTAGAGTGTATGTCATGGGAAGATCTTCCAATGCAGTTAAGACATAGAATATTTATTCTGCTTAATGCTTGTCTAGGTGACACTGAAATTTCGCTGTTCTTTTGAGAATGATTTTCTTCTTTTCTTTTTTATTTTATTTTATTATTTTAAACAGGGTCTCCCTATAACCCCAGCTTGTCCAGGAATTGCTATGTAGACCAGACTAGTCTTCATCTCACAATGATACTCCTGCCTCTGCCTGCTGGGTGCTAGCATTAAAAAGCCTGCATCACTACAGCTCCTGATTTTCACTTTTACAAAAGCTTTCTATACAGTGTTATTTCATGTATTTTCTTTAACTTTAAAAATATTTAGAGAGGCCGGAGAGATGGCTCAGCAGTTAAGAGCACTGGCTGTTCTTGCGGAATATCCAGGTTGAAATACTAGCAGCCACATGACAGCTATAACCATTTCTACTCAAGTTCCAGGGAATCCAACACCCTTTCTGATGTCTGCAGGCATTGCATGGCATGGGTGCACTGATATACAAGAAGGAAATACACGCATACACAGAAAAATAAAAATAATATAATATTAAAAATAAATAACTAATTCAAACATTTAAAATATTTAAGCCAGGTGTGGTGGCGCATGCCTTTAGTCCCAGCACTCGGGAGGCAGAGG
>NW_008354502.1:2218799-2228392 GCF_000622305.1 Nannospalax galili
CTCAGAAAACTGGATGTATAATCCTTAAGCAACATTACAATCATTACCAACTGTCTTAAAATTTATGTTCTTATATTGATATTGTTGGGAAGCATCCCAACTTGGAATCACAACTCCAAAACACTTATAAAGATTCAATGGTATGTCTACAGCAAATGCTGGTGAGTAGCTAGGATACTGGATAATCTTAACATTTCAACATTGCACACGTTCAACTCTCTCTTGACTTCACATTTAGTTTAAGTTCTTCATCAAAACGAATGAAATCGTTTGTTCTTTAGAGGTCTAATTTAGTCAGCCCTGCGGTGTCTTATCAGCATTCAACTTATTACCCTTGACCATAGCACCTACCTCTCATTGGATCTAAAAGTTGGTGGCTCTATAATCAGCACACAGAAACTTACTGGAACGAAAGAGTACCCCGGAATGTGATCTTGGACAAGCAAAGGCTGGATGGCCTACAGTTACATAGGCGTATGCATTTATTTCTGTACACATGTACACACATTTATATAAGCATGTTGCAACTTTTGTCCGTGCAATATTTTGCTACATTTTAAAATGAGATTAGAATCAGAATGTTGGCTGTCTTAATTTTTTTACATTTATCCATTTTTCCTCATACAAAATATAGCGTTTGTCATTGTCAGAAATTATATAAAGAAATAGGCTTCACTTCTGTAATAAAGTGGCCTTGAAACTTGACAGGTGCTTTTTCTCAGTCAGTTGAGATTATTATAAGAGATGATTCCATCTTTCCTTTCAATTAACATTGAACATTGCATAGAGTGATTTTTTCACATTATGTATATATATATATTATTTTATATGTATGACTATGTTACCTGCATGCATGTAAGTATACCATGTGAGTGCTTAGTGCCTCAGGAGGCCAGAAAAGATGATAGTCAGATCCCTCTGGAACTGGAGTAAAAGACATGTTAGCCATCATGTGAGTGCAGGAAAGAGACTGCGTTCTCCAGAAGGGCAGTAAATGGTCTTAACTGCGGAGCCATCTCTCCAGCCCTGCATAGAGTGTTTGTAATATATTGAAGCACCTTTCCTATATGGATGTCTGAGATCTGAACTCAGATCTTAGTGCTTACAGAGCAAGCATTTTACTCACTGGGCCATTTTCCCGGCTCTATGACCAACACATCTTAACTATCATTTCTGGAAATTTTATTGCTTTTAGTTAATTTATTTATTTATTAATTTTTTGTGTGTCTGATATGCATGTAGAAATCATAGGCAACTTACAGAATTGATTCTTGCCTTCTTCCTATGGGTCATAGGTATTTAACTGAGGACATTGGGTCTATGGCAAGCACCTTCACTCACTGTGTCATCTCACTAGCCCTTAGTTGTCAATTTTAAAAGGAGTTGGAATGATTTTTTTCAATTACAAATTTAATTTTTTAATATTTAAATTATAGTCAGATACTTAATGTATTGACCCTTGTCTTATCTGACTGCTAAGAGGATTAAATGAGACCCTGGGATCAAAGTATTTGGCACTGTGCCAGTCACATAGCAAACATTCAATGCATTAATATCAGTGATTAATAATATTAATGTCTCCTTAAGGATAAGTAGAAAACTGTCCTGAAATGAGGGAACATGGGATGCAACATACAGCAGAAGTAATCCTAGTGTCAGGGCTACAATAACGATGAGACACCTTTACCCTGCAGCCTCTACATGACTAGTATGGCTTATCCACATTTTGCTTAAGTTTCCACCCAAAATGTCAGCCTTATGTAGCAAGCAAGGTGTCAGTTCATTGTCATCACATCAGCCAGTGTTCCCTTTGCAGTGTCCTGGGATCCACTTTTCTCTAGATCCATATGAAAAATAAATATTTAGTTTGATTCAATGCCTTCTAAACCTCCACCTGAGACATTTCACAATCTGAAGAACTGTGCTTATTTAAACTGCATACTATATGTAAGTCTGATCACTAATCATTTTCTCATGTACTCAAAAGATATTTATGTAATAGTTGCTCTACTGTATTGAGGCCCGATATAAGATAATGAAGAAAACTGATATAATCTATGACTTTCTTGCCTAAGAGCAAAACACATAACAAATAAACAAGTAATCAATAGCTAGAACTAAAGTGAGAACAACAACAACAAAAAAAGAGTGCAGACTCTCCTTAGAGGGGATATTGTTACCTTAAGACAGACTTTTAAAAAAATCAGTCCATGGGTCAGAGTCCAAGGACTACCCAAATTATGTCATTAGATACTCTCAATATATACAAGGCTAGAAGAGAAAGTGTCACTACTTTGAGTACACTATTTGGATAACTATGAAGCTTAGCAGTCCTGCTCAGTCTCCAGCCCCAGACCTAAACTGTCCCGACCCGCAGGACAGTCAGCGTGGGTATCTGGAGGGAGGAGAGGGGATGGAAAGGGACAAGAGATGCGAAGAATGGAGACAAGACAGGCTTTCTGATCAAGTCTCATTTAATGAACATCTACACAAAGTTTTTATAGTGAGGAGAGGGGGAAGTTGCCAGGGACAAATCTATTGAAGTAGAGCAATTCAATTAACAGAATGATTGTCACAATAACACCACACCAATTGATCACAGAGTAAATTCCATAGTAACACCACAATTCTATATAGCAAGTTATAAATCAATTAAGAGGTTACACTTGTATGATTACAAAGTAAAGCAAAAGTTTCCTAGGCAATCCCATGAGAAATGAGGGAGTCTCTCAAGCGTTAAGTGCCCAGGTTAGAACAACATGTTTGTGAGAGGCTTTCAAGTATAGTCATCTGGTTAATCTCAAACCAGGCCAGCCTTGATGTCTGAAAAACAGCTTTGCCAGGAATCAGGTCTTGCTATTTCCTGGGGTAGGGGCCTAGGCTCCCGACACTAAACCAATGCTATATCCACTCAGGATATCCAATTCTAGCATTGCACCCATCACAAGCTTAGGCTCCCTCCTTACTTGAGGAAGTCCATGGCTACCTAATGCTTAATGATATTTCCAGTACCGAGATTGATACATACCAGATCGTGACAGTGTGGATGCAGAAAGAAACCTCACTGATATGGAATCTGAGATCAAAAGATGGAGAATGTGTCCTGTTAGTTTCTACCCAAAGCAGGTGTTATATCCAGGTTTAAGTCTGAAAAGATCAGATACACAGGGACAGATAAGGCAGTCAGGATACCAGCTTTCGTCGCCATCTTCTGCCCTCTCAAAAGAGCTTGCCCTTATCTGTTCTAAGATATTACTATTTGGCCAACTCTCATTAAAAAGAAAGAGTGCAACCAAGAATAAAAGAAAAAGAAAAAAATTGGGACAACACAATTCCTGCACTGATTACTAATTCCAAGGAAATGGCTTCCAAGGAGATGGAATTATGTATTATTTCTGGCAAGGAGTTCAAAAGACTGATTACAAGCTTGTTCAAACAAATCCAAGAGGACAGGAATTAACTCTTGAATTAATTCAGGAAAAACACATCATCACAAAAAAAAGGTTGAATGAAATAAGAAATCAGAACAGGTTATGAAAATATAATTCAACAAAGAAATAACAATACCACAGCTGTTAAATGTGAAGTGTTAAAAGATAGAAAGGTAAGTGCAGACTAAATCATTTTAGGACAGTTAAGCAAATGAAGAGTAAGAAAATACCAAGAAGTACAAAATAAACAAAGGAACTGAAATTAATATACCTTTTCCAATACAACTTTGAATATTATAGTTTCAGTTCCTCATTCAAACAACAAAAACTAGCAGGCTGGATTTAAAAATATGTTCCACGGAACGTGGCATGAGGGTGTGCGCCTTTAATCCCATCACCCTTGAGGCAGAGGCAGACAGATCTCTGTGAGATTGATCCCAGCCTGGTCTATATAGTGAGTTCCAGGCCAGTTGTGGGTACAGAGAGACCCTTTCACAAACAAACAAGCAAAAAAACCAAATAAATAAAAAAGTAATATGTCCCATCCATATGTTACTTCCAAGAAATAGACCTCACAGTAAAAAACAGATGTTGCTTCTAGGTAAAAGAATAAAAAAGCTATTTAAATCAAATGGAAATAAAAAACAAAGAGATGTCTCCAATCTAATAATATCTCAAAAATTATACTTCCAAGTCACCAATCAAAAGATTCTTAAAATGTTACATTATTCTAAGACAATCATTTTGGAAGAGAGTAGAACAATTCTAAACTTACATCAATACCAGTGGTTGCAAACTACTAGATGTAAGGGCACAGATTCACCCCAACACAAGACTAGTGGATGACTTCCATATTCCACTTTTCCCTGTAGACAAGCCACAGATATAAAGAGGTAAACAGAGAAATGACATCAGAGACTAAATAGACCTGAGAGATTGCCTGCAGAATATTCCATGCAAATGTAGCAGAATGCACATTCTTCTCAGCAACCTGCAGACCTTTCTCCAAAATAGATCATATAATAAGACCAGGGCAAGTCTTCAAAAATATAGGAAAACAGAAATAATCTATTGTAATGTATCTGAATATAATGTAATAAAATTCAAAATAAGCAGCAATATAAAAAGTAGAGCGTAAATGAACTCATAGAGACTGAACAACATAGTGATGTTATGGAAGAAATCATGAAGGAAATGAACATGGAAGCACAAGGTACAGGTGCCTGTGGGACTCTTTGAAAGAGGCCCAAAGGGCAGTTTAGAGCTACAGATGTTTACATTAAAAACTTAATGGTAAGACCCTGGTGCTGAAACAACACCTATTTCAGGCATAAATCATGGAGAAATCAAGCGGTCACTGAATTGGAAGCGTCCTCTACTGGCTAGATTTCATAGTTCTGGAAGTTGGTATGCATGTTGCTGGAGGACAAAAGTAATTATCAACCTTATCCAACTTTGAGCCAAGCAAGCTAGCAGCAATGAATAGCCTAGCAAGACATGCCCAGTAGTGCAATAATAGTGGCATGAATTTTAGGGGAGCAACCAATCACCCTTTGATTGAACTTAAAGCCCACTCTGTGAGATGAAACCCATATGTGACACCATTATCAGAGACAAAAACCTGTGGCTATATAGGTCATTGACCCTAGCGGAGAATGTACTACTAATATTTGACTAAATGGACATAGTATTAAGATGACTCCAAAAAGTTTATTGCTATGCCCATAGATTAGTACATCTCTCAAACCTCATCAGAGAAGCTTCTTCTTATAGTAGAAGAAAATAAACAAAAAGACACTCAACTGGCCCTCATGCAGAGACTAAGATTGCAGACCATTCACCCATCTGTATAGCATCCCTCACAAGACAGCTCAGGGATCTTCTCATAAAAAGAGATAGAAAGATGTTCAGAGCCAAAAGTGGTGCCACAAGACAGCTCAGGGATCATCTCATTAAAAGAGATAGAAAGATGTTCAGAGCCAAAAGTGGTGGATGGCTACAAGGAAACAATGTTTTCCAGAAAGCAAGGCAGTTGTACATATGAACTCAGAGCAATTGTGTCACCATGCACAAGACCTGCCCAAATTCAAGCCAGACAAAATCACAGGATGGAAGAGGGAGGTGGACACAAATTCACACATCTAGAAGAGGAGCTACTGGCATTTGAAACTGCTGGGAGAGGAAAGGCCACCTCCTTTAAGGGTGTGACCACGCTCTAGGGCAAGTTTCATACCCTCAAAGTATTTTGGCAACACACATTGGAATCCAAGGTGGGAATTAAATAAAAGAACACAAATTTAAGTGAGAATGGAGGTAGAGGTGGACCTGGTAAGAGCTGGGGGAAAAGGAAACATGATTAAAATACATTTCATGAAGTTCTCACAGAATTAATAAAAAATTTAAATCAAAGAAATCACACATAATTTAACAATGCATTTGAGAATCTTGAGAAAATAGTAACAGACCAAACATCAAGTCACTAGATGGAAAGCAGTTAAAATCAGGGTGGAAGTTAATAAAATGGACCAAAAAATGCATACAGGCAAATTTAGAAATGTAGAAAATCATTTGGAATTAGGATAATGCTAGCTTCATTAAAATATCTTTGGAGTTTTCCTTCCTTTTCTATTTTACAGAAAGAATTGAGGAGTATTTGTACTAGCTCTTCTTCAAAAGTACAGTAAAATACTGCACTGTGTCCATCTGGACCTGGTAAAATTTTAGATGGGAGTATTTAATTATGAATTTTATTTGGTTCTTAGGAGTCTGCTTAAGTGATTTACCTAATCTTGGTTTAATTTTGGTAGGTCAAACATGTATATGAATTTATATATTTGTTTTAGGTTTTTCAAATTTAGTGAATAAAGGTTTTTAAAGTATTTTTATGATTGCATATTTCATTTACAAGTGAAATAGCCAAGAAGTAGTTATTCAGTAAGTAATCAGATGTAATATATGAAGGCAAATAATTAGAGCAGTCTGAAAAGATAAATTGGAATTTTATGTGTATATATCATCACATCTAAAATGCATATTTCCAAAATTTGGTATCTTTGAAACGATAATGCATTTTATAATATGTGCAAGAAATGAATTAATAATGAATTAATGGATAGTAACACCTTTTTTTTTCCTTTGAGACTTATTTAAAAAAATGGTGTGCCTTATGACAAACAGAATTTTAGATGTGAAAATTTAAAGTAGATCTTTTTTAAAATCATGAAGAATAATGGAGCCATTGAAGGACAATGAAAGTTAAATAAAGTCAAAGTTTAAGCCTTGGATACCCCAGGTGCTAAAAGCAAAGGATGTAAAGATAAAGAAAAATGACCTAGAACAACATACCACAGAGTAAGAGGGCAACAAGAACTTAGAGTCCTAGAAGTCAAAAATTATATTTATTAAGAAGGCATAATGAGGGGCTGGAGAGATGGCTCAGTGGATTAGAGCACTGGCTGCTCTTCCATAATGCCCAGGTACAGTTCCCAGTACCGCATGGTGGCTGACAACTGTCCCTAACTCTAATTCCTTCTTCCTTCTTCTGTCCTCCATAAGCACTGTACACACAATGTGCACTTACACACATACAGGCAAAACACACACACAAATAAAAATAAGCCACCTTTTTTTTCAGAGAAGGCATACTGAGGACTGTTAAATTCTCCTGATATAAGAGTTGGGAATGAGTAACATGGAATTCAAAAACTAATTTTGACAAGGGTAATAATGTTAAGGATAATAGGTGTTTTCAGAAGAATAAGACTAAAATATAATAGAGAGATTGCTTAGAGCAAAGCAGAAAAAGGAGAAAGAAAGAATGAAGGGAAGAAAAATCAATATGAAAAGAAGAGGAAAAGACGGAGGCAAACAATTGAAGAAGCGAAAGGAAAGCTGAGGATGGGACGGAGAAAAGGAAAAGGAGAGTAGAGCAAAGAAAAATGTGTACAATTAGTATTTCAATGTACCAAGGAGAGACTGGCAGCTAGTATTTGGCTGAGGAATGGTAGACAGGAAAATAAACTGGTAAGACAAGAAAGGTCCTTCAGAATAGTGGTTGTGTATTGTGAATGTCAAACAGATGAGCATGGATTCATGCGTTAAATTAGGTAAGACTGTTTTGGAGAGAAGAGATGCACCACACAGCTAAGTCATTGTTTTGACAGGAAATGAGATATTATGTGTAGGAAACACAGCTAATTTTTGGTAAGATAAGAATGCATTACCAGTACTGCTAAGCTATAGCAGGAAGAAAGCTTTGGATGGTAAAGAACTGGATTATAATTACAGATTTTGCCCAAAAGCTACAGAATCTTAAATGTGTTCTTGACATAATAAAGTACCCATTCATTTGAATAAATTTTTGAAGGTAGCTTTCTTGATGCGAGGTCAGAGAAGCACAAAGATATTGATGGCCCTATCATGTGTCTTGCTCCTGCAAGGACTAAGGCTGTCAGGGTGAAAGTGAAGAGAAATATAATCCAGCCTCTAAATCAATAAAAACACTAAACCTCTTTAAACTGTAAATGGTCTGATTAGTAGGCCAATACACAAGTCTCTTTTAGACAGGTTAGAAGGCTTTTCTGTAATACTTTCTCATTATATCAATCTCTATTCTTGTAGTAGAAAGGATTTAGTCCTGATCACTTTGAGTAGTTTACGTTCCTTGTTCATACGGTCTTACCATAGGTCTAATGTCTTTAATCTGATTAACATAAAAATTTCAAAATTTTGAGCACCAGCATGAGGTCTGTCATAAGCGAAACATGCCACATATAATTTTGGCTGATGAATTGTAGCCAAAATGAAGACACATTAAGATACTACATGTATATAATATTTCTTATAAAAGTAAAACTGCATAAAATGACCTCTGTATGTATTTTACTTTATTTATTGAGAGAATTTTCAAATACCTCAAAATGAAACTTAATTATTTGGAGTATATTTTAGGAAGATGACCTTCTTGAGAATTTAGGTTAACTTTCTCAATCGTGTAAAAGCCTACACTTATTTGTGCTATATATACTAGAGTTAAAATGTTTGTATATTTTATCCTGTGTTCAATCCCTATTCTGTACTGTTCTTTGAGTTAAGATTTCTATAAGGCACTGCTGAAGTTCTACCTTTGATTTCTGCTACTACACATTCTGAGAAAATGTTATGTTTTATAAACTCTTTGACACATTGTTTTAATATCTTTTATATCAATTCCTAAATTATTTATATTGTTCTGAAGTACAAACTGGATGTTTTCATCTAATTTTTAACTATCGTTATCTACAAAAATTCCCAGTGTTGGGGTATGGCAATAACTTTTCTAAAAGCTCAAGTGGAACATTTTCTTCTGCCAAAGGACACAGTTTATTTCTCTCCTAGACCCTGATCATTTGAAAGAGATTTAACAGGAGATACCTTCAAACAGTGAACAAATGTCTTGAACTGATTTTGTCCTTATCATCAGCGTAGTCGCAAAATTATCCAAATTTATAGTAATTTATACTTACATTTAGTACTATGGGGTAACCAGATAAATATAGGATTTTTTTTCTGAAAATTATTCTATTTTTTGGGTTTTTTGAGACATATTCTCCCTGTAGCCCGGGAGAGATTGGAACTCACTATGTAAACCAGGCATGACTCAATCTCCTCTGCTTCCTGAGCACTGGGATGAAAGTCATGGGCTACCATGACCTGCTAAAAATTATTTTTATATAAAAGTGATTGGCTTTAATTAGGCTTTTTTGCAAAGTTAATTATTTATTTAATAACCACATATTTAGAAGAAGCATTTCATTACAACAGCAATGACATATTCAATAATCAGTATAGAACTGAGAAAATGAACAGCAGACCCTAATCTTATCTAAAGGAATACTGACAATTGATCGCTGCTAGAAGAGGAACAGCTGACCCTCTGAAAACAAAGACCTCTAAATAGGCTGACTAGATTCACCAGAAGGGCAAGTAGTGGGGATTGGCTGGGGTGCCAACAACATAGCAGACAGTAGCAGGGATATCAGAGTATAAGGCTCTAGTCGGGGGAGGGAGGCTATGGGAGGGTGCCATCTGGGAAGTGGGTGAATAGTTGAATAGGATGGTTTGGGATGTTCTGTGTGATATACACACACAGGAGAAAAAAATCACCAAATTTTAAAAAATGTA
>NW_008354502.1:2228867-2246612 GCF_000622305.1 Nannospalax galili
CACTAGTTATAATCAGATTATATATAGAGATTAGAAACGCATGTGCAAACCTCTTAATGTCAATTGCATTGAAAATGAGTTTTCTGTATGAAATTATGTATTTTAATAATGAAATGGAATTCTTTTTAAAGTTTAAAACCTCATTTAATTTTATGTCTTATAGGGTTTATACCGAGTACAATATTGTATAACTGTAACAGTTCAACTTGATCTGCTATGTATAATTTGTCAGTAGGTTCTTGGAGTAATATGGTTCCCTCTGGCTTTGAAAACTAGCCAGGCATTATTTATCTCTCACATTGTCTCACCCCTCCATCATGGTTTCCCCAATTAAGGTGCCCTTATTTTCCCCCTTTCTCCCTTAATAATACCCTTCTCCTACGTTCCTACCTCTCTTGAGCTCCTTCTATCCCTTTATCCCCTAGGTTCCTTGTATACCATTCCCTCCCCCCTCCCTTAAACTAACCAGCTTTTTATCAATATCTCCCTTATTAAGGACTGTTTCCTACTGTTCTTCTCTTTCAGGTTCTTTCTTTTCCTTTACCTCCCTGTTCCCTTTCCATTATCCTGGTTCCTGTTGTTATGTCTGGTTACGTACTCACTTATCAGAGCCTGGTTCTAGGATCCACATATGAGGGAGAACACATATTGATTTTTTTTCTGATTCTGTGTTACTTCACTTAGTATAACAGTTTCTAGTTCCATCCATTTACCTGCAAATTTCATGATTTCATCTTTCTTTACTGCTGAGTAAAATTCCATCATATGAGTGAACCATATTTTCATTATCTATTCATCAATTGAGGGACACTTAGATTCCTTCCATCTCTTAGCTGTTGTGAAAAGAGCAGAAACAAACATGGATGTCCAAGTCTTTCTGCAATAGGATGAGTTCTTTGAGTATATGCCAAGGAGCGGTATAACTGGGTCAAATTGTAGGTTCATTTGTAGTTTTTTAAGAGTTCTCCACACTGTTTTCCATAGCAGTTGAACCACTTTGCAGCCCCACCAGCAGTGGATGATTGTTCCACTTTCCCCTCATCCTTCCAACATTTAATATTGTTTGTTCTCTTGATCTAAGCCAGTATGACTGAGGTAAGATGAAATCTTAAAGTGGTTTTAATTTGCATTACCTAATTATTAGTGATGTTGAACATCTTTTAAGATGTTTCATAGCCATCTATACTTCTACTATTGAGAACTCTGTTCAGCTCATTAGCCCATCTTTTAATTGGGTTACTTCTCTTCATGATTCTCTGTTTTTTGAGTTCGTTATATATTCTGGATTTTAAACCTCTGTCGGATATGTCACTGGTCAAGATTTTCTCCCATACTGTGGGTTTTCTGATTGCTTCCCTGGTTGCACCCTTTGATGTACAGACGCTTTTTTTCTTAATGAGGTCCCAATTGTTAATTCTTGCCCTTGTTTCCTGAGCAATTGATGTTTGGTTTAGAAAATCCGTTCTTACACCTGTATCTTATAGGTTTTTCCCAATGTTTTCTTCTAACAGTTTCAGAGTTTCAGGCTTTACATTCAGGTCTTTGATCCATTTGGAATTGACTTTTGCAGGGTGAAAGATAGGGGTTTAGTTTCCTTCTTCTACAGGTGGAGATCCAGTTTTGCCAGCACCATTTGCTGAACATGCTATCTTTTCTCCAGTGAATATTCTTTGCCCCTTTGTCAAACATCAGGTGGCTGAAATCGTATTTACTCATATTTTTGTCTTCAGTTTTGTTCCATTGATCTATGGGTCTATTTTTATGCCAGTACCATGTTGTTTTTATGACTCTAGCTCTGTAATGCAGCTTAAAATCTGGTGTAAGAATCCCCCCAGCATTGCTCTTAGTTTCAGGGTTGTTTTTGCTCTCCAAAGTCTTTTGTGCTTCCATATGAAACTTAGGATGGTTTTATCCAATTCTGTGAAAAATGTCATGGAGATGTTGATTGGCATTGTATTGAGTCTATAAATGACTTTTGGTAGGATGGTCATTTTCACAATATTAATTCTTCCAATCCATGAGCACAGGAGGTCCTTCCATCTTCTGATGTTTTCTTCAATTTCTTTCTTTAATGATTTAAAATTTTCATTGTAGAACTCTTTTATATCTTTGGTCAGCTTTATTCCGAGATACTTTATTATTATTTTTTTTTTTGCACCTATTGTGAAGGGGAGTGTTTCCATGTTCTCTTTCTCTGATTACTTGTTATTGGTATAGAGAAAGGCTACAGACTTTTGTAGGTTAATTTTGTAACCTGCCACTTTACTGAACTTGTTAATAATTTCTAGGAGTTTTCTGGTGGAATTTTTGGCATCTCTTAGATATATCATATCATCTGCAAAAAGGGATAATTTGATCTTGTCTTTTTCAATTATTATTTCTTTAATTTCCCGCTCTTGTCTTATTGCTCTTGCAAGAGTTTCAAGCACTATGTTAAAGAGAAGTGGAGATAGCGGACAGCCTTGTCTGGTTCCTGATTTCAATGGGAATGCTTCCAGTTTTTCTCCATTTAGAATGATGTTGGCTGTGGGTTTGTTATATATGGCTTTAATTATGTTGAGCTGTGTTCCCTCCAGTCCAATTCCCTCTAGGACTTTGAACATAAATGCTTGTTGAATTTTGTCAAAGGCCTTCTCTGTGTCTATTGAGATGGCCATGTGGTTCATGTCTTTGATCCCATTTATATGATTTATAATGCTTATTGACTTATGTATATTGAACCATCCCTGCATCTGTGAGATAAAGCTGGCTTGATCATGGTGGATGATCCTTTTGATGTGTGTCTGTATGGGGTTTGCAAGTATCTTGTTGAGAATTTTTATCTATGTTCATTAAGGATATGGGTCTATAGTTTTCTTTTTTTGGTTGTATCTTTACCTGGCTTTGGCAATAGATTGATGCTGGCTTCATAGAAGGAATTTGGAAGTTCTCCCTCCATATCTATCTTTTTAATAAATTAAGTAGCATTGGATGTAAATCTTCCTAAATGTCTGGTAGAATTCTGCTGTAAATCCATCTGGTCCTGGGCTTCTTTTTAGTCCGGAGGTTTTGTATTACTGTTTCAATTTCTTTTGTGTTATGGGTCTGTTTAAGCTGTTAATCCCTTCTTGGTTTAGTTTTTGTGGTTCCCATGCCTTTAGAGATCCATTCATTTATATTAGGTTTTCAAATTTAGTAGCGTATAGATTTTAAAAGTATTCCCTTATAATGTTCTGCATCTTTCTGGTGTCTGTTGTGATATTTTCCCTTTCGTCTCTGATTTTGTTGATTTGGAGGTGCTCTTTCTTTCTTTTGGTTAACTGGGCTAGCAGTCTGTCAATCTTGTTTATCTTTTCAAAAAACCAGCTCTTGGATTCGTTGATTCTTTGTATTGTTTTCTTTGTTTCAATTTCATTAATTTCTTCCCTGATTTTTGTTATTGCTTCTTGTCTGCTGGGTTTGGGTTTTGTTTGCTGTTACTTTTCAAGTGTGTTGAGTTGTAACATTGTCATTTATTTGTGTTCTTTCCTATTTTTTGATGTACGCACTTAGAGGTATAAACTTCCCTCTAAGGACCACTTTCAGCATGTCCCAGAGGTTTTGTTGTGTGGTAATGTCCTTTTCATTTAATTCCAGGAATACTTTTATTTCTTTCTTAATTTCTCTTTTGACCCATTCATTATTCAGGAGTGTGTTGTTGAATCTCCATGTGTTCATGTGATGACTAGGGCTTCTTCTGCTGTTGATATTAAGCTTTGTTGCATTGTGGTCTGATAGAATGCATGGAATTATTTCAATCTTTTTGTATTTGTTGAGGTTTGTTTTGTGCCCCAGTATATGGTTGATTTTGGAGAAGGTTCCATGGGGTGCTGAGTAGAAAGTATGTCCTTTGGTGCGTGGGCTGGAATACTCAGTAGATGTCTGTTAAGTCCATTTGGTATTTGGTATTGTTTAATTCAGATGTCTCTCTGTTAATTCTCTGCCTTGTTGACCTATCTAATGGTGACAATGGGGTATTGAAGTACCCTACTATTAATGATCTTGGATTAATCTGGGTCTTAAAGTCCTGTAGTACAGTTTTTATGAAGTTGGGTGCACCAGAGTTTGGTGAATATATGTTCATGATTGTAATATCTTCTTGATTGATTGTTCCTTTGATCAAAATGAAATAGCCCTCTTTGTCTCTTCTGATTAGTTTTAGTTTAAAGTCTATTTTGTCAGATATTAGAATTGCTACACCTGCTTTTTTCTTAGTACCATTTACTTGGCATATTTTTTCTATCCTTTCACTTTAAGATAGTGTCTGTCCATATTAGTGAGATGGGTTTCTTGCAGACAACACAAAGATGGGTTTTGTTTCTTAACCGATTCTCCTAGTCTGAGTCTTTTGACTGATTAGTTCAGTCTGTTAATATTTAAAGTTATTAATGAAAGATGAGTATTGAATCCTGTCATTTTTATTTCTATTTACATTCATGATATAGCTGTAGTTTACCACAGTTATACTTTCATAGAATTTCTATCTACAACCCCTTGGGTATAGTCACTCCTATCTTCAGCTCTTTGTATTGCTTCCAGTACTCTCTGAAGGGCTGGTTTTGTGGACAAGAATTCCTTCAGCCTATTTATGTCATGGAATATTTTTCTTTCCCCTTTGACTATAGTAGACATTTTGGCTGGGTATAGTAATCTGGGTTCGCCTCTGTGGTCATTTAAAACTGGGAATACTTTGGTCCAGGCTCTTATGGCTTTCATAGTTTGCACTGAAAAGTCTGCTGTAATCCTAATGGGTTTTCCTTTATATGTGACTTGTTGTTTCTCTTTTGCAGCTTTCAGAATTGTCTCTTTGTTTTGTATGTGTAGTGTTTATACTGTGATGTGCCGTGGAGACTTTCTTTTCCGGTCCTGTCTGTTTGGTGTTCTTTATGCTTCTTGTATTTGTATGGGCATGCCTTTCTTTAATTCTGAAAATTGGGGAAATTTTCTTCCATGATTCTGTTGAAGATCTGGTCCATGCCATTATCTTGGGATTCTTTTCCTTCTTATATGTCTATGATTCGTAAGTTTGGTCTTTTAAGTTGTCACACAATTCCTGCATATTCCATTCCTGTGATTTCTTAAATTTTTCATAATCTTTGCTTGAGTTTTCTCATTCGTTCACTTTATCTTCCAGTCTTGATACTCTGTTTTCCGTTTCATTCATCCTACGTGAGGCTTTCTCCTGTCACTTCTAATTGGCTTACTGAGTTTTTCACTTCCTTCTTCATTTCAGCCCGAGTAATCTCTAATATTTCTAGCTCTTTTCTGAATTCATTCAGAAGTTTATCCCTATCTTCCTTCAGTTCTTTGATTTCTTTGTGTGTTCTTTTCTTTAAATTCACTGAATTCTTTTATCATTTTTATAATTGCTTTTTGAGTTCCATGTCCTTCATTATCTCTAGGGAGTTCTCATTGTCCTTCTCTAGAGGATTATTGGTATTTAGTGAGGATACGTTATTTTGGTTTTTCATCTTGTTATTTTTCCTCTGTGATTTTGACATGTGAATCTCTTTTGTAGTTTCTGATTCTTGTGTGAGACTCAAGCCTTCATGTTTAGGTCTGCTTCTTTTTGTGAACTTTATGTGTCTTTATGGTTTACTTTTGGGGCATGAAGAGCTGGTTCCTCTAAGCTTCTGGTTCTCTCTTTTGATTGGAGTGGCCAGATTACTTTTGTCTTCAGGAGTTCCCACAGAAGCCCAAGTCAGATGAAGATCAGATGCTCTCAGGCTTTCTCCCCTGGTCAGGATCCCTCCAGGATAGATTTTGGCCTCAGGACTTTGGGAGTTGAACTGACCTAGGAGCCAGGCCCAGGAAAGATGCTGGTCTAGGGCAGCTGGTGGCCATGCCACCCAGAGATGCAAAGGAAGATGGGGGCGTGAGGTGGCCCCATGGGCCCCTGCGGACTGCACTGAAGAGCTGGCTTGGTCTGGATGCAAAGGACCAGGAACAGGAAAGGTCAGCTCTGGGGTCCAGGAAAGAGGCTGGAGGGTTGTGCAGACCCAGGGAGGCAGTGGGATGTTAGGGCGGGGCCAGGTCCAGAAGCAGTGCTCCTGGGGACCTGAGAAGGAACTGAGTTGCTCTGGATGCAAAGGATGGGAAAAAAAGCAGTGGTGGTTCCCCAGGTGTCTGGGGCACTAAGACAAGGAATAGGACAAGGCCCAGGCTAGGAGGAGATACCAGCAGGGGAGATGGGCGGGTGAGACTGGAGGAATTTATGCATGGAGGGCAAGTTCTACTTACCCTGGAAAGAGAGGCCTGCCGGCCAGAGAGAAACATGCAGGGCCTGCAGACCCAGGGAAGCAGAGGACTAATTTGGCATTTTTAAGTGTTGTCTAAGGCCCATTTTCTCGTGATTTTCCCCTAGGATTCTTTTCCTGTGGAAGGTCAGTGTGCTATTTATCTAGTAATAAATGAGAGGGCGACCTTTTAATTACAAAATGATTATGTGCTTTGAAATAATGCAAATGCTTTTAACTGAATCATAAAGATTACTTTTTGTTTAAAACACGATTTTAACGTATGAAAATATAAGTAAATGATTATGAACATGTTATATGAAGATGGCAAGGCTATTATATTTTTGAAAATTAAATCTTCCATTCTCTCTATATTTTTATAACTGCTCTAATATTGCATGATTTGCTATATATAATTAATTTGGTGTTTCTAATTCTTATTTACCATGATAATTGTTACTGTAAGCTTAAATAATAAATATCTGTAGCTGTCAAATTGTGAAGCAAGTAAAAAGTAACATTGCAAAATATAGTAAAATTAAAATAAGCCAGAAAAAAAAGAAAATTTAGAATATCAGTGGACTGTGTTCTGAGATACAGAGAAAATCTAAACTCTGTTACATTTATTGTCCTTTATCTCTAGATCTGTAGGCAGTTGTGTGTGTGTTGTGTTGCTCATTAGAATACCCAAAGAAACTTGCCTGATAACAGCAGTATTGATTTTCAGTCATTTTGAAATGTAAATTAAACAAATTAAGCTTTGGCTCTCATTTTCTAATTTCCAAATTTTAAATTTTGACTACTAATTAATTTTTCTTTGGCAGTTTCACAATGGATGTAACTCATACTGACCTTCTTCTATCTCCTGACCAGCCTCTCTACCCTCCTCTGCCCTAAATGTCCCCTTCTCGCATTCATGTCTCTGGCAAAGTTTAAGAAAAGTCTAAAAATCACAACAGTGTTTGACCTGCTTAGCAAATTATCTGTATTGGTATAGAACTGTCACTTTTATCCTGTGGCTGATTAACATCTGTTTAATTGGAGTTAAGCCCACTGAAAAGGAGGAAATTAATGCATGGTACTGTAAACATTACCAAGTAAATGTGGTCGGTGAGGTCATAGACTGTAAAGAAGAATCAACTTTGTCACTTTCCTAGACCAATGCAGATAAGTATATTCTAAATATGTGTGTTTATATTTACAAACAAATGTAGTCCTCAGTATTCATCAAAGAAAATTCTTTTTGAAACAAATGGAGACTATCACAAAGTTCCCCCAACTGTGTGATGCCCATACATACGTAAGTGACACATCTACATTACAACCTTTTCACCTAAGGTTCAAGGAACATCGCAGAAGAGAGCCTCAGAAAGACTGTAATAGCCTGAGAGATGAGACACCTACTGATTGTTAATGCATTCTAGACATGCAGAGAAGGTATACCAATGAAATCTCCACAGTATGGTAGTCTAACAAGATCAGCATAATGACAAAATCTGTTGACTTGCCAAGGTGGACAGAAGAAATTTTATAGGGTCCAACTTTAAGATGAAGAGCTGCAGGCTATCAATGGAAGCTGAGGGAAGGAGAATCAAATTTCTCCAGGACCAAGATCCCTGAATGGTTATCTAATCTTATGTGGGCAGGCCTAAACATAGGTACACTTGAGCACCAGTAAATGGAGTCAGTATTATCCATATTTATAAATGCATGCATGTATATGTAGCAATAATAATCCAAGAAGAGGACAAGACACTGTGAGGGAGGGGGAATCATGGGAGGAGTTGAAGCGAGAGTGGGGAAGGGAGAAAAGATGCAAATACAGTCATCATGAATTAAATTATCAAAAATGTCAGCAAAATAGACCTGATATGACTCTGTCTTCTTGAATTATAAAATTTAAATGACCAAGTGCTAATGATATGGTGTTTGTAGAGTGGGATGCCCTACTTCCTAATGTTGGTACTTCCCTCTGACATCTATAGCTGTTGCTTGTTTCCAGTGACTGGGCTTGAGCTGGGTTTCATTATCTTCACCAATCTTCACCAATGAGCAGCTCATAACATGGGCTGTTTAGAAAGCTAAACGATGGTGCAGAATTCTTTGCAGAGTGACAGCCACAGAGTAAATGACTCTTTTCCTAACTGAATTTTTGTATATTTCATTCAGAAGATTTGAATCATCTTTATATCCCTTCCCCCATCCACATTCTCCCATAAATCATCCTCACCAGATTTCATGCATTCTGCCATTGACATTAAGGCCTATCAAGTCAAATTAGTGTGCCTAGATGTCTCTCAGTGCAAGTTCATTCAATGAAATCTAGACAGCATTTCTGGTGTCACCTCTCTCTCTCTCTCTCTCTCTCTCTCTCTCTCTCTCTTTCTCCTCTCTCTCTCTCTCTCTCTCTCTCACCTTGACTAGTCTTTCCTCCTCTCTCTCCAGTTAAAGTGCCCCAATTTTTTTTTCTTTTCATCCTTGATAATAGCTATCTCCTGTGCCCCCCATGATTTTCTTCCCCTTACTCCCATGGTTCTTTGTATAACTGGCCCTCTTCCTCTCACATTTAAATACCCCCATTTTACCGATTTTGCCCTTGGTAACATCTACTGTTCACCATACTCTTCACCTTTCTCGGGTTCCTTATTTCCCTTTACCTCCCTGGTTCCTTTCCATTTTACTGGTCCTGCAGTTACATCAGGATATACACTCACATATAAGGGTCTGGTGTTAGGATCCACAAATGAAGGAGAAGACACTTTTGTTCTTATGAGTCTTGTTACTGCACTTAGTATAACAGTTTCTAGCTACATACATTTACCTACAAATTTCATGGTGTCATCTTTCTTTATTGGTGAATAGAACTCTATTGTGAAATATATGACGTTTTCATTATCCACTTCTCACTTGAGGGACACTAAGCTTGCTTCCATATTTTAGCCATTGTGAAAAGAGCAGCAACATACATGAATGTACAAGTATCTCTGCAGTAGGATGAGCCCTTTGGGTAGATGCCAAGGAATGGTATAATCAGGTCATGTAGTAGGTTCATTTTCAGCTTTTGAAGAGTTCACACTGCTTTCCATAGTGGCTTCACGAGTTTGCAATTCCACCAGCAGAGAATGAGTGTTCCCCTTTCTTCAGATCATCTCTAGAATTTGGCATTCATTGTATGAATTTGGGTACACTAGAGTTAGGTGCATATATGTTCATAATTGTAATGTCTCCTTGATCAATTGTTCCTTTGATCAGAATGAAATTACCCTCTTTATCTCTTCTAATTAGCTTTAGTGTGAAGTCTATTTTGTCAGATATTAAAATTACAACCCCTGCTTGTTTCTTATTGCCATTGGATTGTAATATTTTTCCATCCTTTCACCTTAAGGTAGTGACTGTCCTTGAAGCTGAGATGAGTTTCTTGCAGAGAAGAAAAAAGATGAATTCTGTTTTCTTAATCAATTCAGCTAGCCTGTATATTTTGACTGGGGAGTTAGGAACATTTATATTTCAAGTTATTATTGGAAGGTGTGTCTTGGTTACTGTCATTTTGATCTCTTTGCATTCTTGGTCTGCTTTTGTGTTTCCACAACTTTACCGTCATGTAGATTCCTCTGTTGCCTCGGGTATCGTCATTCTTTTCTTCAGTCCTTTGTATTTCTTTGAGTATTGCTTTGTATTGCTTTGAAGACCTGGTTTTGTGGACAGGAATTCTTTCAGCCTGTTTGTGTCATGGAAAACTTTTCTTTCCACTTCAATAATAACAAAGCATTTTGTTGGATAAAGTATTGTGGGTTGACATCTATGATCATTGAGAACTGGGCTCTTCTGGCTTTCACAGTTTGCACTGAAAAGTCAACTTTAATTCCTATCAGTTTTTCTTTATATGTGACTGTTATTTCTCTTGTAACTTTCAATATTGTCTTTGTTCTGTACATTTACTGTTTTTACTATGATATGCTATGGGGGGTTTCTTTTCTGGCCATATCTATTTGGTGTTCTAAGTGCTTCTTATTCTTATACTTGTATGGGTATTTCTTTCCTTAACTTTGGGAAATTTTCTTTTATAATCCTGTGAAGATCTGATCCATACCAATTGCCTGAGATTCTTCTCCTTCCTCTATGCTTATGATACACAAAATATTTTTTTCACGGTGTCCCACATTTCCTGCATGTTCCATTCCTGGTTTGTGTTTTGTTTGGTTTTTATTCCATGTGCTTGGTTGAGTGGTGCAATTCTTAAACTTTATTGTTCAATCTTGATAATCTGTTTTACATTTTATTTATTCTATTGAGGGATTCTCCTGTGATTTCAAATTGCTTATTGAGTTTTTCTCTTAGTTTTTAATTTTAGTCTGATTTTTCTTCAAGAGTTCTACATTTTCTATGAATTCAGTCAGAAGTTTATCCCTATCTTCTTTTAGTTAAGTTGTTTCTGTGTCCATTAAATTCACTGAGTTCTTTAATTATGTTTATGATTATTCTTTTAAATTCTGTGTCCTGGGTTATCTCTAGGTGGTACTCATTGTAGATCTCTTCTATGGAATTAGTGGTATTTGGTGGGAACATATTGTTTAAATTTTTCATATTATTTTTTCTTTGTGGGTTTGGCTTTTGGATTTCTTTTGTTGCTTGTGATTTTGGTATGAAACTCAAGCCTTCCTTTGTTAAGTTGAATTCTGATTCTGTTTCTATTATTGATGTACTTTTGCTGCTTTCTGACTGGGCATGAAAAGCTGGTTGTTCTAGGCTTCAGGTTCTCACTTTTGATTTTATGTTGGAAGGACCAGATAGCTCCAATCAGGTTACTCAGGGGTTCTCCAGGAGCGAGAATTGCTCTCTGCTGGTTAGGAGCACTTCAGAAGCCTTGTATGAATAGTGCCAAGGTACAAAGAGAGGAGTTGGGAGATTGATGTGCCGGTCCCTAGTAGTCATCGGGGAAGCCTATGCCCTGGAACAGTGGGAAGAATTGCACAGGGTTCAAGAGCAGGGGCATCAGCATAGTGCAATTTGAAAAGCTCACCCTGAAGCCAAGTTAAGCACTCTCAGGCAATCTCCAAAGTTCTGGGCCCCTACTAGCCAGCAGGGAAGCCTGGCCCTGGGGCAATAGGAGAGACTGCAGATGGTGCCAAAGGGATGGGGAACTACATGATTTCAGAAACCCACCTTGCAGAGCCTGATTCTGGCAGGAGTCAAGGGCTTTCTGGAAGACTCCAAAGGTCGGGGCCCTAGTATCTACCCGGGAGACCTTGTTTTGGGACATTGGGAGAGACCACAGATGATCCCAAAGCAGAAGGATGGGCTTGGAGCTATTTGTGAAGCTCAACCCAAAGAGGCTGAGTCAGGCTCTCTCAGGCAGTCTCCCATGAGTAATTCTTAAATTGCTTTTATTTTTAAGAGTCTTCAAATTTGCTTATCAACAAAGATTCATGAAATTGTGTGTTGAAAGTTTCCCAAGATATAATAACTAGACAACATTTCCAATAGGACTTTGAACCTCAACACAGTTGGGGCTTTGCTACACTTTAAAGGCAGGAGCATCAGGGTTGACCAACCTGGAAAGTAAGAAAAGCTGTAATAAGAAATGGAAGCCAAACACATGGGAAACTCATAAATGTGTGCTTCAGTTCTGAGTAATCAGTGTGACTAGGAATCCATTTAGAAATGGATTCAGATCTATGCTTTAGTATGTAATCCAAGAAGAAATCTTTTTTGTAAGAGTCTCATGCTATTTGTGAAATTATATTTAAAACATGTATTTAAATTATAGCAGAATTTTTCTGTTCTATCATGGCACGAATTAAATATATTTCTCTAACAACATTTTTGAAAGTAACATAATGACAAAGAGGATTTAAGAATCTTTGCTTTAAACTATAACAACCTACAACATTCCATTTAACAGAAAATAAATAAATAAATCCTCAGAGAGAGAGAGAGAGAGAGAGAGAGAGAGAGAGATCAGCCAGAATTTGTCAACTGCTATAAACACAATACCTATACCTAGCATTCAAAGCAGCTGCAGATGTATGTTAGGAACTCTGATTTATTCTTCTGTTTACCTTGCCAATTTCCCCAAAGAAAAGACTATTTAGAATGTCCTCTGTCTTCCCTACATTCATATTAACATAAAGAATGAGAATGAGAAAAATCTCCCTTTAGACTTGAGAATCTGCTTGTTTTTGAAAGGCTAATTGCTAACGTTGTGACATTTCTCTTTCAATTTTCTTTTATTTATTTTTACTAAATAATGGGTACAAGATTTCAAGAGTTGCATTAATGTGAATTCTAATATAAAAATATTTTGTATACTTGCAATAAAAGTAATAAAAAATTAACATATTTATAGAATCTGACCAAAACTTATCATTAAAGAAACATTTTCATAGAGTATATCTGCATTGTCTAAAGAACGTTTTTAATTTTAATACTAATTCTCTCTCTCTGGGTTGGAGAGATGGCTCAGCAGTTAAAAGCACTGGTCTGTTCTTGCTGAATACCCAGATTTGAATCCCAGCGACCACATGGTGGCTGACAACCATTCATAATTCCAGTTCCTTGGAATCTAACACCCTCTTCTGTCCTCATGGACACAGCACTACATGGGGTGCACTAACATACATGCAGGCAATACACTTCTACACATAAAATAAAAATAATTAAACCAAAAAATTAATAAAACAAATTCTCTCTCTCACACAAACACATATACATAAATGTATGAACACATGAGATCCTGCAAATTAAGGTTACTACATATAAAATGAATAAATTTGTTATTTATAAAAGTTGATGTAATAGCTTTGTTCACCTTTCATTATCATGTCCTAAGTTTTCAAATGTTTCCACTTTTAACCATGTCGTTAAGTGAACATTTTATTTTCTAATATTTATGGCTATGAAAAATACAATAAATAAGTAAAAGAATGTTGTCAATAGAATTCTTTTTCATGAGAACTTTATATTAATGATTTATTCTCATGGGTTTAGTCATTGGTAGTATTGTACACATTTTTACATAGAGTCAGCCACTTCTGTTCTTTTAAATTTCATACTCGTATTTTCTCTGAGAACGCTACTTTTATTGTGATTTCTATTAAGCTATTTGCAAATAAAAGCTAAGCTTGAAAATCGTTGACTTTGTGTCATATTGAATGTTGCAAATATTCTACCTTTGTTATTTGCTTTCCATTTTTTCTGTTTTGTTGATTGTCATAATTTTCTTTCTTTCTTTCTTTCCTTCTTTCTTTCCCTCTTTCTTTCTTTCTTTACTTTATTACATTGTCATATCTAAAATTTAGCTTTATATCTTTAGAGTTTATTTTTTTTCTTGAATGGTGAACTAAATCTGCTGAACTGAATCTTTTCAAATACACTCACGGTTACACTAATCATTCAGAAATAGATTACACATTTGTGCTTTCCCCATGTGTTATATCACAGGGGACTTGCAAAGATCTTACCTGTCTTATGTATTAGATTTCAGTGGTTTCACTCCCCTACAGTTAATTAATTCATTGTGGAGGTCCATAGACTTTGCCAAAGATAGTCTTTTTATATATTACTTTCATAAGATTACAAGAACTGCGAGTGGGCGATTAGTTGGCAAATCATTTCTGTAGATCATGCCTTACAGGTTAAGTAGAAAATTAAAGAAGAAACATATGTGGGAAATGCTTTGTAAACTTTAGAGCACTCTTCAAATATTTGCTATCATTATTATTACTATTCCTTGTCGTACGGTTAGGAATAATTGCCTGCAGCATGATACCATGTTTCACTCTGTGTCTGAACAAATAGAAAAATAATGAAAGAGCACCAGAAAGGATGTCAAGCACTTGCAGCAAGACTTGTACACGAGTACATGCCACTAATTTTGCTTATATAAATAATTTCATGTATCTATTCTTTGACTTTCTACATGTACAACACCTTTTGAAAGGGAAAAAAATCAAGTTTTTGCCTGATACAGAATTCAAGCATTCATGTATTGATATTCTACCATTTATTAATTGATCATCTTTTCATGAATAGTGAATTTCTTTAAAACAAAATAAAGAAATAATTCAGATGATTTTTTAGTAATGATTTTTAAATAAAATATTTAAATTGATAACTATATTTAGTTGACCTCTTAATCTTTTTTTGCATTTTATTTATTTTATTTTATGTGTATGAGTGTTATGCCTGCATGTGTGTAAGTACACCTGTGTCATGCAATGCCTTGGAGTTCAAAAGAAGGTGTTGGATTCCCCTGGAACTGGAGGTAAAGATGGTTGTTAGCTTCTACGTGAGTGCTAGAAATCAAACTCAGGTCCTCTGTGAGAGCAGTCAGTGCTTTTAACTGCTGAACTATCTCTCCAGCCCTTGACTTCTTAATCTTTAAAGAATTTTATACACTTAGTCTCAAAATCAACAATTTAAAGTATTTTCGGAGAAAAAGTGCCGACAGGAGAAACTTTCCTTTCAGTTGTTAACCGGGATAGTCCAAGAGACTCCCCAAATTACACAGGCTATTGTCACAGTCCTTGATTGCCTCCCAGACCTTGATGGTATGACCCTATTGCTGAAGACAAGACATACTTTGGAAAGAGGATTTGGAGCAATGGAGCTGGAAGTGACCTGGAACCCTCCTCCCCAAAGGCCAGCTCTCATAGATATGAAGAGCACTATACAAGTTGGTAAAGGGGAAAAACCAATGGTCCAACCCTAGTTTCAAGGTCTCAAACACACATCAATGACCAGCACAGCAAATGACATTGGTGCAGTAGTGGCACTTTTTACTTGGGGTGATCAGCTGCTAATTTTACTTAAAGCCCACTCAATGGGAGGAAACTCATATCTGGTACTGTAAACCTAGCCGATACACACAGCTGGAGAGGTCATAGATCTTAGAGAAAAACCCAAGGCTCTCATATTCCTAGACAAATGTAATTCCTTACTATGTGCAAAATATGGATCCTTAAATTAATAGACAAGTATCCCAGCATACACCCATCAAAGTAGCAACTTTTTCAACAACCAGAGATTATTAGAGTAACATCACTAGGCATGCACTGAGATTCGTTGTGAATTGTCCAAACCTAGGTGTCACATTTAGGATGCAACCTATGCACCTAAGACTCACAGAACATAGAACAAGGGATGAGGAGACCACTAATGCATCTTTCAATTCTCATCAATGAAGCTCCATTATGCAACAGAGGGCCAGGAACACAAAAGGCCGCAAGTGGCCAAATCACAGAAAATAAGAATCAGCAAAGTGTGGTTCCTTGGACCGGTCCCCTACACTGAGATCCACCCACCCAGGGCTCAGGGACCGTTGTAGAAAAGGGGACAGAAATATTGTAAGAGCCAGGGAGGAGGTGCATGACCATATAGATAGTCCTACAGGAACCTGGGACCCTTCTCATACAAACCTACAGCAAGGGTGTTAGCATGCATAAGTCCCATACAAACTTAGCCAGACAAAAACCCAGGACAGAACTGTGGAAATGAACAGCAAGTCCCAATCTTAGTCAAAGAATTATTGGCAGCTGATTACTGCTGGGTGAAGAGGAGCTGATCTTCTTGAAGGGAGAGACTGTAGACAGGCTGACTAAACCCCAGTGGATGAACTGACACTGACGAACATGTGGAAACACTAACTTTACATAATAGGCCTTAATACAAATGACAGAATGCATGAACTCCAGTGGTGGGCTATGGGAGGGGGCCAAAGGGGAGGGGGGGAGGGTGTATAAAGATGATTTTATGTATGAAGTAGACAAAAATTCAATAAAAAATTAACAAAAAAGTCAACAACAAAAATATTTTTTTAAGTAAAATGAGTATTTTGAAACCCCTGTAACTACGAAATGCAGAATTAGTCTTTGAAAAAAATCACTTTGTATTAGAATAATATTTTCATAAGAAGAGGTAATAAATCTTTTACTTGTTGAATTTAATTCCCTAGAATCTGAGTTATATTCATGGTTCTTTGGCTGTGTTGCAGTTCAGCAATTAGATTATATGAACTCTGACATGGACAATCGTCAGAAGTGACTCCTTTTCCGGATTTTCTCCTTTTTCCAAGGGTTTTTTCTTCCCCTTTCCCAAAGAATCAAAGATCCTAGTTAATGTATAAAGTTTCCATTGCTGGTAAAATCCTCCCTCCTTAAAACTACCTAAGGCTTAATGAAAACACACACACACACACACACACACACACACATACACACACGTACAACTCCTCACCTTGAAACTTTTTTTTATCTTTCCACTTATCATTGGTGAAACAATTATTTCCCCCACTGCACTCTGTGAAAGCAGAGCTTTTGCAGTCTGAAAACTTGCAATATGCTCTCCCCAAAGCAGGAAGGCAGGCATGATAAATGGGTAAATGGGTACAGAACATTTTTTTCTTCTAACTCAGCAACTTCAGATAATTTGTATTTGCTAAACTTGGCATTATCATACAGCAGTATTATGTACAAAAATGTTATTATTTATTTAAAACTACTCATAATACCATGTCTGCCTTATGTGTTCTCTGGCTAGTATTCTTAGCCCCAAGATTTGAAATTCTTTGGTAAATAGGAAATGCTCAGCCCATAATTTCTGAATGAAATGTATTTTGTAAAGATTTGGAGATATTAGAAAACTGACATTGCCTTATTTCCTGAAATTCCAATCTTCTCTTCATGACAACTAAGCTTTGCAGGCAGATTTTCCTTTTCATTCTTTTCTTCTGAGTCAGGGTTTCTCTGTAGCCTTAGCTGACCTGGAATTCACTATGTAGACCAGGTGCTGGACTCAATCTAATAGAGATCGAACTGCCTCAGTGTCCCAAGTGTTAGAATTAAAAGCATGCACCACCAAGCCCAGCTTCAAGCAAATGTTTAATATAATATTTTTTTTGTTCTTTTTGAGACAGGGTCTCCCTGTAGCCCCAGCTGTCCTGGAACTTACTATGTAGACCAGGCTGGCCTTGAATTCACAGAGATCTGCCTGCCTCTGCCTCCCGAGTGCTGGGATTAAAGGCATGTGCCACCATGCCTGGCCTAATATAATATTTTTATTAATTCTTTGAGAATTTCATATATGCATGCAATGTATTTTAGTCATATTCACCCCACTTCTCCTCATAACTCCTCCAAGATCCATTTCCATCCCCCTCCAAATTTCACATCCTCTTTTGCAGTTTTATAATTCACCAAATCCAACTACTGTTGCCCACATGGGTGTGCGATCATACACTGGAGCATGGTTGCACATAAGGAAATTATAGCAACTGGCGGCTACAGGGAGGAGCAGAGACAGTCTCTTTCAAGAGTGGGTCTCTTGGTAGGTTAACCTGGCTCCCACACTGAAGGATATTTGGAGGCAAAAATTAGACTCTCTGTATCTCTTTCTGTCTCTATATCTGTCTCTGTCTCTCTCTGTCTCTGTCTCTCTCTCTATGCATATATATACATATATATTACATTATATATACATATATTATGTATATTAT
>NW_008354502.1:2246744-2286681 GCF_000622305.1 Nannospalax galili
TCGGGGGGAATCTAAGTAGCATTTATATTCTATGAAAATCATAATAATTCAATGAAAAAGAAAAATAATAAAGAAAAAAAGGATTATGGAATCTATGTTTGCTTGTTATAATACATTGTTCCTGGTATCTATAAATCTACAAGAGATTAGTCCATGCAGTCATGTTGGGTATTATATTCTAAAGATGCTCTAGTCTTTTATATAAAATAGCATCTCATTTATGTATAAAACCTATAGGTATTCTCTTATGTACTTTAAAGTCTAACGTATTCATGATAACTAGTAAATTAAAAATATGAAAAAAAGTCAATTTAAACCTGGTGTGATGGTTCCTAGTCTGTAATCCCAGCACTCACAGGTTGAGACAGGAGGATAGTGCATTTTAGGCCAGCCTGGACTACAAAGTGCGACTTTGCCTCACGAAAAAAGTTGTATAATTCAACACTTAAGAAAACATAAGAGATAGCCAAATGATCATTTCAATATAGGTACCAAGTAATTGATAATATCTAATAGCTGTACATTTTACAAATTCTAAGAAAACTAGAAATACAAGAGAATGTTCTCAATAATAAAGGTCATTTTAAACACTTGAAAGCAATAACAAAATTTTGTGAATGCTGACTACCTCTCCGAAGATTAGGCCAGAGAAATATATCTTTTTTATACTGTTCTGCTTTTTTATTGAATTGTGGGCTGTTAAGGATGTCCAACAGTCTAACAGCAAAATTGTTCATTTATGTCAAAGGTCATTGAGTTGTATAATAATTTAAGTGCATGGAAATTGATTTAATGCAATTGATTGAATACAAAAAAACTAAAGACAGTACAGAGTGTTGTGATTATGAAAGCTCCTCAGTCAATATCATTATGAGACATATACCAAGGGAGGCAAGCTAAGGATCAGAGTTCTGGAAACTCTGAGTTGTAATGGGAGAGAGATAATCAACTGTCTTACCTATCACTATGCTGTATTTAAATTCAATACACATTTAAATTTTTTTCCCTTCTCTACTTCAATTTTTCCTTCTTTCATTTCTTTGTGTGGGTGTGTATGCCTGTATGTGCATGTGTAAGCATGTGTATGCTGTGTGTATGTGTTGAATGCATGTGTACATACATGTTCATGGAGACCAGAGGTTAACTTCAAGTGTGCTCCATAGACATGCTCCAACTTATTTCTTTTTATTTTTTTATTGTTTTGGTCTCTTTAAGGCAGGGTCTCCATGTAGCCCCAGCTGTCCTGGAACTCACTATGTAGACAGGCTGGCCTTGAACTCACAGAGATCCTCCTGCCTCTGCCTCCCGAGTGCTGGGATTAAAGGCATGCAGAATCATTCACTGATACCAGAGCTAACAAACTGGTTTGAATGGCTGCACAGTGGCTTCAGGGATCTGCCTGTCTCAGCCTCCCCTGTGCTGGGATTACAGATGTGCCCACTCTACCTGGCTTTCTTACTACAGGGGCTGTAGGAGATCAAACTCTGGTGTTAATGGTTTCATGGTAAGCACTCTACTGACAAAGCTATCTATCTAGTCTTCTTAGTTGTTTTTGGTCACAATTTTAATGATTTTTACTTTAATATTCATTCTGTACTGAACTATAATACATATAAAACAATGTAAACAAGTTTTAAAAATATAGCTCACCACCAAGAAATAATGTTTCTCTCTCCTGAGGAATTATGACTCCACACTACACACATGTGGGCAGCACTAATTGGGCTTAAGGATTTAACAAAAGAAAGGAAAAAAAAATTGGGGTGAAGTATATATTAGGGGACTATCAAGGGACTTGAATGAGGAAAATGGAGGGTGGATATGATCATTGAGTAACTATAGGAAAGTCCCAAAAGCAAGTAAAATTATAATTAAAAAGAGTATGTCTCAACAAAATTTCATAAAACACATGTCTAATTGAGAGTCACTTTATGAAACATATTTTGGTAATATCAGAGAAAGTCCCTTTGAATGAGGAATTTTAGGGGGTTTTCTCAGTTTTTGGAGATAAAATGAATATTTCATCATCTCTGTAAAGGGAACAATCTGAATTTTAAAGCTCTGTGATATTTTAAAAATATAAACTATTTGGAAAAACCATTTAGTACGTATGTATTACTGGCTGCAGAAGATTTGTATGAAGTAGTCTATAAGTCCAAGTAGTGCACCCAGTTGCAATGTTGCATTTAGATACTTGACACATATAGATATTATTCACTTTATTTTCTGTGCAAAATAGAAAAAAATCAGTTAAATTTATTAGATAAAATATATAATATAATTTTATTATGACTGGTTTTAAAGAAAAGTATATCTTTCAGATGATAAATGTTTGATTATAAGATAACATTTACAAATGATTTGTGTGGAAAAAAGTATGGACATATTATCATGAGTTTTCTCAATAGCATTGAAAGAAAAATTTGCAACAGTTTAGAAATTTTGAATTACTTGTCCTAACTTCCTCAACTGATAATTAGCAAATATAAAATATTTGTAAAATATAGTATATTAAAGTGAAACATTTTAGGGCTTATATTATGAAATATAATGGTATAACATTTTATTTTTTATTTGTTTTTTGGTCTTTTTGAGACAGAGTCTCTCTGTAGCCCCTGCCGGCCTGGAAGTCACTATGTAGATCAGGCTGGCTTTGAACTCACAGAGATCCACCTGCCTCTGCCTTCTGAGTGCTGGGACTAAATCATGGGCCACCATGCCCTGCGGGATAACATTTTCATTAATGTGTTAATAAATAAGAAACGTAAAAGAATAAATAACAATATCCTACATTAACAGAATATATGAAATATACTTGTATTTTAAATAAAATGACTAGTTCAAAAATAAAACAAAATTTAGTTTCTAAAACTTTCTAAAGTCACTTATTTCATGAGACTGCACATTCTTTAAAAAAAGCATAAATTTACTTATTTAGTGTATTGGGGAGGTGTGCTTCCCATGCCATGGGTATGGCAGTCAGAGGGCAGCTTTCAAGTCAGTTCTCTCCTTCCACCATGTGGTTTCCAGGGATAAAACTCAGGTTGTCAGGCTCAGTGGCAAGTGCCTTTATTACCTAAGCCATCTCACCAGTCCAGAATCCACATTCATAAAGGTCTTTAAACCGGAAATATTTTAGCTTGGCAGGGCGTCCTACAAAATTCTATTAACATCCTGTGTTTCTGCTGAAATGATAGTGTGTGCACCAGAGCAAAGATGCTATTTCTGGAAGAAGGTAGAGAAAACATGTGATCTTATGTCACTGAGGCAGTGAGTAATGATCTTATACAACCACAAAAAGCATTAAGTTATGAATTCAAATGACCAATATTTGATTCAGTGTCACTTTTCAGAGGGAAATCTATGACTTTAATTGGATTGGGCTTTGTTATGAAACTATAATCTACATCGCTGAACACAGTAAAAGTTAAACAGAGTATATTTTTCTATCTTATATCAGTTATGAATATGGGTGAAAGAATGAAAGCTTGAAAATTTGCAAAATCTTTAGATTTCAACATTCATGTGTTTGAAAGTAAATGATTGAAACAGCATCATGGGAATTACTGAGTTAAAGGGACCAATTCCTTCAATGAATCTCCTATGCATTTGGGATCTTCAGAGGATAGCTCTAGTTATAAAAGTGTGGCCATATGAGTGTGCAAGGTCCCCTAGTTTGGCATCTTACTGGTTAGATCCATCTTCAAAGGTAATCTGGATGATGTATTTTCTAGTCCCACACAAACTCAGCAACCCTCCAACTGCAAAAATTATACTCTAAGAGATGGAGCTGATTCACAAATTTCCTCTCTTTCCTCTTACCATTGGCTCAAAGTCAGTAAGGATAAGCTACACAAACCAAAATCAATCCTGAAAACTGCTGTAGTTTTAAGTCATTAAAAAATTAATTTTCAAAGGGTCAAGAGGCAAATTTTGATATTATTCTATACCTGAGTTATTATCAAATAGGAAAATAGCTCCATCTTGCATTATTCTAGAAATACTAGAGCACTTTTTATTTCCTTCCAATATTTATGGTGAATTAGTGACAGTTTTAGGTCAAACAAAGTTGTTAGTTAAAAATCTTATGAAGTTAGAATTGGGCTACATCAACAGGTTTTTCATTGTGCCACTGCAAATTCATGTAGATAAAAATAATCATTAATAAATGCAAATGCTTTTAACATAACATTTGTAGCTACAAAATATGTTCCATGGCTTAATTTACACTAAATTCCTCAGGACATAATTGAATTGTAGGAATAATAAAGGAAAAAAAAGAAACTTCTATGGTCACATGCAATATTTATTTTTTTATGATAAAGCTGTGTGTAGATCCATAGGGATATTAGATTGAATATTGCATTTTATGGAAACAGAAGAAAAAGTAAGGATATATCTTCACTTGCATATGCAGTGTATACACAGTACAGGCATATGCACGTAAAGAAGTGTTGAAAATATACAAGGAACAACTGGGAATGCCTGTGGATAAGCTTGCGGGAGGTCGGGGCAGATGGACGACAACGGGAATGAGAAGAAACAACTAAAGTAAGAAAATAAATAGTTTTATAAAGCATATAATTAGATCACGTCTTTGTGTCTCTGTTCATGTCTGTGTGTGTCTGTGTAGAATACGGGCTTGAGTGTACAAATACACCAGTGCCTGTGCCCACAAGTCAGAAGGCCAGAACAAAATGTTGGATGACCTCCTTTATGGCTCATCACCCATTTCCTGGAGGCAAAGGCTCTTACTGAACCAGAATGTCTCTGTTGCAGCTAGGTGGACTGCGTAGACAGCTCTCACGATCGACCTGTCTGTGTCCCACAATTCTGGAATTAAAGGTTTCATATAGCCATGCCCAGCTTTTTACATTGGCAGTGGGGATTCAAACACGTCTTCCTGTTTGTAGAATAAGCATACTTACACTCTGAGCCATCTTCCCAACTCCTCAAATCTGCTTTTGTTAGATGTTTGTTGTGAAAATAATCATTCACATCATATCTCTAATCAATATTGAACTTCATACAGCTATTTTTGTAGCATTTTGTTAAGAAAATAGTGAAGGAATGTTTTCTGATTCATGTGTAGAAGACAACAGAGAGACTCATGTATATTGAGTTGCTGGAAAATATGATTCCAGGGAAAAAAAAAAGTAACATATCGGGGCTTGAGAGATGGCTCAGCGGTTAAGAACACTGGTTGTTCTTGCAGAAGACCCAGGTTCAAATCCCAGCACCCACATGGCAGCTAACAACTGTCTGTGACTCCAGTTCCAGGGGATCTGATGGCCTCTTCTGGCCTCCACAAGCATTGCACCACACAGGCACACTTACAAATGCAGGCAATACACACATACACATAAAATAGAAAATAATAGATAAAATATTACAAATAAGTAACAGATCAAAGAGATAAAGCAACATAGGTATGCAATTCTAGATGGATAATCTGGATGACAATAATACCAGGGGAGCTAAAAATATAGTGGGGAAACAGCACAACTACACATTCAAATCATTTGAACTTGATCACATGCTCTTTAAAGAGGATCATCTAGAAAATGTACGTGGTTTATTTGTGCCTCAAACCATTTACTAATATAAAGAAGATGGTGACAGATCATTGTTCTACTCTTAGTATATACAAACTATTCATTACTCCTCTATAATTTCCTCAGAAGAGAGAATAGTGCTTCTGACTAGTGTCATTTCTAAGGGGAAAAATGTATGACACTATATGCTGACAAAATTAAGTTTTAATTTTTAATGAGAATACTTTCAATTATGTTAAAACATCTCTGTGATAGTTACTCCAATAATTCGTACCCTCAATCTAATTATGACAAAGTATCGGATCAATCCAAATTGAAGGTCATTCATCAAAATTCTTGATCGATACCATTCAAAAGTCTCAAGGTTATGAAGGCAAGGAAAGACAATGGAATGTTACAGACTGCAGGTGAGTAAGGAAAAACAAAATATATTTACATTGTGTGGTAGACAGTGTTCTATAGAACACAGAAAGGAAACTAATGCCATCTGAGTTAAGTCCTGTAGTTTGGTTAGCTGCATGCCAGCCACCTCACAGGCTGGGCTGCAGTAGCATACTCATGAGAACATTAGAACCAGGGACACTGGAGTGAAATAAAATAAAAAAAATTTCTGTATTACATTTGAAACTCTTCTTAAGTCTAGGCCCACCTCAAAATATTAAATTAGATAATAATTTAGAAAAAGTGTTGATCATTAAGCTATACTAAAGGGAAATTGTCTTAGCACTAGGCATTGTGTAAATGTGGAGGAATGGACAATGCTTTCTTTTCATATTTATAGTTTGTATATTTTCAAATATTAATTGGCATCAATAGGTAAAGATTCAAAATATGAAGTGTCATATACAAAATAATGTTGCACCCTCTGTTCCACTTATATCAACAGGAAAAATGGCTTACGTCAACTTAACTTCTACCTCAGCCAGTGCACTCTGTGTCTAGTTGTTTTGATCCTTGAATTATTTGTGCCCTTTATATGAAACCGGACAGTTGAGGAGACTCCACCAGTTAACCACATGCCTCTCCTTTGATTTAGAATAGGAGAAATACAAAAGAGACTGCATCACCATGAGAATCATAGCCGTATTATGCTGGCAATGTCATCCATGCATTTCCATTTGTGATGATAATCTTTCTGTTCATTTCATAGTGTATCAAATGTTTTGTGGTTGTGAATCTGAATCTGCAGGGATTCTCTGATTTGTTCCTTCTAGACATTCTCCATCTTCCTCTACTTTATGCTTATTCTGAAATTTTTCATTGCTTTTGTCTGTCAGTTTGGGGAACGTCCATAGAGATGAAAGTGTCTTGGTTTACCGCTGATGTCTACAGTCCGTACTCTGTGTCTTGTGGATAATCCAAACTCATGATTTCCATGAATTTTTGAGGACAGTTTTTCCAGATTTGTAATTAGACCTTACTCTGCACATGGATGTGTTGACATTTTTAGCTTGTTTTCTGGACCATGTTTTAGCTATTTACTTATGACAGCTATCAGATACTGACTTATGTGATTTGCTTATCACAAAACATCAAAATTTTACTTGTACATTTTTTCTTACATGTCACAGCCTCCAGAATATTATAAATCTATGAATTTTAATTTCCGTAAAATGCATAATATTTATGCTGATTATTGTTCTCATGAGTTTAGTTTCATGTAAGTAAATCAAGTACTGTTTAAGATTGTGAAATTTAGTCATGTATTAATTTCTAATAACTTCTTCCCCCTTAAATTCACAATCTTAAATAGAGAGGAAACTGAAGGAACAAATATACATTATTTCAACTTTTGTAAAGATTACACATATGTAGTCAGTATTCATTTATGTTTTTAACAGATGAGTCATAGAAATCAACAATAACCAAAGACAGTAATCTAGGCATCCAGCAACGCATTTCAGCTTGAGAGAAGCTCCACAAAACCACTGTGGTAAAAGCACTGTGTCTTCCTACGGAGAAACCGGGTATTTCTCAGCTTTAGAGCGCCGAGTAAAGTGGTGCTTACAGCTGAAGAAACAGATACGGATGAAGCCGTTGACAGCTTTTTTTAAAGCAGTGAGAAAAATACCTTTTGATTTTATTTGTTATAGCTATCACAGTGAACATGTTGGAACTTAAAAGCATTTAAACATTTACAAATAATTTGTAATTTTAAAATAAAATTGGTAAACTGTATATATTGGCACATAATATTTTATGTCAAAAATAATAGCCATAACTTGGAAAGCAGTGAAAACACTAATACTTTTTTCTATTTTAAGTTTATTTTAAATTTTATCCTATGGGGCTGAGAGGCGACTCTGGGTAATAACGCCAGCCATGCAAGCTTGATGACCAAAATTCAATTCCCTGTTCAAACTTACATAAAAATTTAGATGTGTTGTGCATCTGTCATCCTGATGCTAGAATGGGACGACGGAAATGGAAACAGAACAGTCCCTCAAACCAGCCAGTGGCAGAAACACAGCTAATGACCAACTACTGCAGCAAAATGGCAGAATCAATAAGAGAGACCCAAGCTCAAAATAGGGAAATCATTTCCCAAAAGTTGTCCTCAGATTTCCACAAACATGCCGGGCCATGACCCCCACTTCTTCCCTCCCTCCCTCCCGACGACGGAAATGGAAACAGAACAGTCCCTCAAACCAGCCAGTGGCAGAAACACAGCTAATGACCAACTACTGCAGCAAAATGGCAGAATCAATAAGAGAGACCCAAGCTCAAAATAGGGAAATCATTTCCCAAAAGTTGTCCTCAGATTTCCACAAACATGCCGGGCCATGACCCCCACTTCTTCCCTCCCTCCCTCCCCTCCCCCCTCTCTCCCTCGGGAAACATACACACAGAGATGTACTCGCTCATGCACACACACACACACACACACACACACACAAATTGATTA
This sequence comes from Nannospalax galili, assembly GCF_000622305.1. NCBI lineage: Eukaryota > Metazoa > Chordata > Mammalia > Rodentia > Spalacidae > Nannospalax > Nannospalax galili. The sequence continues at coordinate 2,255,205 of NW_008354502.1, forward strand.
ATTAAATTTTTTTTTCTTAGAAACTTAGTTTTATCACACATGCATCTATAATTTGATAATATTTCTGATTGAAGTGCAAGAAAAATTTAACCTCAGACATATTTATAGACAAAATGTTGTGTTCATAATAACTATTAGAATTTTTTATAATATTCCAAAACTAGGCAAGAAGTTTTACAAAGACTACTTGCAACAAGAAATCCAAAATCATTTAAGTTTGCATTCTGTGCACTGTTATTCTAAGATATATCTGTTTTGTAACAAATGAGACTTGCTTGTGCATTGTTTCTGATTTTCTTTACTAGTTATTTAGGAAACAGAAATTCACTGAGTGATTCCCAAGCTTGTCAAAGAAGTAATCCTTTGACACAACACCAAAAATTGTTAAATTATTATAAATACCAACCCTACTAACACCAAGAAATACTTTATCTTTAGCGAGTTTAAATCCTATGATGAACAAAATTTTCCTAAATTATGCATAAATATATACATGCATATATATATATGTTTTGAAATTTCAAATTTTATCATTAGTAACATCTACTATAAGTTGTTATTTTTTTAAAGAAAAGACATCATTTTGAGAACATGTATAAAAATTCAGTATTAAATGATAGTTTTTCTGTTTGTTAACCTCAGACATATTTATAGTCAAAACAGAAAGTGGTATTAATAGACTTTCCAAATTATGAGATATTTTGATAATATTCCAAAACTGGATAAGTTTTGCAAGTACAAACAGCATCACATAAATATGCCATTAGCTCACTACACAGTTTATACAGTTGCATAAATACTTTGCTTTGAGGCAGTCATCATGCTCTGATTTATGTTTTTCTCCTGTCATTTCTTGGAAATGACATGCATCCAAGGTTTTTTTTTTTTTTTTTTTTTTAGATAATAACCTTCATCTTGCATGCCAGTCACCTTTTTGGTTTGTATGCTTCAGGACTAGGTAGAACTATTGATTGCTTTTCTCCTTTGGCAGCTTGAATAGCAATTTTTTAAATTTTTATTTATTATTTCTACTTTATGTGTATGCATGCATGGCCTGCATGTAGGTAAGTGCACCTTGTCATGCAATGCCTGCGAAGGTCAGAAGAGGCTGTTGGATCCCCTGGGACTGGAGTTACAGAAGGTTTTTAGCTGCCATGTGGGTGCTGGAGTACAGACCCAGCTCTTCTGCAAGAGCCACCAGTGTTCTTAACTGCTGAGCCATCTCTCCAGCCCCAACATAGTAATTTTTAATACTATGAGAAATGGTCCTCAGGGAAGGAGGATTCCAGGGAAGTTCCAACCTAATTCCTCCAAGTCCTATGTCTAAAATAAGTAGTGCCTTCAGCAAGAGTCTTACTTTTAAGTTCTTGGAGGCAACCAAGAGCAATAGCAATAGTCTATTGTCCTGGGTGTCTCTTGGACTACCCTGGCCAACAACCCAGAAAGACGTTTCCCTTGCCTGACACTGTGGCTTTTGTTAGATAGTATATGGCACTTGAGAAATCATTATCACCAAGTGTGGGGTAACTACATCTAAACCGTGTGTGTGTGTGTGTGTGTGTGTGTGTGTATCTGTGTGTCTGTGTCCCTTTGTGTGCCCGTGTGCCAGTGGTCATCCCTAAACACATGTACATTAAAAACAGCATGGTAGGGGGCTGGAGAGATGGCTAAGTCATTAAGAACACTAGCTGCTCTTGCAAATGACCTGGATTTGATTCCCAACACGCACATGGTGGCTAACAACCATCTTTAACTCCAATTCCAGGAGATCTAGTGCCCTCTTCTGGCCTACATAGGCAGTACGTGATATGGGTGCACTTAAACACATGCAGTCAACACACTCATACACATAAAATAAAAATACTTTTTAAATATTCTTAAGAAACACAGTAGGATATACATATGTGTAACAGTATTGATTAAAATAAGAGATCATGAATTTGAGAACAATTAAGAGGGGAGAGGGGAGGAGTCAGAGGGGATGAGAGAGAGCTGGAAATGATAACATAGTACTAAATATGACATTATCAAAAAGTAAAAAAATAGAAAGAACATAAATAAAAACACAAAAGCATAGTTTAAACTCTTTACTAAACTTATTCTTAAGTAAAAGTCACGTCTTCTGCAAGAACAGTCAGTGTTCTTAACCGCTGAGCCATCTCTCCAGCTCCACCCTCATGGGAGCTAACAGCTGTCTGCAACTACAGTTCCAGGGGCTCCCACAGCCTCTTCTGTCTTCCTCTAGCATTGCATGATACAGGTGCACTTACCTACATGCAAGCAATACATGCATACATGTAAAATAAAATAAAATAAAATAAAAAATATTAAAAAATGCTTCTTCCTTCTTCTTCCAAGAACCATGAGAAGTAAAAATCAGAAATCACAGTGTGTCAGGAGAGTTGTACTTTATGTGTTGTAAGCATATTATACACCTATGTTGCTGAACCATCACTTTAAATATTGCTATTGTGGAAAAGTACGTACCACATTCATATTCTTGTGAATCACCACTTACAAGTTTTAAAAGACTCTTTTGAGACCTTGAGAATCTATGATCCATACTCTGAGAACTGTGCTTTTAAAGGAAATTCATCATTACTTAAACCAGTTGAATGAAAAGATGTGTAGATTTCAAACACTGATTCTACAATGATAAAGAGAAAAAGATGCTTACTAAAATATTAAAATATGTTCTTCTCAAAGGAAGCTCATAAGATTAATCTGGTACCTGACAGTATCCAATATAACATCAACCCAGATCTTTTATAAATTACCTATAAAAGCACCAAGCCCTAGGACATTTCATAATAACATCGAAAACAAAACAAGGAAGACAATATGTTAAGTTTTTTTGAATAAATTCAATAGATTTACTTTTTAAATGATAAAAAGTAAAGTATTTCAACAGTGCTGTCATGAATTTATCAGGGTAAATTTCCAAATTCAAACCGAGGGAGAAGTAGATCGTTAAGTGTAGAAGAAAAGAAACAATTATGAAGTGAGTTCACCAAGCATTGGTGAGTCCTGGAACTCCACCAGAAAGACCTCCAGACAGCTAGAATCAGAACTGGAGAAACATTTGAGAACACTGGATGGTCTTTCCTGTTACTATCTGCTCTTTCCTTTTTATTCCCATTTACTGAATGCAATCTGAAGCTGGCTATAAAGGAAGACAGAACAATGTTAGTAGTCTACATCGTTTAATTTTTTGCTGACAAAGCAAGCAAGAAAGTAAATAATACATTCCTGGGGAAGAGCAGTGAATGAAAAAATAAATGTTACCTCTCCCCCTTTCTCTACTTCTGAATAATTTAACTAATTAATTTTTACCAGGCCGATCACAAGGCTGTTCTCCAAATCCTAGGCTCAAATGATTCTTTGGACCACAGGCACTTGACATTGCAACAAGTTCATGCTGAATTTTCAGCCATTGTTTTTCTCTTAAAATTACTAAATTTATAGAAGATTGGTTTTTGCTATTGTTTTTTCTTAACAAACCAAAATTAAGAAATTTAAGAGATTTTTAAGAGAGTTTTGTTAAATTTAAGGAGGTAAGGCTCTCTGTACAGACAGTAAGACAGGATTGATTATTGGTATTCAGCTTTCACTTCCTCATTAACAAAACGGAATTGCTCTGGGAACATGTTGCATTTCTCAATTATCATAACTTGTGTGTTGGTTTGTGCAATATTTCTATCTGCCTCCTGAATGAAAGATATTGATCAAGAAAAATATTTACTAAGTTCTGGATATAAAATAAAGCCCAGACTTTTAAGAATTCCAGAACAGGTGTTAAGAGTGATCAAATGCCCACATCCCATTCTCTCAGAACAAACGATGGAGTTTAGGCTCTTGATAAGTGTTTTCTTTGCCCATACCCATCTCATCCTCTCTTCCCAGCCATATCACTTGTATTAAGTGAAAGAATAACAGCACTAGACAAGTGGGACTGTCTTACTGAATAATGCAAGAAAAATCGAGTTCAAGGAGAATTTTTAAATTCTGCGTATTTAGTCATTTTTAGGAAGAAAATAATATAGATGTTTAAGTGTTGCCTGTTGTCAGTGTTGTGTGTGTGTGTGTGTGTGTGTGTGTGTGAGAGAGAGAGAGAGAGAAAGAAAATAATACAGATGTTTAAGTGTTGCCTGTTGTCAGTGTTGTATGTGTGTGTGTGTGAGAGAGAGAGAGAGAGAGAGAGAGAGAGAGAGAGAGAGAGAGATCTTACCTCTCTCCGCGACATAGAAGTGTGTTTTTCACTCTTTTGTGAGAGCACCCACGAGAGTGTATAAAAAAAAAACTGGATCCCTAGGAGCCATGGAAGTCTGTTATTCAACATTTTGAGTGACCATCCTAGAGTGAGTTTAAAAATACAACTGGGTATATTGAAATAGTGAAATAATGACTTTCAAAAATTCAGAAAAGTCAGCTTTGTTTTAAAAAGCACATGTAGTATGGGCAAATAGCAAACAATCTATTAGTTTTATAATGCAAACTAGCTAACAGGATGATCTATTAGAACAAAAATAATTTTTTTCTTTATTGGAGAATGATGTTCAAGCATATCCTACTCTCTCCTCAGATTAATCTTTCCATGAAAATCTTACTGTAAGAGCAGATTTCATATCCTGTTAAATATTTAATATCTATTGCTGAAAGAATGACTCCACACACTATCAGGCTCCTTTCAGAACTTAACTCCAGCTGCCTTTTGACAAGTAAATGAATAAAATCTATTACAAAAAGAATTAAACACGTCAGAAGGTCCAGACATGAAACAGTTTTCCTCTGAGGTCATTTCTCCTTGGATGTGTTAACATGGTAATTAAAAAAAAAAGCTTTCTACTATTATCAAGCAAGAAATGTTATCTTTAAAATAATATATACTAAATCACAGCAACAGAAAGGGTAACTAATACAGCACTGAAGGTGTAGTGGAAGCAAAGCAGCTACATCCCCATCCCCCAGATAGAAGGATTTCAATAAGCTGGCAATGTCTTCATGCCCAGCACCATACAATATTTTTATATAATAATAAATGAGTCAGAATTTTGAATTAGCTTCCATTTTATTGTGGCTATGCCTCTGTGTTGTTTGCTTGAAGTATACATTGTTTTGAATTAATATGACTAAAGACATGCAAAGTTTAGTTTGTATAGCTCACAGTTGGGACAAAGGATAGTTTGCATTTGTGGTCTTGTGATAAAAATAAAACAAAACTTGAAGTGGCATTTATTTATTTATTTATTTATTTATTTATTTATTTATTTATTTAGTGGCTCTTTGCAGTTGAAAGATTAATGAGATTAGGACTGTGAAGACACCAGAGAGTTTTCTCCTTGCATATCCCTGGTCAATAAAGAAAACGGAGATGGGTAGTCATTTGAATTTAATAAAAAAGGAGACTCTATAAGAAGTACAATGGATGTCTGTCGATCAAACAACTTTATTGACTATAGAACAATGAGTAACCATAATCAGTAGACAAGTCCAGTAATAATTTTTAAAACCCCGTTAATTAACAGATTGTTGTTATCTAAGCAACCCATCTGTCATTTCACATCTTTAAAGGCTCTGGAGCCACTCTGGAACTTGATATTTTGATTAATTATTATGTTGATACTTCAACATATTTTATAATTGTTTTTTGCTATATTGTTATTTCTCCATCCACAAAAGTTGTTCACCTACTTGGAGGTTATGTTTTCAGTAGCGTGACTTATTCTCATGTTTCTCTACCATGGGAGGAATAGTGTATTAGGACATGTTGGGTTCAACTGAATGGTGAAAAGAGACCCAGGGTTCAGGCTCGTTCTGGGGCACAGAAACAATTGCATCTTCTTATTCATAGGAAGAACTGAGCTTGCTTTCAAATATACTACTTAAAAATGTCATTTTATATGGTGCTTTGTAGGTACTATTTACCATTAATTGGCTAGTACTCAAGTTGTTTCTGAAGCAGAAGTAGCAATAGTCTAATTCACAGCAAAATTGCATTTTACAAAACAATTGTTCAAACATGCCATTATCTGGCTTACTGAAAAAAAAAGTATTTCTGGTTGATTTGAAAGCCATTATAAATATTTGTATCTTTTACATAATTTTGACCATGAACAGCCTAGAGAATGAGAAACAGAAATGCAGTAGGCAAAACCTGCTTGAGTGGATCTTGTTACGGCTGCTACTGAGACAAGCCGTACATTTTAATTCATTCTGACGCTTTGTACTGAACCTAGTTCTTGTTTCCCAATAGAAGCCTGTTGTAGGAAGGCAATTCCAGCAGCCACATGCTTGTAGAAAAGTATTTAAACATGATTCAGAGCTATTTAATCACAAGGGAATGAATGCTTGAAGATGATTTCAGCGGCATAAAAGATAAAAATGTAGATTCTATTTACATTTAGAAGGAAACCTGGAAGAACATCTAATCACCAGGATTAATAGAAATATGCTTATACTTAATGACAACGGAATGAACAGAACAGAACTTTGTCATCTAAACATTTCAAAGATAAAGAACTCTTTATCAAGAACGAGCTGGGCTTCTCATTTTTAAAAGTATTCTTTCAAAGAAAATTTGAAAATAAATGTTTGATGAAAATATAAACTCAGATAAGGAGCTAATGTTACACTTCATATGAGGAATTTCTAGATAAAAATTAAAGCATCACATTAAAAGCTGTGTGGAGGGAGAGAATGATTCAGATCTTTCCAAGTGCAATTAAAATATTTGTTGTCTTGGTAACTCTGGGGCAACTTTAAATTTAGCTTGATTAGCCGATTACTGTCTTGAGTTCTACCTACCAAGAGTTTTGCCTTTAGAAAATTCTATTGACATACACCAAAATCAAAAGAGACATGCCTAGAAAACTATTTCAGTCCTGAGTCAGTTGTGAGCTGCCAATGATATGAGATAGAAATAAGTGGAATAAATTACCATAGGTGAAGAAAAATATTACATTCAAACTTTGAAATTACCCAAAGAACTTGAAGCTCAGCGTTTTAAGGATATGACATAATGCCGTAGGGAGAAGGGTGATGAGCTTGCTCTTTACTGGATTTCCTTTTCTAAATTGAGAATTGAGGAATTTTCTAATGTAAGAAAATCATTTCCATTTTCTTTTCTCTCCAGAATCATTTAACTTATGAAAAAAGTTTATAAGTATACCATCTTGTGGAAGGACATGTTAGTGGAGGAAGCAAAATTTTTTAAAGAATGAGATTCAGTACTTCCGAATTCTAGTTTGGAGGTAATTTTCCTGTTTTAGTTAATACCATATGGGATCATTTGATTTTCTCTGGGACTGTTTTAAGTATAAAGCCATTTATATTTAATGACAGATTGTCATAAGTCTTACTTCAAGAAAATAATCTTATGTCTGAATGTGAGGCTATTGCAATAAAAATGAAGCAAATCATTACACATACCTCTAGTACAATCCTTGACTCTTTTTGACTTGGTATTAAGAAGTTTGATATAAGAAGTTTCCCCTGGCAGAGCTATAGCTACAGGGAAGTGGAATAGTTGGTTTAATTAATTTTCCACAAAAATAGTTAATTCTTGCATTACCATAAACTATTTTGTATATGTTGATGAGAATTGCAACTGACTATGTCAGAAGTACTGGTCAGGGTCAGATAGGGAATTTCCCCTAAAGATCCAGTAGAACTTCACTGCTGAGTGATGGAGCCCTTAGGACACAGGCCTAGTGTGAGGCCTTCAGGTTATACTATTTGTACTGTGAAGGCTATTGTTATTGTTATTCAAAAAAGAATGAATGACAAGGTGGGTCACAGAAGTTTCCAGGAAGACCACCCAGGCAAACTAAAAGCAAGGATCCCCGTGGCATACGAGACTTTTTAAAATCTGTGGGAAATATGACTGCAATCAGTCAGTGCCTTCAGGATGATTCAAACCAACTTTAGAAACAACCATGTGGGTGGAAATGTTTCAAAGTAGAAAGTGACTCAGAAGGTTTAACTGCGGCGTTTTTTTGTTTTTTTTTTGTTTTGTTTTGTTTTTTTTGGGAGAGAAGGTAAGCAAGTTACTCCAGGATAAACAATTCCTAACTGAGAAGAAATGAAAACATCAAAACCAAAGGTAATGCAAGAACTCGTCTGTGACATTAGCTGTTTGATCCCAGAAAGAAGATGGTAAACAGAAGACTCTGGAAGGGAGGTTTCTGATATAAAAGTTTATGGGCTATTGAATTTAATAATGAATTCAGAAATAGATATGTTAGGGTTTGAGAATTGAGAATAATTCCCACAGATACCCAAAAAAGATTATACAAAAAGTTTATTTGATAATTTAAAGTAAAAAAGAAGACAACAACCAAATGGTGGCTAGCCAGACACAGACTACATGAGCCAAAGATGGAGTCTGGCCCTGAACAATAGCCGGCAGTGGCTTTTATTGGGGCACTTCACAGAAACCCTCTTGTGCCAAGCATCTTTTTAAAAATAATTGGATGTCCCCATATCCTGTGTACAGGGGAAGTCTTGATTGGTAGGGGCTGTCTTCAGGACATTGGAATGTGCTGACTGATATCTTTTAGAGCCAGAAGTGTTTATCCATACCTTATAAGGCTTTTACATGTACAATAAGCCTGAGCTTGTCTGGGCTTGTCTAAAGAAGCTAGCTAAAATGGAGTCAGAGCATTCTGGCTCTTCATTCCCCGCTAGAGTTATGGCAAGTGTTAAATCTTTAAGCCAAGAAAATTACAGAAGCAGAAAGAAGCGCTTAGATGGCACATTTAGGGTGGTGGAACCATTTCTATATTGTTGTAAGGCTCGGGGTCTCTATTAAAATGAGTATACTGCGATGTACAATATGCCTGAGCTTGTCTGGGCTTGTCTAAAGAAGCTAGCTAAAATGGAGTCAGGGCATTCTGGCTCTTCAGATAATTAAATATCATAATTAAGTTTAAATAGTTTCAAGAAAAAAAAAAGTTATTTACTTCAAAATTCCAGAACAGCAGCACAAACATCAGCATAACTAAAGAAGGTGAGCAAGTTCATTGACATTTACAAAAAACAGTAACTGCCAATTTATGATGGTTTGAGTGATACTGTGACACCCCCATGGGCTCTAAATATTTGAATACTTGGTCCCCATTTACTGGTGCTATTTGTAGAGGGTCATGGAAACTTCAGAAGGTGTGGCCATGCTGGAGGAAGCACGTCACTGGAGGCAGGCTTTGAGAGTTTATAGCCGCCTTCCATTTCCAGTCTGTTGCTTACTTTGCTTCCTGTACCTGCTTGAAGATGTGAGCCCTCAAGTTTCTGCTCCCTCTGACTCCTGCCAGGGCTCCTCGCCATGATGTACTCTTATCCCTTTGGAACTGTAAGCCCAATAAACTCCTCCTTCTGTATGATGGCTTCATCATGGTACTTTATCACAGCAACAGAAAGGTGACTAATGTACAATTCAAGACAGTGAAGCCTGAAATATGTCTACAGAAGAAATTATTGCAATAAAACACAACAGCTGATAAGAATAAGAGTACACAAAGTTATAAGAAAAGGCAAAAGAGATAATGCTATGCAACAGTTGTCCTTGTGAAATCACTTAAAAGATATGTTCATCACCTTTAAGTTACTAAGATAAGAACATTATGAGAGAATTTTTTCAAATATGGTAGTGGTTTGATTAAAGGCAATGTATATGAATGCACTATCACATATCACAGCAATAAAATCACACGTAAAATTTATAAACCATTAGAATAGTTAATATTATTTATATAGTTGATATAGGTGTGTGCTATACAATATAGTATTCATTAATAAAATACCATTCCTCACATTTAAACAGGATCTCAAGCTAAACCATTCACATTTCATGTTTAACAGGGGATGAACATATGTCATAGTAGAACACACACAAGTACAATGCTAATCACTGAATGAAAATCACGCACAGTCAGAAGTCAATGAAATCTCAGGATATGAAAGTGAAATCAACCAATATTAGAACACACGCAAGTACATTGTTAATCACTGAATGAGAATCACACACAGTTGGAAGTCAATGAAATCTCAGGATAGGAAAGTGAATTCAACCATCACAGAAGGACAAATGCTAAGATTCCACACATGGGACCTGATAAAAACAGAATTGAGAATGATTATCTGAGAGATTGTTCAGAATACAGAGCACTACTGCCATATTTACTGAGTTCCAGTTTTAAGTTTTGTATGCTTACTGTCACCAAAGTGACAAAAGGATTAAAATGATCTGTTCATGTTATATATATTTTCAATAATTAAAGGAAAAATATAGGAGGAATGTACTGAGGAGGAAAGTTAATAATAGCTATTTCTCCATTGCAATTTAAAATTACCTAAAAAACATTAATTGCAGAGATACATTTCAATTTGTTCATCAAAATTATAATAATGAGCTCTTCACAAAGCTTAGGTTAAAATGAAAGTCAAATGCATATTTAGAAATTATGTTCAGAAATTCAACCTTGAATTTAGGAGAGCAAGCCACCTCAGATCAATGCAGGTCTTTAAAGCAATAGGATAGTGTTTCTACATACATCATTGTACAAGGCAAGGGTACTGTGGGGATGGTCATGACATGATGGAGTAGGGAGTGTGAGGAAGGTCACAGAAGACAAATGGGGAAAATCTGTAAGTTCCTATTCTGGAGATGAAGGACACAGCTCCATGGGCTTGTTGCACATATAATTCACCTCTCTGGGCTCTTAGAGTTAACTAAGTGAATAGAACTTTGGATACCTTTGAAAAGAGAATCCTATCTTTTTCCTCATATTTTTTCACATTTAGAATGAACTCATGATGCTTAATGTTAACTGTCAACTTGGCAGAATCTTGAATCACCTTGAGACAGGCCTCTGGACATATGTGTGGGAGATTATCTTGAGTGCCTTAATTGAGGTGGGCAGACTCACCCACTGTGGGTGGAAACACTGTAGGACTGGGTTCCTGGACTATATGAATGGAGAAAAGGAACTGAGCAGTCTCTCTTCCTCTCCATCTCCCCACTCCTGTCCCTCTCTCATTCCCACTCCCACCTCCTGACTATGGATGGAATGTGATTAGCTGCTTCTAATTTATGCTGTGTTGACTTCTCTGGGATGATGGACTCCACCCTCAAATTATGGGCCTTCTCCCTTGACTTGCTTTTGCCAGAGTATTTTCAGAATATTTTATAACAACAGCAAAAATAAATAAATGAAGACATAAACCTGTGCCATTTTAGTAGCTTTTGCATGTATATTTGGGTTTATATGAAATTATCTCTATTTTGGATCTTATAATATAAAACAAGATCTTATATGTATGTATAATTAGCCACATAATGAAAAATATCAGTGGTTTACAACCCAAAATGTTCAAGAATATTAGTTGGATTTCCTTAGGATCATCATGGCACTACATATTCAATCTGAAAATTAATTGTGCTTTAAGCTTCTAAAATTATATTTATGACAGAACATTAATAACTTCTCCAAAGACACAATCACCACGATTGTCCTAAGTGGAAGATAATATGTCTTATCCTTTCAGAGGAATATGTAGTGTATAATAGCTTAAATTGCTATTGCACTGATATTCTGTCAAATTATTTCCTCATCTAACATTAAGTAGCACAGATACCATGAAATGGAGCTTGGAATAGAGGTCAGAGACCACGATGTCTTCTCTTTGCATGTCATTAATCCAGTGAGCTTTCAGGATATATATGATTTACAGGACAAAGTTAGAATGCTGACTACATTAGAGACAATAATGCTCACTTGAACAATACTAGAAATGAAAAATCAATCCATTATTCATCAGAACACAGCATGTCAATTCTCTGCAATAAACAGATGAGAAACCCATAACCCATTTCTATAGTAAGTTGACAGTCTTGCAAGGATGCTACCAGGAGACAACATTAAAATATCCATATTTGTTATTTTTATAACTGACATCAGAAATGAACTTCGTGTTCTAAAGAAAAATTCATGTGTCAAGGACACATTTTAAGGCAAGACATTGGATGTGGAGTTATGGCACTATTGCAGGTAATAACTATGTGAAAAGATTGGAATGACTTTACAAAACAAAGCATACTAACTGTAATAAAGGAGCATTCTGAATACATAAAATAGTAAGTTGATTCATCTTACATTGTGCAGCAGGTTGTAATAAAAATGATACTAATGACAGTTTCATTAGCTTAGACAAAAGTAGTTGTAGTTACAGAACGTTTATTTATATCATTGCCTGTTGTAGGAACTAGGTGTAACTTGAGTGTTTTGACGTATCTGATATCTATACACATAGCTATATCACACATAATGTTATTAATTTATACAACAAATAAAAGAATGGATTCCCATGTTGAGTATGAGAGAATCTGTTTTTTTTTAAACCTGAAGTTGAATACTTCATAGATTTTTATTTAATTCATAGTTTAAAAGCTAAAACAAAAATCAAATGGGCAGCCTTATCTATTTAGTCTCTAGTGAGTGCCTGCCGTCTAGGTCACAGTATGTCAGATGGCAGCAAGGGAGGACTGAATGAAGAATTAAGAGCAGAAGCACATGCTGAGACAGGAAGCAGGAGGGATTCAAGGGCAGTCTTGCCCTTTGTATGTCCTGGAACAACTTCAATAATTCCTTCCACGAGCGCCAGACTCACACCAGGCCCCACATTTTAAAAGCTCTGCCATTTGAAGTAACTAAAGGAACTTGATCTTCTACTGGGCTGGTACTGACTCCAGTTGATGACAGTTTTGGCATTCTTTCCAGTCACTAGCTTTTCTCAGACAACTGAAAAACATTTGGGGCGTTCTATGACTCTGTCCATGGCCTAGAAGAATAATAAAAAAATAACCCCAAGATGTATAATAAAAAAATTAAATGTTTAATCAAAATAATCATGGTAGCAAGGTCTCTCTGACCTACATCTGGCTCAACAGTCTTTGCAGATTTTGCCTTTATAAACTCTGTACCTAAGCTTCAGCACTGAGAGGTTTTTCTGAGACACTAGCCACTCTCTCAACAAAGGGCTCCTTTACCTGTTAATTGGCTTAAGTGTGGTGGTGGTCTTTAATTCTCTAGACTCCATATAATAATCTCACCCCTGTTACACTGGGACTAAATACTTAATAATACTTAATAATCTCACCCCTGTCACACTAAGTCATGTACTTTTGAGGAAATACTTGAGCAATTTTTAAATCATAGCAGTTCCACAGACATTAACCACCCGAAGATGGCCCATTCAGTATGATGTTGAATTAAAGTTCATATTTGGAATGTGTAACTGATTAAGCGATCCTATGATCTTTAAGAAATGTGATTGTGCTAGACGTAGTGGTAATCCCCTTTAATTCTCTATTTCCATGAGATAGAGGCAGTCTGGGGTGTATGTGTGTGTGTGTGTGTGTGTGTGTGTGTGTGAGAGAGAGAGAGAGAGAGAGAGAGAGAGAGAGAGAGAGTTCTGGCCAACTAGGGCTGCAGGGAGACCTTGTCTCACATAACCAAACAAACAAGAAAAAAATGTAGTTTCAGATAAAACATAAAATTATCCTCATCTAGTATTTTTTATCCTTTGGAAAACTCATCAGAAACATTTTTGTAAACCTCTGTTAATATGCCAGATTTTCATTATAGATGAAGTAGATTATATCATAAGAAAATTAACAATTTATCATAATATTCACACTTAGCAAACTATCGCTACCAGTGCCATGTATGAACACAGTTTCTCTGAACAGAAGCAATGGGAACTGTACTCTACTATTAGACTGTGGACATCTTTATTTACTTTTACTACAGCCAGTATTATAGAATGTATCAAAGAGAAAATATGAACTTTATGAAATCTTGGCTTTATTTTTATTGCCAATGTTAGTATGTCATCAAAGTCACTTTTGCTCTATTTTCTAACTCATAAAAACAAGAAGCTAACAAACTATCAAAATACCTTAAGTGAGTCCATCCTGTAAGATTTATCTCCTGCTGTGTGTTTTAGTGAGAAAGATGCTGATGTGAAGGAAAGAATTCTATGAAACTTGAATTTGATCAAGAAAAAACATAAAACTCCAAATATTGCCTTTGAAACCACTTGAGAATTTGGCAATGGCATTGCCAAGCCAAAGAAATCAGTTACAATGGTGATATTCTGATGGACCAAGGTTTTAGGCATGGCTGGGCTGTTTTACAACACAATTCATTTGAAAATAGTTGACACATTCCTTCATACAAAGTCAATGAACCTTAAATATGTGCCCCAAAATATTAAAATATCCTTGACCTTTAACCATGCAAATATAAATATAAATATAAATACGCATTTCTCATTTCAGTCACTGTGTGGTTTTCAATTTGTCCCCCCATACATTTTCCACAATCAATGGGAAATTCCCAGTTGTCAAAATCCTTAAAGAAATGTTGAAGTCCAGTTTACCTTTAAAGGAATAAACCTACCCTTTCTTAGAAAAGCTACCTGAAATAAAATTTTCAGTTCTCCTACTACAGTCTGTACATAGAAATAAGCCTAGATGATTCTTTAAATCTTTGCCTTTGCTATCGGGAAGCTGAGGGCTTCAGAGATCTTTAAATCACTTTGCTTACTGAAGTGAAGGCTACCAGCAGGAAGAGCCTGAATATTTTTAAAAATTGTCAAAATGTAACAAAATAATACACAACACTTACTTACTAATGAAATATCTTATTTCTTTGCACAGTCATCTTTAAATACTTGATTGGAATTAAAGTGAATGTATTGCTTTCTTTGAGAGAAAATGAAAATTCATATTTAGAAAAATATGAGCGCTTTTGCATGAGTTGGCTACTTTATTCAAGAATCGCTACACCTTAAAGTTAATTCTTTTGTTATCATTATGAAACCTGCTAATATCTATTTTTTCTTCTGTACATGTTTTTCTTAAGCTGTCACTCAGCAGCAAGGAAATAAAGATGGACAATTGAACAAACTTCCCATGGCTGCATGAAGATATTATATAACCTACGGTTCTGATTGGTTAACTCTTTTAAATGTATCTATAGACTGTCTTCTATAAACATTTGGATATACTGCTTGGATCTTCTGATATTTCCTTATAGAATATGTAGTCATTTAAGACTGTATTTCTGCCAGAAGATCGGATCCTCCATGCACAGGGTTATGTATTCGTCGCTGTTGTGTTCCTCATTTATTCCTGAATGGATACCATTTGTCCATCAAATTTCAGTGCCATCTCTTTAGCTTTGCTTAGGACTTATTTTAGCCAGAAGTCATCAGCAGATACCAAACAGGTTTGGTAACTGCAACCTGTTTCATTTGCCTTCATATTTGGTTATCTTTCATAAGAAAACACAGACTGCGCGCTGGCTTCAGAAAGAGGATAGACATGCATACTGTAGGGTAGGGTCAAGATGCATAAGTCTAGCTGTTTAGGGTCTTAAGTAAGAAATAGCAATCACATGTCTATGAGGTTTTACATTTATTTGTCATTAAGGATTGTGTCAATGGACAACTATTGATTTTCTCAATTCCTTTCTGTAATATTTAATCCTCTTTGTAGGGGTGTGTGTGTGTGTGTGTGTGTGTAATACATACATGATTGCAGATTCCCACAGAAGCTGGAAGAGGGGGTTGATCCTCAGAAGTTGGCATTACAGGCAGCTGTAAGCTAACTGAGTGGGATAATAGGAACAGGACTTGGGTCCTCTGCAAGACCAGTATGTACTCTTAGTCTCCAGTCCCTTGAATTCTTTTTTTACCAAAATGTTGGCTTATACAAATTTAACCACAGTTTTTTGAGAGAAAATAAATTATGCAGCATTAATATATCAGTATAGAATTTTGGACAATTCCCTTTCCTGTGAAATAGGTCAAGCTTTAAAATATAGTGCACTGTGATCAGAGTTTCTTAAAACTTCCCATTTCTGAGAATCCAAGTTTTGCAGGGAAATGTTGAATTTCAATTAATTACACATAGCTTCTCTTTGTAGGTAAAATTTGAAGTCAACATGCTCAAGAAAGGCAGAAAGTACACCATGAAGCTAAGTCCATATATGAGCATTTGGTTTAATCTACCAAACTCTTAGTGCATTATGCATGTGTGTGTGTGTGTGTGTGTGTGGTGTGAGAGACAATGTCAAATTAGCAGTCAGAATGTAATCAGCTAGATACATAGGCAAAATATAGAGGGTTTTTAATGAAAATGAAATAATTCTGAGACATTGTGATCGATACATAAATTTATATTGTCAAAACTTGCAAAATATATAAAATCATGTAAATATAGACTTTGCTATAATGTTTATACATTATGGAATTTGAAAGATAATATGGTGATGAAGTTATTCATTGATTATAATAACTGCGTCAATCTGATGAGGGAAGATGAAAATGGGGGACCTTGTGTGTATTGAATCAGGAAGTGGGGTTTCTCTGTTCTTTCTGCTGAATTATGCTATAAATATAGAACTATTCTAAAAATATAACCTTTTGGTTAAAAGATGTAATAAAGATCAAGGATAAATTTATATTAATGTACAAACAGGACTGCATAATTCAAAATACCCACTCAGGTAAACCATATTATTTTAGTGACATTTACTTTTGAGTAAGAATAAAATTTGACTTGCTAATTGACATTGTTTAAATACATTAATACTTACTAGTTAAGTAGCTGTGGATTTTGAACTAAATGAGATATGCAGATTCAAACTGTGATTTACAATGTCTCTGTAATACATTTTCGATCTATTATACAAGGGTGCTCTGGATATTTGTGCATTTTGGAAGGAGAAAATCCATATCCTCATCAGCTTCTCACCAATGCCTGAGACCTCAAATAATAATGGCTATTGGACAAAATTTATACAAAAATAACAAAAGAGTTCAGTGATATAAGTTATTTCAGAAAATAGCACTGTTGGGGTAAACTTTAAATTTTGTCCAGAAGAGTTGTAAATATGGTTGTGAGAATGGAAGCTACCAAGAAAACCAAATTAAGGGGTATTTTCATTAATTAAGTGACATGGGGTTTGCATTAGCATTATAACAAGATTATTGCACTTATCGGCAATGTATTTCCACATTTAAGTGTAGGTGACCAACTTTGGAGAAAAAAAAATTAAATCAAAGAAGTTAAGCAGCTGGCAGAATCATCAGCAAAATCATCAGACTGCTGGATGAAAACTTCCTTCCTGCCATGCTCAGGCCTCTATGACATTACTTCCAACAGTTTCTCTGGAAAATAGATTCTGCATCAAGAAGAGATTACTCTCTTGTTCTCTAAGCAAATCATTGCAAGAATTGTTGGTCAAGCATATATACTCACCTGACCCTAATGTTTTGCATCTCTAACCTATAATTAGTTATAGATTAATCTATAATTAAGAATTGAAAATATATTTGTTGTGATTAGTTGGTCATGCGACCATTTGTATAAGAAACTATGATAGCCAGTCAGTTAAGTTAAATTAATATATTAAATAAGAAGTAGGTTCTGTTTCTCAGCAAGATTTTGTAGATTCAGGATTTACAAATTATAGGAAAGCTTTCTGAAGATACTAAGGAGAAAGACAGAAAGACATAAATGCTATCACTTAATAAAGTTATGCATTCAACATATAGTTACTAAGCTCCTAATATAGTATAGGAAATTCCTAGGAACTAAAACATTAATAATAACTAAGAAAACAGAAAACTTTGTATAGTGAAAACAAAACAGAGAAATAAAAGTTATGACTCTCAGTAATATATCTTAATGAGAAAAATTAATCTGTAGAAGAAGATAGAAAATACTCAGGGGGGGTCAACTTAAACAGTGCTGTTACTAAGAAGTAATTTAACATTAGAATTAATCCAACAATTGATAGGGAAGAAAGCCTACTGATATAAAAGGAAAAACAGAAGTAAAAGAAAGCATCCCTGAAAAGGAAATACAACCAGAACTTTCCTTTTAAAATTTTTGACAGTTTCATATTATATACAATGTATTGTTATTATATTCACCACATACCCCTCTGCTAATCCCCTTCCTTTCCCTCTGAACCCTGTCTTCTTCCCAATTGTCCTTCAGTAACTACACCATGGAAGCAAATGACACTTGCTATCACAGTAACCATCAGCAAGCAATAATTCCTCCGTCAAGGGATAAAACCTTGTGTGCAACACCTCTGTGTGTGGTGGAACGTTGAAGGCTCCAGTCTTACGCAGGTATTCATTGCTGTTGTGTGTTCATGATGACCAGACCAGTTGAACCTGGGTTCGGGGCACTGCTTCGTTGCATTCTTCCCCATCCTCCAGGTTTCACGTTGTTCTACTCCCTCTTCCACAATGTCCCCTGGGCCTTAGAGTGTGTGTGATCTAGATGTCCAACTTAAGACTGAGAACTCAGTAGTGATTTATTCTCAGGACTTTGACCAGATAGAAATCTGCACATTAACCATCATGTTACCCTGTGTAAAATGGAGATTATGAATACAGGTTGAGAGCAGTACTAGTCTGTAGGCATAAACCAGCAATTAGAAGGAAATTTGCCAATATGATCATTTTGGGAAACAACAGTAAGTAGTGTGCTCCCACCTTGAGGCCATGATTTACCCAGTCAATGTTGGTTTTTTAAATCATATTTCTAGTACAAGTTGTGTACTCCTTCCCTTGCTGTGTCCCTCTAAGCCAATCACAAGATAATTAATTACCCCTCTACCCCAGTATAGACATGGCACTATTTCACCAATAAGCATATCCTCCTGCCTGGCAGAACAATGCCTAGCACTTCCCAGGAACATTACTTCAAAGTGGCCAGTATATAATGAGTACAAATCCAAGAGGTGACAGAAAACAAATTAAAGGAATAGGGACAGTGGTCTGGCATCTTTTAGATTGTCTTAACAAATTTGTTTCTGAAAAATAATTATGTGACAGATCCCCTACCATTAATTAGGAAAAATGTATGAAGACTTCATGATTATGGATGACACTGTTAAGACATCCATTGTTCATGATTACAAAATTTTCTCTTTTAGGGTTTTTCAAAAGACAGTAGAATATAATGATAAATTTAGTTTGCAGGTCTAAATTGGCCTTACTTAATTCTAAAGTCAAGCACCAACTTATTCTATAAAATAAATGTTCCAATAAGCTAAGCAGAAAGCTTGATTTTATAAACATAAAAGCAAAAAATATCAGAAGCAAAGAACAAAAAATGTTTTGGTCATTAGAAAACTGCTTTCTTTTGAGGTGAGGACAGGAGGCAGAAACATAGAAAAATAATTCATTAACCAAATGTTAGTTTAAATGTAAAGTTCAAGGAAAAGGAACTTCGTTATCACATCCATTGAAACTGCAACTGTTTGGAAAATGTGACTTTTATATCTATTGATTTTGAAAATCACATAACTTGGATTTGACTTGCTGACAGGGAACTTTTGCATAGGGAACAACATTTTGATTTTCAGTCTTGTCTATATGGAGCTTTGTGTAGGAACATATTCTAAAATCTTCCTATGCGTCATAATTGTCTTTATATTGTGTTAGATTCAAGAACAACGCAGAAACAAATGAAGAAAATTTTAGTGTTAAAATACATGGTACTAACAAAATATGCCATGGATGTTGGGAGGAATTGATAGTGTGAAATGTAGAAGACAAAATATTTTAAGAACAGAAAACACAGATACTAAAGTCAGGAAATAAAGAAAAGTTCTTACTGTTTCTCACATTCCAGAAATGTCTCCCTTCCTTCCCCATTCTCCTTTTAATAAGAAGTGTGATGAGAATCAGAATGTTTGCTTAGAATAACTGACAATTTAACCAGGCAACAAAAAGAAATGTTTCAAAAAGAGATGTATGTAATTCAACTGTGCATTATCCTGACAAGAGGGTGATTTAAAAGTGAAAAAAAAGTCAATTAGTCACAGGAATTGTCATCATAGAGCTCTCTAGTGATCTTGGCAGTCAATTTCATTATCAAACTGAAGAGAGATGCCAATTAGAGGAGATCAAAGAAAAATTAAAGAAAAAAGATTCCCATGGTTAAAAACTAGACATTAAAAAAAGATATTATGAGCTGGGCGTGGTGGCACACACCTTTAATCCCAGCACTTGGGAGGCAGAGGTAGATGGATCTCTGTGAGTTCAAGGTCAGCCTGGTCTACATAGTGAGTTCCAGGACAGCTGGGGCTACAGGGAGATGCTGTCTCAAAAATAAGGCCGAAAAAAAAAAATATATTATGGGACTAGAGAAATGGCTGAGAGTTTAAGAGCACTGGCTGCTCATGTATAGGACCCAGGTTCAAATCCTAGCACCCACATGAAGGCTAACAATCATCCATAACTCCAGTTCCAGGGGATCTGACACCCTTTTTGACCTCCACAGGCACTGCACAACACAGGTGCACTTACATGCATGCAGGTATTATGCTCATACATATAAAATAATAAAAAGAAATAAAAAAGAAAAGATATTACAGTGCAATAAGATGTAGATTTTTAGCACAAATTCATTGTTAAGCATTTAACAGCTGATGGGATTGCTCAGTGGACAAAGTGCTGTCTGCCAAACAAGAGGACTAGAGTTCAGAGGCCCAGAACCCATATAAATGCAGGGTAGGCATGGAGGCCCACTTGTGATTCTAGCTTGGAAGGAGGAGGGAGACAAACCATTCCAAAAAAAGCTAGTGACCCTACCCACAGCAATGAGCTCTGGGTTTGATTGAGAGGCCCTATGTCAGTGAATAAGGTGATCCAGGATGATTGCTGACATCAAACTCAAACCTCCACATGTATGTGCACTCATGTGCATGCACACTCAACCACATGAAACATGTATACATACATGCATACCACACATTCGTATAAATCATGAGAAAGGAAAAAGAATTAAAACATATTGCTGAACTAATGAAAAGCTAGAGGCAGTCTCTATAGTTAGCATTCAAATAAACTAAAACCAGAAAGAAGAATATAAAGCAAAAGCAGAGATCCAGAGAACTTGGGAAAAACACCAGTCATGGGAAGGAATAGTTTTTCAAAGCTCTATCTCTAGCTGTTTATCTCCTTCTGAATAATAGCCTAAATTCACATTTGATCCTAATAAACATCCATTACACTGAGTTCAGCTCAGTGACAGTGAAAGTATAAGAAACATATTAGACTTTGGTCTAACAAGCAAATACATGGAAATACATGTTTCCTGTGGATGAGCAGTGATGGGTTGCTTGTACATGATTTTGGGGCTATGTTGGTCAGTCTGCTTGAATCCAGGAAAATCCTCAGATAATATATAAATTGGGAGTGACTTCAAACAGGCAATGCCTACTGAAACCCACCAGAAATAACACTCAGATTCCCTCTAGAAGACAGCAGCTGTACTGTAGGTATCTCTGTACTTACTTCTCCAAAATCAAGTGTAGAAAATAATGCAGGTATAGAACAGATCATCCACATATTCAGCTTTAAGTTATAAAGTAGTAGACAACTATGTATAAAATATTTAAGGAAATTTTTAAAAATTGACTATGTGTGGGACACAGAAGATATTAAAATGGACCAGACAGATTAAAAATTAAAGCAAATATCCTATATTATTTTGGATACCTGTAGGAACTCCCCAACTAATAACTCTTAGAAAGGTAACCTGTGCCTGGCACTAAACTTTCCATTCATTGCCTTTTTTCTTGGTTGTACACCATACCTAAATGGTAAGATAATACTGCTTTAAAAAACATCCACTTTGGTTGTGGGCTATCAAGAAATTAATCTCAAACTGACTAGGAAATTCTCTACCCACTAGCTAGATTTCATAGTGCTGGGAAGCACTAGGTAGGCTGCTACAGGAGAAATAACATCAATGGTCTTACTCACCTGGACCTCTGTGCTACATTAATAGCCTTCCCAGCAAGTTGTGCCCACTGGTGCTACAGTGGAAGAACAGTGCTACCAACTTCTCTCTTGATTGGCTTGAGGACTGCTCTCTAAAGAGGGAATTCATGGCTGGTATTATAAACATGGACAAACTTATTGATTAGGTAAAACAGGCCCAAGGGAAAATCTATTGATGTTATTTTATAATGGACATGATGTCAAATTACCTTCTAATATTCATGTTTATAGTATAGTCATAGATTTGTGGTGATCTCAGTCTTGTTTAGAGAAGTTACTAATTACAGTTCATAGTAAATACAGAGGCGTAACCTGATAACTGGTCAAAAAACTGAGAATAAGTGACTGTGAGTGCTCATCCATTGATGAGTCAACCTTCAAAGACTCTGAGAACATCAAGAAAGAGGGTCACAAAGAATGTAAGACCTAGAGGATGGGGCCATGGGGAGGAGATCTCTGAAGCACTGTCCTCAGAACATAGCTGTTACACACATGAATGCAGTTGTGGTAATGTGCTATGCATTCCTCTGGAGGGAATCTGAGTGATTTTTTTCTTGTTGGTTTCAGTAGGCATTACCTATTTGAGGTTGTTCTCAATTAATATGTTGGCAGAGGATGTTCCTAGATTTAAACAGTCTGACCTGCATTGACCTGCACAAGACCAAGCCTGTTAGAAATCCTAGCTTGGAGGGGCCAGAAAGTTGGCTCAGTGATTAAGGGCACTGGGTGCTCTCGCAGAGGACCCAGGATCGATTTGCATCACTCACAGGGTAGACCATCTGTATCTCCAGTTTCAGAGGATCCAACACCTTCTCCTGACCACTGTGGACATTGCTCTACACAGGTACACTTATATGCATGCAGGAAACACAACTCATACACATAAAAAATTAACAGAAAGAAATGTTTAAAAATTTGCATCATGGAGAATGAATAGTTTTTCAACGCTCTACCTCTAGCTGAAGAGGTAGTGCCATTTGATGGCAACTGGGGAGAGCAAGTCACTATTCTTTGGAGCTGTAACCACAGATAGATTGCCCATGTCCCAGTAGATGGTCCCAAACCAATGTGCTTAAGGGCAGAACTCAGTAGGCTAGTCTATTGGGGGTTCAGAAAAACAGAATGCTAACAGGAATACAGAGAGCTAAGGCCAAGCGTAAGAAGTTTCAGATGAGAATAAAGAATCCAGTGGACTTGGACTAAAGCCTTTTATATTATATTATAAAAAAGGAAAATTTCTGTCTCCTGGGATTTTGTGTGAGACTGGATTTAAAAGCATGGAATACTGAATTTAGTGGAGAAAAGTGTAAGACAGTATAGCATTCAGCTACTGGCATAGTTGTCACTGGCTACTTTTAGAAAGATTTACATTAAGCATAAAATTAAAAGGCAGAGTGGAAATTTTGGACAAAAAGGGAGCTCATTTGAAGTAATGAACAAGGAGGATGGTTATTATGTAGATTTGTTTCATAGGAGGAATACATATATATGCTGTTGAGTTTACAGGCTTGATAAATTTTAGAGTTGTGGACTCATGGGTACTTCTCACAAGATTTCCAAACAATACCAGACAGTATGAGGTAGGGTCAGAATTGTCCCTGAGAAGGCAATGTATAAAACTGAGAAAGGGACACCAAAGATACAATGGTGACACCAGGAAGTGGGAAGATATGCCAAGGAGACCCACAGGCAGCAGGCAGAGCCAGTCCTGAAAAGAGGTCCTGTGTGATACAAAAATCACAGTGTTACTGAGTTTGAGACCACCAGGAAAAGACCACCGGACTCAATTCAGATTTTAATTAGCCAAATCTTTATTAGAGCTGCAGCTGGCTGGCAGTCTCCAGAGGCCAGATAAGGGAGACTGCTGCACAACTGGCGGGGGGGGGGGGGGGAGGGTATCTTATAAAGGCAGAAACCACAAGCTGCTTCATTTCTGTGGCATTGGCAATTGCAAAGACAGTGGGGTCACACTGACCCTTAAATGCAGCAATAGGCAAGTTTACAGACGCCAAAACAATTATTAGTCATTTTCTTAACAGATGTATAGAGACCTTGACAGTAAGGAGTTTGCTGATTATTATTATTTCAGCACATTACCAAGAAAGAAAGACAGGATATTATTTAGGTTATTTTTCCGTGGATGGACAAGAAACATAGCCACAATGTCTGGTGTGGTAATAGATATTCCTTTCTGTGGTCAGCTATTTCTAAAAGGAAAACAAACTTCTTCAGGGCGAGTGACTTACTGGAACTAAGTTCAAATCTTGAGCTGGCTGCTTCTCTGATTTTTAAAGTCTAAAGTGGCTACTTTGTACAAAATGGAGTTTCTCTAGTCATTACAGCACCAACAGGGGCACAGCTGGCCAAGGCCTAGGGAGTGCCCATCCCACCACTGTATGCCCCAGATGCTGCCAAATATATGACTGCAGGATGTGATATTTGTCCTCGTATGCTTAAGTGTTGCTTTTCTGCCCTGTCCTTGCTGTCTTCCTCTTTCTCACTTTCACTGAGAAATGTTTAGTATATACTATTGTATACTGAAAGTACTCAATCTTTTTTTTTAAGATTTTTAATGGACCATCAGTCAGAATTTGTCTTGAATCTCAGAGGAAATTTTGAATTTGAATGTTTTAATTATGTTGGCACTGTCAAGTCTCTGAAAATTCTCAGACTTGGACTAAACACATTTCATATTATGACATAACCATAAACCTTTGGAGTTCAGGGAGAGAATTTTATGGTTTGACTATTATGTGACCTGTATGGGCTCACGCACGCTATCCTTGATCCCAGCTGCTGGTGCTATTTGGGGATTATGTGGTTGCAGGTCACTAGGATGTCTGATTTTGCAGGTGAGACCTGGTTCCTGCTCTCTCTCTCTCTCTCTCTCTCTCTCTCTCTCTCTCTCTCTCTCCCTTTCTCTTTCTCTTTCTCTCTCTCTCCTCTCTGTTTACCAAGAGGTATACAACTACCTCCTCCACATGCTGTCATCACCATGATATTCTGCTCAAGGGACCCAAACAAACAAACCCATGGACTGAAGCCTCTGAAACCAAGAGCCAAAATCTTTCCTTCCTTCAGTTATTTCTGTCAGGAATTCACTCACAGCAGTGAAAAATGAAGCATACAGTTTCTGACTCCTCCATGTTCTTTGAATCTTTGCAGCTCCACTGCCAGGTGCCCATTGTGTGCTGCACAGCAGGCAACATGCAGGGACTCTAACTCCATGCCACAACTCTGCTCCACTTCCCAGGTTTTCTGTTGAAATCTCAAGATCCTATCACTCTTTCACTGTGTATGCCCACGCAATCAACATCACTTGGATGATGTTAAGGCTTCCACTTCCATGAGGTGCACCTAAGCCTACTTAACCATGATTGAATGGTCATCTCATTCAAAGCATTACAGAGAAAAGTAAAAGTCTGCTTAGCCTACAGAGTAAGACCAAGAATCAGAATTTTAGTGGACTTCCGGTGAGAAATCATGTAAGGAGAGCAAGGAGTGACATAATTTAAGTATGGGAAAAAATTCAAAGTAAAATTGCCAAAGTAAAATAGGCCTTTCAAATCTAAGAAATAAGGCAGTACGACTGTGTTCTCAGTCTGGTACCATCATAGGCAATGGACCCTGTTCATTCATTCAGATATATAGATAGATAGATGATAGATAGATAGATAGATATAAAATACATATTATATATGAGTATATATTATATTCATGCAAGCATGAGCCAAGTGTTTTTGTCCATGTGACTGTAATCTATTCTTAAATAATCAAAGTGAACTGCGCTCTTTGCTTCAGATATTTAAGAATCCTGTAGCCTTATTGTCCAGAACAGTCTACATAGTGAAACAAGTCAAGCCCCCAGTCCCGAGGAAGCAGACACATCTTATGACTGCCGTTCCCTGAGGCATTCCCCTGGGAATGTTTATATGGACAGCTTCCTACCAATAGATCACAGGCAGATCTTTATGTATTTGCTGCTGATCAATTTGATTTCCAGAAAGAGATTCGCTGACATTAAGTAAATAAAGGACAATCACTGTCAGCTGAGCTTCTTCATACAACATATGAAATTTCTTCATCTTAAAAAAAAATCACACAGTTGAGAAACATGGATTTACATTTTTGAAGCAAGGAAGGGAGAAGGGAGAGGAAAAAAATGAGAAAATAAGTATTCTATTTTTAGTTATTTTTACCTGTTTTTAAATTTTCTTCATCCTGTGAATTTCATATATCTCTACAATGAAGCATGATCATTTCTACCCTACCCCTACATTCCCCCTCCACTTTCTTATATCCCCTCCCAACTTTATGTCCTGTTTTTTGATAAGTCACTAATTCACTTAGTGTTTCCCACATGTGTACAGGTCTGGGGCCATCTACTGGAACAGGGGATCGGTACTGTGACTGTAAAAAGATGGATGGGAATGAAGACCTGTTAATGCTCCCATAAGAGACCTACCTGAGTAGACTCACACAGCTCTGCCTGTAGGGAAATATTAGTAAGATAAAATTATTATAAACACTGGCATAACCATAATTCTTTTTTTAATAAAAAAGGTTATATAAGACATTCAACTAAGACAGAGAAGGCAGCAAAAGAAAAGTAGAAACTAAAAACAAAGGCAACAGATGGAAAACAGCTTCTCAATCTCCATGTTACGTATTAATACATATTATTGCCTCATGTGAATGATCAAAGCATAGGCATTAAAAGATAAATGTGTTTCAAAAGAAGCTTCTTTGGTGAGTGGTGACTGGCATACTTGTCTGTAAATATAAGAATCCATATTTAGCACATAGTAGGAAATTATATTTGTCTAGGGATGTGACAGTCTTGGGGTTTATCTCTCCAGCCATGGCTGTTTACAGTTCCAAACAATCCCATTGAGTGGGATTTAGGTATGAGACTATCAAAAAGTTCCACAACTGGTCATACACAGAGATTAAATGTCTGCAAAATGCCCAACCCTAAATGACACATCTACAGTGGAACCACTATACCTAAGACTCATGGAACATAGTGGAACAAGGCATAAAGAGAATACTAATGCATCTCTCAACTCTCATCAGTGAAGCTCCCTCATGCAACAGAGGACAAGGAACCCAGGGCTCAGGGACCATTGTGGAAAAGGAGGCAGAAAGAT
The DNA here is from genome assembly GCF_000622305.1 of Nannospalax galili. Classification (NCBI taxonomy): domain Eukaryota; kingdom Metazoa; phylum Chordata; class Mammalia; order Rodentia; family Spalacidae; genus Nannospalax; species Nannospalax galili. Next base: position 2,282,228 of record NW_008354502.1, read on the forward strand.
TGTATGAGCTAGGAGAGGAGGTACATGACCATATGGAAATACAGTCTTACAGGCTCCTGGAACCTTGCTCATATGAAGTTACAACAATGGTGTCAACATGCACAAGACCCATGCAAAGTCAAGAAAACAAAATCCCAGCATAGAACCATGGAGAAGGGCAACGAGGCCCCAATCTTAGCCAATGAACTATTGGGCAGCAGATCTTCTTTAAGAGAGTGGCTCTAGCTAGGCTGACTAGACTCCAGTGAATAAACTTGCACTGAAGGGCATCAGGGAACATTAACTTGACTCAACAGGCCTTTACATAAATGACAGAATGCATGAAAACCAGCCAAGGGGGGTGCTGATGGGGAAGGGGTTATAAAGATGATTTTGATTGGAGCTGGAGAGATGGCTCAAGATGTTAAGAGCACTGGCTGCTCTTGCAGAGGACCTGGATTCAATTCCCAGCATCCACATGACAGCTAACAACTATCTTTAAATCCAGTTCCAGGGGAATCTGAAGCCCTCTTCTGCCACCACAGGCATTGCACTACATGAGTGCACTTACATTCATCCAGGCAATATACTCATATGCAAAAAAAATACATATTTTTAAAAGATGATTTATATATTGTATGTAAATTATGAAAAACATCCCCCCCCCTTTTTTTTGGTCTTTATGAGACAGGGTATCCTTAAATCCAGTTCCAGGGGAATCTGAAGCCCTCTTCTGCCACCACAGGCATTGCACTACATGAGTGCACTTACATTCATCTCGGCAATATACTCATATGCAAAAAAAATAAATATTTTTAAAAGATGATTAATATATTGTATGTAAAGTATGAAAAACATCCCCCCCCCTTTTTTTTGGTCTTTATGAGACAGGGTCTCCCTGTAGCCACAGCTGTCCTGGAACTCACTATGTGAACCAGGCTGGCCTTGAACTCTGATTCCTGAGTGCTGGGATTAAAGGTAGACATGATGAAGAATAAACAAGTAAAATGCAACAACCTGTTGTCCTTGAGAAACTTTCTGTAAATATATAGAGTCATATTAGTTAAAAGAAAGGGGTTAATAACAATGGACCATATTAAGGGCAATCAGAGAATGTTGGAATAGCTGAATTAATTGCAGCAAAACAATGACTAGCTAACTCAAATTGTGAGAGATAAAAAAGGTTAGTGCATAACGAGACAAAGGTCAGTTACACAAAAAACCATAATTTTAACTAAACATTTTATCCTGTCAGATTTAATAGCTTAAACAACACAAATATGTTATCTTATGGTTCTACTATTAAAATTCTGTCACAAGTCAGGCCAGGCTAACCTGAAGAGCTTGACAGGGCTCTGCTCCATCCAGCAGGCTGCAGGAAAGATATACTTTCATGATTTTAAATATCCTAGGCATGTCCTATCTTTTATGGTTCATAACTTCCTCCCTGTTCAAAGCTTTCAAAGGGAAGAAGAAAACATCTCATATAACATCCCTACAGTCGTACTTCTATCATCACATCTCCTAACTGATCCATCCATACTGTGCTTTCTACTTAGGTCTGTTTGTGTTCTTATATGACCCAGTTACATAATCTAGGAATAATCTTCTTAACTTTAGGCCAGACTTCAGCAATCTTAATTCCACCTGCAAGCTTGACTTCCTCTTACTGTAAAGGCTAACACATTCACAGGCTCAAGAGGTAAGGACAAGGCCAGCTTTGGGGAAGGGGCTATTTTCTGATGACTACAGTTTGTAACCTGTAAAAAGCTAACACATTCACAGGCTCAAGGGGTAAGGACAAGGCCAGCTTTGGGGAAGGGATATTTTCTGATGACTACAGTTTTTAACCTGGGTTCCAAAGATTTATGTCTGTTTCATATGCTATGTAAATCCACCATAGTTGGGTGTGTTAGCACTTACATTTAACCCAACACTCCAGAGGCAGAGGCAGGTGGATGTCTATTAGATAGGGGGCAGTCTTGTCTGTATAGTGAGTTCCAGGCCAGTTAGGGCTACAGGGAGACCCTCTCTCAAAAATAAATAAGCAGCTCACCTCCCTCTGCTTCTCTGGGTCTGCAGGACCCACAGCAGGCTTCTCTCCTACCCACAGGCCTCTCTCTGGGGAAAGTCCATTGCACCCTCCGCACCATGACTCCTCCAGCCTCATTCACCCTCCCATCTCCACCGCCTTTCTCTGCTCCAAGTTTGGACCCTGCCCCATTCCTTGTCTTGGGGCCCCAGACACCTGGGGAACCAATACTGCTCCCTGATCCTTTTCATCCAGACCAACATAGTGCCTTCTCTGGGCCCCAGGAGCAGTGGTACTGGGCCTAGCCCTGCCCTCACCTCCCTCTGCTTCCCTGGGCCTGCATCACCCATCAGCCTCTTTCTGGGACACAGGGGCTGACCTTTCCTCTTCCTGATCCTTTGCATCCAGACCAACCCATCCCCTCAGTGCAGTCCCCAGGAAGCCATGGAGACTCTTTCCACCCCATCTGCCTTTGCATCTCTAGGTGGCACAGCCACCAGCTGCCCTAGACCAGCATCTTTCCTGCGCCAGGCTCCCAGGCCAGTCCAACCCCCAAATTCCTGAGGCCAAAATCCTTCCTGGAGGGATCCTAACCTTAGGAGAAAGCCTGAAAACATCTGACTCTCACCTGAATGGGCCTCTGTGGGAACTCATGAAGACAAAAGCAATCTGACCACTCCAATATAAAATCAAAAGAGAGAACTGGAAGCTTAGACAAACCAGCTTTTCATGCCCAAAAAGTAAACCACAAAGACACATAAAGTTCACGAAAAGAAGCAAACCTAAATTTGAAGGCCAAAGTCTCACAAAAGAATCATAAACTACAAAAGAAATTCACATGTCAAAATCACAGAGAAAGAATAATGACATGGAAAACCAAAATAACATATTTCCACCAAATACCAATAGTCTTCTAGAGGAGCACAATGAGAACCCCCTAGAGATAATGCAGGACATGGAACTCAAAAGAAAAATTACAAACATGATAAATGAAGGAAGATAGGGATAAACTTCTGAATAAATTCAGAAAAGAATTAGAAATATTGAAGAATACTCAGGCTGAAATGAAGAAGGAAGTGAAACACTCAGTAAGCCAATTACAAATGACAGGAGAAACCCTCACCAATAGGATGAACGAAATGGAAAACAGAGTATAAAACTGGAAGATAAAGTGGACGAACTAGACAACTCAAGCAAATATTATGAAAAATTTAAGAAATCACAAGAATGGAATATGCAGGAATTGTGTGACACCATAAAAAGACCAAACTTACGAATCATAGGCATATAGGAAGGAGAAGAATCCCAAGATAATGGCATGGACTAGATCTTCAACAGAATCGTAGAAGAAAATTTCCCGAAATTAAAGAAAGCCATGCCCATGCAGATATAAGAAGCATATAGAACATCAAACAGACAGGACGAGAAAAGAAACTCTCCATGGCACATCATAGTAAAAACACTACACATACAAAACAAAGAGACAATTCTGAAAGCTGCAAAAGAGAAACAACAAGTCATATATAAAGGAAAACACATTAGGATAACAGCTGACTTTTCAGTGCAAACTATGAAAGTCAGAAGAGCCTGTACCAAAGTATTCCCAGGTTTAAATGGCCACAGATGCCAACCCAGATTACTATATCCAGCCAAAATGTCTATTATAGTCGAAGGGGAAAGAAAAATCTTCCATGACATATATAGGATGAAGGAATACATGTCCACAAAACCAGCCCTTCAGAGAGTTCTGGAATCAATAAAAAATGCTGAAGAAAGGAATGAATATACCCAAGGGATTGCAGAAAGAAATCCAATGAAGGCATAACTGTGGAAAGGTACAGCTATATCAAGAAGGTAAACAAATAAAAATGACAGGATTCAATACCCGTCTCTCATTAATAACTTTAAATATTAAAGGACTGAACACCCCAGTCAAAAGGCACAGACTATGTGAAGGATTAAGAAATAAAACCCATCTTTTTGTTGTCTGCAAGAAACTCATCTCACTTTCAAGGACAGACACTATCTCAAAATATACCAAGCAAATGGCACTAAGAAAAAAAGCAGGCATAGCAATTCTAATATCTGAAAAAATACACTTTAAAACTGCTCAGAAGAGACAAAGAGGGCCACTAAATTTTGATCAAAGGAACAATGAATCAAGAAGATATTACAATCATAAACATATATTCACCAAATTCTGGAGCACCCAACTTCATAAAAACAATACTACAGGACTTTAAGACCCACATTAACCCCAACTCATTAATAGGAGGCAACTTCAATACCCCACTCTCTCCATGAAATAGGTCAACAGGGCAGAGAGTCAACAGAGAGACATCTGAAATAAACAATACCATATATCAAATGGACTTAACAGACATCTACAGAGTATTCCACCCAAGCACCAAAGGACATACTTTCTACTCAGCACCCCATGGAA
>NW_008354502.1:2287392-2289781 GCF_000622305.1 Nannospalax galili
TCCTTTTACTCCTTCTATTCCTTCTATTCCTTCTAAGCCAGCATCACTCTAATATCAAAGCCAGGTAAAGATACAATGAGAAAAGGAACTATAGACCCATATCCCTAATAAACATAGATGCAAAAATTCTCAACAAGATACTTGCAAACCATATACAGGCACACATTAAAAAGATCATCCACCATGTTCAAGTTGCTTTTATCCCAGAGATGCAGGGATGTTTCAGTATACATAAGAAATAAACATCATAAATCATATAAATAGACTCAAAGACAAGAACCACATGGTCATCTCAATAGATGCAGAGAAGGCCTTTTACAAAATTCAACATGCACTTATGTTCAAAGTCCTACATGGAATTGGACTGGAGGGAACATACATCAACATAATTAAAGCCATACATAACAAACCCACAGCTAACATCATTCTAAATGGAGAAAAACTGGAAGAATTCCCATTGAAATCAGGAACCAGACAAGGCTGTCCACTATCCCCACTTCTCTTTAACATAGTACTTGAAACTCTTGCAAGAGCAATAAGACAAGAGCAGGAAATTAAAGGAGTAATAATTGGAAAAGAAGAGATCAAAGTATCCCTTTTTGCAGATGATATGATATTATATCTAAGAGATGCCAAAAATTCCACCCCAAAACTCCTAGAAATTATTAACATGTTCAGTAAAGTGGCAGATTACAAAATTAACCTACAAAAGACTATAGCCTTCCTATATACCAATAACAAACAATCAGAGAAAGAGCACATGGAAATACTCCAGTTCACAATAGCTGAAAAAATAAATCCTCAGAGTAAACCTGTCCAAAGACATTAAAGAGCTCTACAATGAAAATTTTAAATCTTTAAAGAAAAAAAATGAGGAAGCCATCAGAAGATGGAAGGACCTCCCATACTCATGGATTGGAAGAATTAATATTGTGAAAATGACCATCCTACCAAAATCATTTATAGATTCAACGCAATGCCAGTAAAAATCCCCATGGCACTTTTCACAGAATTGGAAAAAAGTATCCTAAGATTCATATGGAAGCACAAAACAACTTGGATAGCCCAAACAATCCTGAGCACTAAGAGCAATGCTGGGGGGATTATTATACCAGATTTCAAGCTGTTACAGAGCTATAGTCATAAAAACAACATGGTACTGGCATAAAATAGACCCATAGACCAATGGAACAAAATTGAAGACCCAAATACGAGTAATTGCAATTTTAGCCACCTGATATTTGACAAAGGGGCTATTTTAGAGGAAAGACAAATGTTCAGCAAATGGTGCTGGCAAAACTGGATCTCCACCTATAGAAGAATGAAACTAAACCCCTATCTTTCACCTTGCACAAAAGTCAATTCCAAATGGCTCAAAGACCTCAATGTAAAGCGTGAAACTCTGAAACTCTTAGAAGAAAACATGGTGAAGACCCTACAAGATATAGGCATAGGAAAGGATTTTATAAACTGGACATCAATTGCTCAGGAAACAAAGGCAATAATTAACAAACAGTACCTCACTAAACTAAAAAGCTTCTGTACATCAAAGGAGATAACCAAGGAAACAAACAGAAAACCCACAGAATGGGAGAAAATCTTCACCAGCAACACATTTGACAGGTTTAATAACCAGAATTTATAATGAACTCAAAACCAGAGAACCAAGACAAGAAGTAACCCAATTAAAAGATGGACTAAGAAGCTGAACAGAGTTCTCAAAAGAAGAAGTAAAGATGCCTAGGAAACATCTTAAAAGATGTTCAACATCACTAATAATTAGGGAAATGCAAATTAAAACCACTTTAGGATTTCACCTTACCCAGTCAGACTGGTAAGATCAAGAAAACAAATGACAACAAATGTTGGAGAGGATGTGGGGAAAGGGGAACACTCATCCACTGCTGGTGGGGCTGCAAACTCGTTCAATGCCTATGGAAAGCAGTGTGGAGAACTGTTAAAAAACTACAAATGAAACTTCCATTTGACCCAGTTATACCACTCCTTGGCATATACCCAAATAACTCATCCTACTGCAGAGACACATGTCTATCCATGTTTTTTGCTCTTCTTTTCAAAATAGCTAAGAGATGGAAGCAACCTAAGTGTCCCTCAATTGATTAGTAGCTAATAAAAATGTGGTTCATTTATACAATAAAGTTTTACTCAGCAGTAAAGAAAGATGAAATCATGACATTTGCAGGTAAATGGATGGAACTAGAAACTGTTATACTAAGTGAAGTAACACAGACTCAGAAAAAAAAAACAGACATATGTTCTCCCTCATATGTGCATCCTAGAACCAGACCCTGATAAATAAGTATGCAACCAGATATAACTACAGGAACCAGGATAATGGAAAGGAAACAGGGAGGTAAAGGAAAAGAAA
>NW_008354502.1:2290157-2297502 GCF_000622305.1 Nannospalax galili
TAGTAAGGGAGAAAGGGGGAAAATGGGGGCACCTTAAGGGGGAAAACCATGATGGAGGGGTGAGACAATGTGAGAGATAGACAATGCTTAGGCAGTTTTGAAAACCAGAGGGAACCATATTACTCCTACAACCTACTGACAAATTATACATAGCAGATCAAGAAATATATGTCTAGGTAAGGTTTATCTGAGAACAACTGATCTTTGCCCAAGATATATCTACATGATACACAGTAATTAAAAATACCAGACTGGTGGAACTAACCTTGGGTATTTATCAGACATACTTTGATGTCTATAATAACTTGGTCAGAGAGACACAAAGGACACTTTTTGCTCCTTGCCCTCCTAGGTCTACTAGTTCCAGGGGACTATGAACATCTCTCAAAATGTCCTATAATGGTGGTGTGACACCTGTCCTCTTGATCAAGGAGGCCGAGTAGACCCCACCAGATGGACTTGAACCAGTGTCCAGTCTATAAAAGGAGGGTCAACACAGAGGAATCATTTCCTCCATACTTCTAAGCGAAGCCAATCATGGCCGAGCAGGACCTTTGACTTATCTTCACATAGGTGGAACTGGTAAAAGAAAGGAACCAGGGGCTCCTCCCAAGCCCATGTGGCCCTTGAGGAACAGATCCTCAAATGACCTTAAGAGTAAAAATAAATCAATTTTATCCGGACCAACTCTATGGCCTTAAACACCCAAAAGGAAAGTATAACAAAGATTAAATGGGCCAACATAAATTCATAAGAGTCCATATGTATAGCTAAAGGCTATATAACAAGCAACGATGACAGGCAATACCTCCTTCTGAATTGTTGGCCAGGGTGGCCAAAGGGATTCCCAGATAGTAACCCAGCATAGAACTGGGAAAATGAACAGCAGACCCCAATCTTATCCAAAGGAATAGAGACAACTGATTACCGCTAGATGAAGAACGGCTGACCTTCCTAAAACAAAGACCTCTAGATAGGCTGACTAGATTCACCAGAAGGACAAGTAGTTGGGAATGGCTGGGGTACCAACTAAACAGCAGACAGTAGCAAGGATATCAGAGTATAAAGGCTCTAGTGGGGGGGAGGGAGGCTATGGAAGGGTGCCACCTGGGAAGTGGGTATATAAATAAATAAAAAAGAAAAAAAATAATTATTCAAAGCATAAAAATTTGCTCCTTAATAATTAGTAGATGTGCAAAACATTACCATTGAAATCTACCTGATGACTTCATATCTATGTTCAGATGCCAAGAGCTCAGAAAGTAATCGATTGTGGCTAGTAATAATCACATATATAGAGATTAGAAACACATGTGCAGCATAGTGTCAATTGTATTAAAAATGAATTTTCCTGTATGAAACTGTATTTTAATAATGAAACGGAGATCTTTTTTAAAGTTTAAAACCTCATTTAATTTTATGTCTTATAGGGGTTATATGGAGTACAATATTGTATAACTGTATCAATTCAACTGTAAACCTAAAAATTTACAGCCAATTTTGAAAGAGATGCATCTTAGCTCTGGAAATTGTTATTGAATATGCCAATCCTGTTGTAATGAAATGCTTCTTCTAATTATATGGTTATTAAATAAATAATTGAAAATAAATAAGCAAAGATTAAATAACTAAATAAACAAATAAATAAATAATGAAAATTCACCATAACCCAAAGTTCCCCAAAGCCTGAACATTTTACTGTATGTACAGAAAGTAAAGTCATCTCATCTAAATTATATCAGAATAATAGTTCTAAAGCTAACATTTTATATAATGTCAACTGAGGATGTAAGCACTTCTGAGAATAATTCTTTTGGGGACTTGTGAAGCAAAACAATATCTACTATAAAAATACAGTGATTAAGAAGATTTAGAGTAGTGATTGTATCCATCGTTGGGTCAGGAGAAAGAAGGAAGTGAAAAATGCAGCCAGAAGTCAAAACTCAGCCTGCAAATGTCCATTTGGTTTCAAGCCTTAGGACTAATCTTTAGTGGTTCAGAGCTGTGCTCAGATTGCATGAATTTACATCTGCATTGTCTCACCAGTCAATGTTCTATGGAATTTTAGGGGAACTGATAGATTGCTTTGCTTTCCTTCTGTCCCTTTCAGTCCAAATGTGGTATTCTCTTTTTCCTCCTATAATAGTCTCAAGAATATTCTGAATCTCCAGAGTACATCACAGTGACTTCCTCCATGAAGCAGGAGGTGTTTCCCAGCTAATTTTATCTCTACATAGTCCTGGCTTCTGTAGAAATGAGTGGGGATATGTTTCATCTTTGGAAGTCATATTTAATCACCTCCATGTTTGACCTTCCTGTGACCCAATACTCTTGTCATTTTCATTCTATGGAGGCATTAGTTACATGTTGTCCTTTATGCTTTCTCCAGAGCTTTATTTTCTGTCAACACTTTTCATAATAATAGTCTCTTTTGTATCTGAATAGGCTGAGAATTTCCCTAATAACTGAATTCAATTCCTGTTAGCATGTAGCACCTATTAGCTTAGTACTTAGTACTTATTTATTTAAATCACTTCTTCACACATTCAAAAATATACACGATCAAGTCCCAAAATCCATTTATGAATATAATTTGCTAAATACCAAGATTTTGACTATTTCTTGTAATTTCTCTTGAAATAGCGTTTCATTAGGAGGTTAAGACATTCCATATTTTAAGCTCTCCTCACCGTTCTGGAAGCAGGAGGAGAATTTTTTCTCTGATCTTCTTGTGAAAACCTGATGGAGCTCAAGAAGACAGATATTTTGAGGGTGTGTCTCTTACTCATATCTGGGACTGTGGTGTTTTCAAGTTCATCCACAAAGTCTCCATAAATTCATTAATCATAGTTTCAGTGTCCTGGTTCCAGTCATGGTGTCAACTTTTGGGCCCCTGATCTTGATACTGTGTGATTCTCTGAGATAATTTGTTTGTCTTTCCAACTTTGGAGCCAACTATTTGTCCTATGACTGTGGTTCTCTGATGAATTGAAGACGTAGTGTTGATTTTCAGACTGTTGAACTTTTTACTTGATCCTAGAATAGCAATGACACCTTCCACCTCTTATGTGTCAGACAGGAAATGCCATGGATATATATTCTTGTGGCATTTTTATGTGAGAGTGGCTCAGAGATTTATTTATTCAACATCTATTGATCTGACTCTTTATAATTCTCACGAATTATCCAGCAACTGGATATGAAAGTGAAGATCTTTTCCAAAATGGGCTCTCTCCCTTTCATTCCATCCTGTGGGGAGGTGTGCTCACCTATGCACATGTATATGGATGCCAGAGGTTGATGTTCCTTTCTTTATCACTCTGTGATTTATTTTTTGAGACAGAATCTCTCACTGAACATGGAAATCACCATTTTAACTTAGGCTGTATAAACAGGGGATCTCCAGGATCCACCTTTTGCTCCTCTCCACTTCCCCACTGCAGGGTTAGAGACCCACATTGCCTAGATGTTTTCACATGGTTCCCGGGGATTTGAACTCAGATCCAAATGTTTGCCCAGGAATTCTGTTACTCACTGAGGCATCCAGGCCTCGTAGTCCCTTTTCAATCATTTAAAATAAATTGTCATTTGTCCTTATTTTCATGTTGAAAATGCATGTGGAAAATATCTCACTATTTCAAAACAAATAATGCTAAGACACTGTCTTCAAAAGAAACTAATTCATTTTTCTTTTTCTTTCTTTTTTGGGGGCGAAGAAGAGTGCAGGGACTCACTATGTAGCCCTAGCTGACCTATATCTAACTGTGCAGACCAGGTCTAGGGTAGAGGGCTGGAGATATGGCTCAGTTGGTAGAATGCTTACTTAGGTTGTTCCCCATCACCATGTAAAACTGGGTATTATGACACATGGCTGGAGTGCCAGCAATCTAGATGGAAACAGGAATGTCAGTTCAAGAACATTACTGTCTATAAAGCAAGTTCAAGGCTGCCATAAGCTACATGAGACCCTGTATCAATAAACAAGCAAACAACTGGGTTGGAGAAGAGAAGAAAAATCACCCAGAGACCCTGGTAAAATGAAGTCATTTTAGGGAGGCTAGAGAAGCCCAGGATAGCTCATCAGTCTATGTGTACTTTAAATCCAGGTGGGTAAAGTTGGCTAGCAGAAATAACAGAGGCCATTAGAAAAATCTACAAAGTAGCTTAGCACTGATGGCATAGCAAAAGCCTGGGTCAAAAAGTCACTGAAAATGGGCAGACTTAAGTGTAATAGTTTTGGGAATGGTGCAGAGTATAAAAATTCATAAAGCGACAGTTTTAAGAGTTGAGAAAATTTAAATTAAGCAATTTGGACTGCACTTTAAATAGATCAAAATATGAAAATAATGTAGAGGAGTGTGTAAAGGGAGGAGTCTGGATGTTTCCAGGAAGCTGTGACCAGCCCAATGTGGTGGAAGCTGTTTTACAGTCTCAGTACTCAGAAGGCAGAGGCAGATGGATTGGGAGTTACAGGCCAGCCTAGTCTGAGTTTGAGGAGTTCTGAGGTTATATTATAATTTTTATGAGAGGGAGAGAGAGGGAGGGAGGGAGAGAGAGAGAGAGAGAGAGAGAGAGAGAGAGAGAGAGAGAGAGAGAGAGAGAGAGAGAGAGAGAGAGAGAGAAGCCCCAGGTGACTCACACAGCCTTGACAACCTTGGCAAAATGAAGGAAGGAAGGAAGGAAGGAAGGAAGGAAGGAATTTCTAAAAGAAAGAAATAGATTGTCACCAACTGGAGGGACGCCTGGCTAAGTGCTCAGAGTTCATGCCAGAGGATTTCACAAGACTGGTTCATGTTTCTCATCAGATTCAGAGCAAGACGACAAGTGAAGGGGAGAAGCCAGTCACTTGGGGAAGGTGCTATAACATTAATTTAAAAAACTAAGGATAATTGGAATAATTTGAAATGAAGGCAACCTCAATATTAATACTCTAATCTTATGAGACACTTATATATCCTAGTATGAATTTAAAATAAAAGAATTTGAGGATGGAGAGATTGCTCAGTGGTTAAGAGTGCTTATTGGTCTTTCAGAGACTGTGAGTTCAAATCCTCATCATTCAAATTGCAGATATCAACCTTCTGTAACTCCTCTTCCAACGGATTCAATACCATTGTCCAGCCTCCATGGATATTGTACGATATGGGTGCACTTATATACATGCAGACAAAGCACTCATACACATTAAAAAAATTAAAACTAAAATAAATTCGAACAACTTAGCAATAGGTTTGTTGAAAGTTTTTTGTGCTATTTCAAAGTCATTATACTCATAGAGAATTCCCACTACTTCAAATTATATAGTCCTTTAAGAGACATAAAGCTGAGAGATAACAGTATAATAATAACAGTATAATAATTTTTATACTGTTTATATAATATTTCTGATAATTATCAGGAAAATAGATAGATAAAAACATAATGTGTCAATATGGGTAGAATTTTTACTTTTCAAAAGTGCTAAACATTGTTTTGTTAAAAAAAATTTTATGTGTAATAATTGGCAAAGTACACTTACATTATTTTTGTGGTATATTTTTCTGAAGAAGAACTGCAAAGACTTTAGGCAATAAGGAAAGTATTAACATAATCGTTTTATGCAACATGGATAAATTTTTAATCACAAAATCTTTAATAAATAGATCACACAATTCCACACAGATAATATATAATTGATATAGTAACATCAATAAGAAGAAAAATATGTTATAATATAAAATTAAACAAATATATAGTAATTAGATTGGATTTTTATACCCACTTTATGTTTTATTACAGATAATCAAACAGCTTCAAAGCATTCATTAGCAGAGTTCCCAAAGTGGAATTAATTAAGTCCATCATTCTCTCCCTGGCTTCCTCCTCTGTCCCTCCCTCACTCCCTTATAGAGAATCGATACTAAACTCTCATTGTTCCTTTCATTCTTACCTGAATCCCATATCCACAATTTTCTCTGACTTTGTTTCATTTGAAGAGTACATGAAGAAGGGCAATTTTAATGCATATGGCTCACCTCCTGAAAATTACTGAAAATCTCTCAGGATGAGAGACCCAAGTCCACTGCCCATTTTTATTTCTTCAATGGTCAAAGCCCTTCTGATCCATGTTTTTTTTCCCCTTTCACATTGAAATCTAATTTTAATGTGCTGAAATGTCCATGTTTTATGCCTAAACCTGGATTGGTGCTACTTATATAAACATCAGTGATTATATGCACATTAAAACCTGAGGGACATGTGCGTGCATGTGTGTGTGTGTGTGTGTGTGTGTGTGTTTTTTTTTGTGTGTGTGTGTGTGTGTGTGTCTAAACCAATCTGAACATGTGAAGTTCTCTGGGGTTTTAAATAATATTTCTCAGGTAGGTAAGTATCTTTAAAATCTTTGTCCTTATAGCAGTAAGCCCATTTATTTTTAACTTCTATTTTCTGTTACTCTTTCAGTCAACTGTAAAGTTATAAGCCAATTTTATTGTTGTGTTTATGGGTTCTGATTAAGAGATTAAATTCAAGATGGAGAGACAGCTCAGCAAGTGGGACGGCATACTACTCTGGCAGAGGTACCTTGCTAAAGTCTCAGCACCCATAATGGGTGGTTCACAACTGCCTGTAAATCCAACTTTGGTGGGGGGGGGATCTGATTCCTCTGGTTTCCATGGGAACTGCACTCATGTGCACATACCCACACACAGACACATATAAATAATGATAAATAATCAAATAATTCATTTTTAATAGTTAAAATATTTCCCCACTTTGTCTTGCCTTTTCTTGTTTCCATCATACTGTAAAGGAAATAGCGTTTTTCATTTAATTATTTAATACATTTTATATTCATCTCACATTTCATTGATTTAATGTGTTTTCCATTTTCAGTACAGAAGGAACTTAGTATGAATTTTAACACTTTGTATGTTAAACAATTAAACATGCAACATAATTTATAAAATTATAATCTATTTCTGTTCGTGCTTATTTTTAGCTCAGCACTATGGTGATTTCTGCAAGAATTAAAGATAAATTACTCATAAATAACCTCTCATTACATCAAGGCTTATGCTCCAAAAAATGAGAGTTATTTATCCAGTTTCACAATCCTTGTACATCTGAATAATAATTTAGAGAGATATCTGAAATAAAATTTCCACGAACATCAATGGATTTAAACTTGATGTTGATTTAAACAAGTAACATTATGTAATTGTAAAGTGCTAATGGGAAATAAAGATCCCTCATCACTGGGAAGCAACTGAAATATGACTTTCATTATGCTTTTGCAATTAGAATAGAGATCTGAGGTTTTGTTGTCTAAGTTATTAGTCTTTCTATAACCAAAGTTATTTGTAGA
>NW_008354502.1:2297560-2298976 GCF_000622305.1 Nannospalax galili
AAATAGTCATGTTAATAATGTTCCACAAAACAAAGAATCAACACAAATTTCCTGGTGGGATTCCTTGTTTCCATTCCATCCTCTTGAATTTCCTTTCTCTAGAAGGCAGAATGTACTAGAATAATTGAAACTAAATTATTCATGCTATTCCTCCCATAACTAATTTTTCAATGAAATAACTGAAATATGTAAACTATGCACATAATTTCTCTGTTAATAGTTATAGGAAGACAGAATTATTAATAATTTTTAGTAATATTATTTTCTTGGAATTCCAGAAACTTCTGAATATAATCATTCAGTTAATACATATTTAGAGCCTAGCCCTTGCTAGGTCCCATGAGAATCATAAAGATGAAAAAGATAATTCTCATCTTTAAGGAAAAAGTAGCTAAAAGAGAAAGGCTATACAAATTCTAATATAGAGGTTAGCATTAGAGAAACAGAAATATGCTAAAGACATAGTTTTACAAGAACTCATATGTGCGGATTTCAATGGAGACTCTAAAAAGGGAAACTACTTTGTGTTTATTGGCTTTATTTCATTGACTAGAGAAGTTATCTCAATTTGTTTCAAAAGCACAGGGGGAAATTTGCAGAGCCGGAGAGGTGTGACTTAATTCTGATATTTATGTCAGGACTAGACAGTCGGCTCAATGATAAGATGCTCTATCTAAGAAGGGCATTTGAAAACTCACAATGGAGTGAATTTGCAGTTAGTCTGGTAAACCAGGATGCTTAATTTTTCGAACAAATAGAATGCAGAGGAACTGTTTGTGGAAGGTCTCAATTTCAGATTTGAGGAGATAAGGGTTATTGTGCCAAAAGGCTAGATATTTATATTGCAACTTCAGTAAGATCCCTATGTAAAGTGGCTGGAGAGGATATCAGAGATAAATAGAATGGAATACCATTCTAGATACTGATAATTCAAACTCATCTTCCAAATTCACTTCAATGAAGTAAAACAATTGATTCCTATCAGGAACTTCCCAGCAGATGCTCCTATGAATATATAAATGTTTATATATTGCTGTGCACAGACACAGGTACACAGAACTTCTTCAAGGTCCTAGGACCTCCATGCAACTGCAGCTATCTAGGAATACCCTGCTATCCATTACTTTACACTCCACCCCTTGCAACACACATATCTGATACTACAACAATAGGCACTTGAACAAATGCTGCAGAAGACACTGAGGCATCAGTAAAAAGCTGGACCAAATGACAACAAAATCATAGAAGTAATAATACACCTAGACAGTGACAGCTTGCTGATGAAAAGGAACAGTGAACACAACCAAAAGGCAAGTTCAGAAAAGGTGAGCAGGCTCAGACAAGCTTCTCCTGATGAATAAGAAAAAGTCTGGAATTTTCTTTTGGGGGTGCAGGAATGGACTTTTATAATACACA
>NW_008354502.1:2299048-2301944 GCF_000622305.1 Nannospalax galili
ATTTGTCAGCCTATCATGTAAATTGTGTGTGTGTGTGTGTGTGTGTGTGTGCCCCTGTTGGTCTAATTTTTAGAAACAGCCAAGAAAGGAGAGCACATAATATAAACCCCATTTTGAAAAGAAGGATATAAAAAATACAATGTGTGCTGGCTAGCTTTAGTGTCAACTTGACACACCTGGGTTGAGGGATCCTCAACTGGGGAATTACCTTCAGTGGACTGGCCTGTGGCCATGTCCTTGGGGCACCTTCTTGATTGTTGAGTGCTGTGGGAGGGTCCAGCCTACTGTGGGTGGTGCCACCCAAGGGTACATGGGCTTATGCTGCATAAGAAAGCAGGGTGAGTAGGGGCCAGAGGAGCAAGGCAGTAAGCAGCATTCCTCCATGTCTGTGCTCCAGCTCCTACTTCCAGGTTCCTGCCCTGAGTTCCTACCTTGGGCTCCCTGATGAACTGTGACCTGGGAGATATAAGCTGAATAAATCCTTCCTCCCCAAGTTGGTATTGGTCAGAGGATTTTGTCACAGCAATGAAGAAACAAACTAGGACACAATAGAAAGATTAAGCATGGAAGTCAGTAACCTTAATAAACTGGTGGAGCGTCATGGGTCTGGGATGTTGTGGTATAGAAAACCTAAAGAGAAAGGAGATGCTGTTATAACTGAGACACCAGGACCTGTCCCCTAGACAAACTCATCTTTTACCACAATACTTGACCTGATGTGCTCTGGGTAAATTGCATTCACTCCGGGATGATCTATTGAATGAAGGAACTGGAAAAGCTTTATCATGTTCTGTATAAACTCCTAACATGACTGAATTATTGGTATTGTGGAATCCCAGTTGTTATTTGGAATAGGGAAAATTGGTTGGAATGCTTAATGAAATCACATATGCTGAGGTCTGTTAATGAATTACTGGCAATTATTTTAGGTTTGTTTCACCATAAGCATTCCACCTAAATTTAAAATGGTTATTATTACCAAAAAGCTTTAGAGTCCCAAAGAGTAAGGATATGCATGAGGGCAAGAACAGGATTAACTGAATCCTTAGGAGTCTCAGAACTAGTTTGGTACCAGGAAACAATGTTAAGTAAGCTGCTTAGTCTTACAGAGCTGAATAAACAAATTGGAAAGGTAATTTATACATTGTATAATTTGTGAATGATTCCTATTGTAAACTTAGCTTTAACTACCAATAGCAGGCTCTATATGAAAAAAATTGTTATTTTCTTAAACTGAATATAAACCAGGATATGCTGTCTTTCTTTCATTTATCCCACAAAGGTCAGTCTTTCTTTCTCATCTGCGTCTGCCCAGGAATCTGACCTACATTGATGAAAGCAGCTTGCCCACTTGTCCTCTCTCTTTCCCTTTGCTTTGGCCAAAAGGAAGCACTAGTAAGAACTATCAGTCAAGGGCAGGAAGGTGAGGTTGCCCATACCTTCGGCACCTTCCTCACAGGTTATCCAGGACTGGCTACATGCCTGTCTGGAGACCTCCTCAGCAGAGAGAGGCCTTGCTCATGTTTTCAGGGTTAAGGTGAACAACAGTCACAGTGCTACAGTTCAAAATTGCTGCAGCATCCTTGTGATTCTTCAGCACCTTCTACCACTGCTTTATTTTATTCTCTTTCAATGATTCGATTTTATTTTGAAATTAATTTTCTGTTAAGACACAATGATGGATGGATATAAATATGGATATATATATACATTGTATATATGAATCAATTGTGTGTAACTTAAGTTTGGTAAAATATTCATTATGTTTGTATCTAATATTCTTGCAAATACAGACAAATAGAACCATTCAAGTTTTGCGTATTTTTGGCACCTATTTAAATTCCTCAGTCAGAGGCCTGAGACTCTTCTAAAAGATACAAATACACATGATCTTAGCAGGAATTACCTGAAAACCTCCAATAATCGCTGCTGGGAATAGAAAGCTTGCTTACACAGGAATATCTCTGGAAGCAGTGACATTCAACTTCATGAGTCTATATTTATAAAGTTAAAAACTGTGACAGGCTGCACTACTATCCTCAGACCTCTTGGGGTAAGTCGATAGCGCAGCTCTCCGCGCCAGGACTCCCTAAGCCACATTCACCCTTCCATACCCACCCCCAGCTGTTCTATACTCCTAGTTTGGGCCCTGCGCCATTCCTAGTCTTGGGTCCCCAGACACCTGGGGAACCAGTACTGCTTCCTGACCCCTTTCATCCAAACCAACTTAGTGCCTTCTCGGGGCCCCAGGAGCACTGCTTCTGGACCTAGCCCCGCCCTCAACTCCCCCTGCTTCCCTGGGCCTGCACCACCTGCCATCCTCTTTCTGGGACTTGGGAGCTGACCTTTTCTCTTCCTGACCCTTTGCATCCAGACCAACCCAGCTCCTCAGTGCAGTCCCCAGGAGTCCTTGGAGCCTCTTCCTGCCCCATCTGCCTTTGCATCTCTGGGTGGTAAGTCCACCAGCTGCCCTAGACCAGCATCTCCTGGGCCAGGCTCCCAGGCCAGTCCAACCCCAAAATTTCTGAGGCCAACATCATTCCTGGAGGGATCCAGACCTTAGGAGAAAGCCTGAAAACATCTGACCCTCACCTGAATTGGGCCTCTGTGGGAAGTCATGAAGACAAAAGCAATCGGCCACTCCAATATAAAATCAAAAGAGAGAACTGGAAGCTTAGATGAACCAGCATTTCATGTGCAAAAAGCAAACCACAGAGGCACATAAAGTTTACAAAAAGAAGCAGACCTAAACTTGAAAGCTTGAGACTCACACAAGAATCAGAAACTACAAAAGAAATTCACATGTCAAAATCACAGAGAAAGAATAATAACATGAAAAACCAAAATAACATATCCCACCAAACACCAACTGTCCTCTAGAGGAGTATAATGAGAA
>NW_008354502.1:2307279-2308542 GCF_000622305.1 Nannospalax galili
ACTTATACTCTAGTGAGTGTGGTGCACTGTAAATGCACAAGGTAAAAGAGATGTGTGCTTAATAGGAAATGTAAGAGAGAATTTATGATTCAGCTTGTTATTGAGATGAAACTGGAGGAACAGAAACGCCAACATTTAAAGCTGCTAAAATATTAAACTAAATGATCTATGGTTCCAGTACCCATTTCCTCTGCCTTTTTAGAATTTTTGAGCTATGTGATAATACCAAATATGCATTAAAATCGATATTGCACTTATTCTGTTTATCAGTAAAAATCAATTATAACAGATGCTTAGCTGTAATTCTCCTTTATAAATTAAAGAACATTAATGTGTCCTTAGAAGCTGGGGAGGTGGCTCAGTGGTAGAGTACTTGCCTAGCATTTTGCATATTCCTGAGTTCCATCTCCAGTCTCACAAGGAAATAAAAAGACATTAAAGAAACCATTTTAAACATGGAACCATATAACATTGCTCCAGTGTCCCTTTGTCTTTGTACTACTTGGAATGCTAACACTGGGCACAAGGAGAATGGGAGGCTTGTTTGTTGATGAATACTTTGGGTTACACTGTGCACATAAAGGAAGGAAAGCTTTTGCTCAGGTATTTGGTGGAAACACAAAGGCATTAAAATTCATTATAAGATGAATAGAGGTAGGCAGAAAGTGCTGTGTTTTCTTTCTTTTTGCTGTATTTTTTGCACATCATCCAGAGGGCCATGTGTTAAGAGTCTTGGCACCCACAGTCGCACTATTCAGGAATCTTGGGAAGGCCTGGTCTACAGGAAGATCTTTAGAACACTGGGACTTCTTTCCTCTTCCTCTCTTTTCTTTCTTGGCCATGATGAAAAGCAGTGTGTTTCCTGCTTTTCCTACTCACCAATTCCCACTAAGGGCATGAAACCAACTGCAGTGCCCCAATGGACTAGAAATGCTAAAACCATGACCCAAAGCCAGCTTGTTCTACCAGTAGGATAATTATCTTAACAATTAGATTGAAAGGAAGCTAACCCATTTTTTTTAAGATCTCTCAACTAATGACTCTTTTTAGATTATTAAAAATATATAATTGGGGGCTGGAGAGATGGCTCAGCGGTTGAGAGCACTGATTGCTCTTGCAGAGGACTCAGGTTTGATTACTGGAACTCCAGTTCCAGAGGAATCCGAAGCCCTCTTCTGATCTCCATGGCATTGCATGACACAGGTGCAATCACATATATGCAGGCCATACACTCATACTCATAAAATAAAACTAATAAATAAA
>NW_008354502.1:2309684-2329112 GCF_000622305.1 Nannospalax galili
GTAAGGAGTTAGACTGCTTATTGAAAGCCCTGACTGGTCTCTAGAACACAGAAAATTATGTGTGGTGCTTGGTGTGTAGCATATATGTCTGGGTTGTAAACTCTTGGGAGGCAGACACAAAGACTGTATTGCTCATACATGTGCTGGGATGGTGCATACATCAGATGTCTCCAAACACAGTTCTTTCAGGCTTACCTTATATTGGCTCTTTGTTGCTGGGGGTCATGCTGTGAAAGTGCTCCAGTGAAGCAGGTCCTTGGCCACCACTGGTAAACCACACCCTTGCAAGCTCCCATTTGCTGCTTTAAAATTTTTTCTATACATGTGTAGAAAATGGTCCTTAATGTCACTATGAGTCTGTCTTATCTGACATCTCTCCATGGATGTTTGTGTTTACAAATCATTTCTTACTGTGTGTGGTTTCTAACCAGCTCTTTATTTGCATATGAGCTTGATCATTAAAGCTTTTAAAAAATGTGAATTTGGAAAAAAAAGTTATGCTTATTCTAATATATATATGTATATACATGTCTTTTTTAGTAAAGCATCCTTTCTTTTATGAATAGGAATGAATATGTTGTATTAGGGAGTGATTTTTCATCATTGTGTTCAAGCAGTTGATCTATAGTTGAATTTTAAAATCTTCTGCAAACAACCTGAAATATAGGAAATAATTATTTGAAATGTGAAATTATTTGTAAAAGTTACACCTCTTCTATATGTCACTTATGAGTTATATGACCCTGAATGTACTGCTCAGTAGCTCAGAATCTTAGTTCCCCAACTCTAAAGTACACTTGAAAATTGAGACATTTGTTGGGCAATTTCTATGATTCAATATATAAAATGCTTAGTAAAGGGCCTGACACATAGTGAGAGCATTGTTACTAACTACTATTTATATCATAGATGCATCTCTAAACACGGTGTCAATCTTTGAATTTGGACTAAAGTTTGGCATTGTGTATGTGATCTTTGAAGACAACAATTGAAGAAGCCACATAGGAAGCAAACAAATTAGTTTAGAAAAAAAGACATAAATGATAATTAAAGAAGAAATCTAGAAGAAATCTAAGCCTCAGCTTTGTGTCAGTAAATCAAAATTCAGAAATGTAGATTGTGTGTTCAGAAATGTCTGAAAGTAGAACAAAATCTAATATTGTATAACTATATAGGAACTTGAGAGTGGATATTCAATAAATACTTAAAATTTGCTCCTATATTTCCAGCCTTTCTTTTCTTCAGATATTAACAGGGGAATAAATAGCAAGCCATAGTAAGAGCTAGTTGTTTCCTATTATCATGTAGAAGCAGAAATAGCAAATAATGCTCCCTAGTCTGAAAGCTATTGCAAAGTTCATTAGAGGTACTTGAGATTTAAAGTGAATTAGAAGGGCTAAAACGGCAGTATTTAAAGTAGCACATCGGTCATTTACTGCAGCTTTCTATTTTCAACTGTGCTACAGACTTGATGTCTTACTGTTGTGAAGTCATTGCTGTTGTGACGCAAATTCCTACTACATCCAAATCTGTGGCAATATAATTTTTTTTTACAATTTGTTAAATTTTGTGGAAAGAACTTATTCTCTTCAATTAACTGTGAAAATTCTTACAACATGAAGGTCATAAAAGAGCAGATGCTGGGAGAGACTTCTAGAACTGTTTCCTCAGAAAATCAGGACATGACTTGGTGATTTATGAGTACAAACTCAGACTCCAACCGACTAAATTTACATAAAAGAAAAGATGTGGTGCCCTGATAGCTCAACTTAGTAACCCACTGGTACCTTTTAATTCACACTTTATAGTAGAGAGTTAGGTTCTGGTTTTATTTCTTTTGATCTTGGCTGGAAAAAAACCCTACCAATGAATCACTGAGGGTGGAGAATGCTAAGCAACAGAGCTTCTGCCACTCTGCCTAGCAGTTAATCAAGATGATGCATTGCAAAGACAGCTGCCTAGGAATGACAGAAAGCAGATTGCAGTTCCCTGCCTAGCATGTCAGAAGTTTATTTGCTACTTTGAATACTTGAAATATGAATGTGAATTGAATGTCTGTTAAGAAGGTGTGAATGGATGCTATAGTGCTCCAAGACAGGTCTGTCTGGATGTGATCTCTTTAACATCTGGAAATAGGCAGTGAGGGGAGGTATGGATAGGGAAGGGATTTAAATATCATCCAACTATATTGTATGAAAATTGCAAAATTTCAATAAAATAATTTTTGAGTTTGTTTTTTATTGAATTTTTGTGTATTTCATACAGAACATCTCAATCAGTCTTAATCATCTTTATACTGCCATCCCCACTGGCACTCTCCCATAGTACCCTACTGGAGCCCATATACTCTATCATCCTTGGAGGCCATATACTCTGTCATCCCTGTTAAGGCCCACTGTGTTGTCAGTGTCCCAGACATGTCCCAGTACAAGTCCATTGACTGAGGCCTAGTCAGACTATCTAGAGTACCTTGTTTTAGAAAGATCAGCTCTTCTTCAACTAGCAGCAATCCATTGCCAATAGTTCCTCAGATGAGGCTGAGGTCTTTGGTTCATTTTCCCAGTTCTGTGGTGGATTTTTGTTTGCCTGAGATTGCACGGGACTTGTGTATGCTGACACAATTGTCATAGAATCATGAGCAGGTTCCCAGAAATTTGTAGAATTCTGTTTCCATATGATCCTTCACCTCCTCCCTGGCATTTACAATCTTTCTACAACCTCTTCCATAATGGTCCCTGATACAGTATGGCACTGAGATCCAGTTCTGTTAAAAACTGTTGTAGGAGAGCTGGAGTTAATGGACTTGGGAATTTCTTAAAATATGGCTTCTTCTCAGTGCATCAGTCAATGAGAACAATGTGTGATAACTAAGAAAAAGTGATTCTATTGGAAAGAACAATTATATAATGTTTTTCTGTCATATGTTTGACAGTAATTTAGTCTGTCTGACATTGCTATATACTGTAACAAATATGTTGATGATTTAAGTCCATAGATAAAATACAATGAAATGCAAATACATAGAGATATGACTGCAAGAATGAGACTACAATTTGGGACATGCATCTGGGCACAAAATAGATAAAACTATTAATTTGACACAAAAAATTTAGCTGTAGTCTTTTGGGAAAAAATTACAAAGACATATACAATTAATTTAATTGCCTCCAACAAAATATGTGATTCTTTCTGATTCAGAATGTGGGAAGTTGGAAGAAAAAACAACCAAAAATATCCACCTTCAAACTAACAGCAAAGAAGAGCTATAAACTTATAGCCTAGCTAAAGACAGCCAATAAAACAAGCAGTCGAAAGTCAGGAAGAGAGAAGATGAAAATGCTGACTCATTCTTTGAAGCGCATGGGAGAGGGCATGCTGGGTACTTTCAAACGGCAAGGTATAAGAAAAAGTTATTGTGAATTACTCTATCCGAGACAGTCTAGGGTACAGACGGATAACCCATGAGGGCCAAGGAAGAAGGTACAGCTTGGGTGCATAGGCACACTCCTTTCCATGTACATCAACAGAGCACACAGAAGAAATATTGGGGGCCTAGAGAGGGAGAGGTCCCTGAGTCATCTATCATTCGTAAAGGCTGGAAACAAAGTAACATTGACAATAAAGAAAGCTATGGGGGACCCACCCAGACCTTCTTTATGTAACACAAGACCCTGGGAGGACAGCAAAACCTACATCACATCACATCATATAGAAGGAATTAATTTGTAATTTTTTCCTTTGGATTGTAATTTACAAAAATATTACCTTAGGAGTAGTGTATATTGAGCACATCCCACATACATCCACCCTCCCTTTCCTTTACCTATTCCTTCTTGAGTTCCTTTTGTTTTTCTTGAGAGTATTACTTTACTTGCATGCCATATATAAATATATATAAAAGCCAGGACCCACATATGAGGGAAACCATATATTTGTTTTGTGAGGCTGACTTAATTTTCTGTATATAATTATCATCATTTGCACCATTATGACAAAACTTGTTTTTTTCTTCAAGACTGAAAAAATACCTTCCATTGTGCATATATGTTAGAGATCAAATCAGGAGTGTAAATAAACAGATCACCACTTTAATAAAGATATCCTAATAAGGAAAACTTTACTTTTACACAGAAAGTTGCAAGCACACACTGTCAAAATGGCATTCCCCTTTTATCCCTAATGCAAGAGGCACTTGGCTTCCTTCACTGACTGGGGTTCAGCTTCCCAATCTATACTCAAGTCACTAGTTTGGAAAGAAAGAGGGTACAGGGAGAAAAGGGTTTAACATTTGACCATTCCAGGAAATTATGACGAGTAAGTGTCAGGCATCCAAGAAGTAGCTGACATATGATTGAACAACTATTCATCTATTAACAGATGGACTAAGAGAGGTGGATCAGTGGTCTACAGGCATGCAATAGTCAAAATTCTTTGATAGGAAATTTCTCATATATATATATATATATATGTCACATAAATCTTTTATCCTTCTGTTGCTGGGACCTAGGTTGGTTGCCCAACTTAGAAATGCATTATTCATTGGAGAAAGGAAAATAAATCTCTTCTACATTCATATCTTATTGCCAGAGAAAGGTTGATATTTCTGAGAAAGCCCATTTCCTAAGAGTCAAAGACCTCATGCATTAACTGCATTTTTTTTCATTCAGTCAGCAAATACCACGTAGTTATCAAATGCTCAGCTGAGCCTGAGCAAGTCCACAAGCTAGCTAGTTGGGGTAATCAGTGGCCACAACAAGCCAGAATGAGGTAAAGGTGAATCTTCACCCCTTTCTGCGACAGTGTGGGCAAGAGGCTAGATTGCAGAAAGCAGCATTTTCTCTCAGGTCATCATTCCCATGGAAGAGTTCACCACCTGATAGATCAGCATAGACATAGGGATCATCAAACATGGAAGGTCCTTGAAAAAAAGGCTACTGTAGTTACAAGGATCCATGGGCAGGGAAAGGTAGGTAGCAAAGTTCTAAAGAAAATGCTAAGCATTAGAGAGGGCAAACAATGTATTGAATCTTTTGCTATCCACCCCATTCCTTCTAATCAAAGAAAGATGGCATCATGGCACACCACCCCTCCTCCCAGAAAGGTCTCTGGCTAAGAACTTGGCTAGCTGAGCCCTGTAGTGACTGTATCTCACTATAAATTGTAGACATTGTCTGTGTATGATGTCTTGTTGGGGTGTGCAGCATACCCTCCTGAGGCCCGCTGCCTAAATTCTTTGTAAATGTATGGAGTTGAACTGGAAAAATTGCCCACAGGCTTTTGGACAGGAGCTGAGCTGTTCAGTAACAGGCAGCAACTGTTTATCGCTGGCGGATGGACAATTTATGAAGAAAAAACTGTGAGATGTATCGGCCAGGGAAAGCTGGAAGCTGCATGTGATGCACAAACATTGAGAGGAAGCTCAGTGGGGCCCACAAAAGTAACCACAGCAACAAACTCGAGGGTAGCTCTCCTGTTGGATTCCTTTGATTAAGAAGTGCACAGGAGACTCAGGAGAAGCGTATCTGCTGCTGTAACTACTATCCTCATTTTTTTCTGTGCTAAACAAGGTGTATAATCACCAATACAAATATTAAGAGATAGATAAAATGCAAGAAAAATGTAGTTTCAATAGAACATTATGAACAGAGTGAGATATATAACCCTATATTAATACAGTTGCTCAAACTAGAACAAAGTAGGAGATGAAGGGGAAAAACAGCTTCCAAGAGCTGTGAGAAAGTTGCAAGCTGCTTAACTTGTATTTTATTAGAATCTTAAAAGGAAAAGAGGGAGATGAGGAAGAATGATGTTCTAAAATATAATCTCTCAGAATTTTCTGTACCACTTAAAATAATACAAATGGCAGATCTGATTACCTTACAGAACCTATATAGGATGAATGTAAATGTAAAATATATCACGTTCTAATTGTTAGCAAACAAAACAAAGGATGCCATCCTGGAAACACTCAGGAAACCAAGGCGAAAGTGGTTCAAGTTCTCTCGGTATCCTGTGACTTGGTAATTTTATCTTTTGTGCACTTTCAATAACACAGAAAATAATATTATTATGTAGATTGTCAGAGATTTGTTCACAGCTTTGCTCTAATCCTACCACTTAAATCAAAAGTGAATCTAGTTCTGTTTTTAAGTGAAGGAACACCAATCAACTAGGTTAAATGTGTAAGGGAATTTTTCATTTCATATTGATGTCCAAAGGAAGTGTGAGCAATCGGATCCAGATTGTCTGATGTGATAGCGTGCTATTTACAAAGACTGCATTCTCTGTGTCCCCATGCTATGGTATTTCAGTATTTGCTTCATCCTCAGACTGGTGCCAAGATTAAAAATTTCCATCTTTGTTATTCAGGCAACATCTAGAGGAAAAATATTTTCACTGTGATATGCTGATTTGTTTCTCAGTTGCTTTGAAGCAGATTTCTACTCTGCTCATTTGCCATATTTAGGTTACAGGCTCAGCAAGGAGAATGGAATCAGCATTTGAGTGGTTAGATCTACTCTTGGTACAGGATCGAGTCTCACCTTCAGTGCAATACATGGGTGTGGGAAGAAAGGTGGATAGATGAAAAAGAGTTTTACGATGTGCAATGTGTTGGCCCAAAGTTCAAGACAAAAATCCAAAACTTTGTTTGATGAATATGTGCCACTGTGAAAATTGGCAGCTAATACTGAAATCATATGTGCACCCAGTAAACTACTTTAAACAAACAACTTTCTGGAGATAGAACACATATCACAAATATCACTCATTCAAAATGTAGGATCAATGGCATTAGCATCTTTAGAATTAAGAAACCATTACCAAAACCAATTTTAGAATGCTTCAGAACCAGTAAAGCTATCTTGTGACCCAGATATATTATACTTGGGTGCATATTCAGAAGAATCTAACTCAGCAAAAATGGGTAAAGACACTGGCATACATATATAATTTCATATAGTCATAAGGAAAATGAAATTATGACATTTACAGGAAAATTGATAAAACTAGAATTTATCTCAATAGAAATAAGACAGAATAGGGGCTGGAGAGATGGCTCAGTGGTTAAGAGCACTGACTGCTCTTGCAGAGGACTAGCGTTCAATTCCCAGCACCCACATGATGGCTAACAACCATCCATAATTCCAGTTCTGGGGGAATCTGAAGCCTTCTTCTGACCTCCACGGGCATTGCATGACACGAGTGCACTTACACACATGCAGGCAACACACTCATATACATAAAATAAGAATAATAAATAAAATACTTTTTAAAAAGAAAGAAGACAGACACACAAATACTATGTATTTTCTCTCATTTGTGGAAAACAGATTATAAATTGCATATTTATATATGTCTGTGTGCACATGTGTGTATAATTGTGGAATAATAAAAGGGGTCATGAGAAGAAATTAAGAGATCTTAAGAAAGATGGGGAATAGCAATGGAGCACAGGTATTAAGACAACAAAATTGGGCATCAATTGGAGTGGGAAGGAAGGGAACCAGTTGGAGGGGAAGAGAAGACATGGGGGTGGGTGTTGTCAGTGGATCAGAGGAGGAATGAGCACAAAGTATGGAGACATATACATGAAGATGGCGTGATGAATCCTATTAATTTATAACTCAACCAAAACAGATAATATAATATATATATTTTTTTCAGGACCAAAAGGAAATCCATATTCATTACTTGTCATCTAGCCCTTTTCATCACTCTCCAGAACCAGCCAAATTACTCTGAATGTTTGATTAAATAGAATGTATGGACTCCTGTGCCAGGCATCTTTAACTTCAAGTTTCATTCATGTGGTAGTATTTACCCATACCTAATATTTTATTCCTGCATATCCTGATGCTTATTTGAAATATACCATTTTATGCAACCATTCAATAATTGAAAGACATTTTAATGGCTTCCTGTTTATTAATATTATGAATCATGCATTTTAAAATTCTTTTTACTGTGTATACATGTGGTATATATACATGTGGGCATATTTGTGTGGCGGTGTGCATGCCAGTGTGTGTGCATGTGGAGGTCAGAGATAAGACATCAACCTGGGGTATCTTCCTTTATATCTCTCTAACTTCTTTTAAAATTTTTCTTTATCTATTTATTTTTATTTTATGTGTATGAGTGTTTGCCTGCATGTATGTAAGAACAACCACTCATGCAATACACATGAAGACTAAAAGAGAGTATTGGATCCTCTGTAACAGGAGTTTCCTGACAGTCGTGATTGGCCATCTGGGTGTTGGAAACCAAACCCAGGTCCTCTGAACCAGCAGTCAGGGCTCTTATCTGCTGAGTCATCTCAGTAAGATATTGTTTTCAATATTTATATTTTATTGAGTTTTTGTGAATTTCCTATAATACATCTTTATCATATTTAGACCCACTCCCCTATCTGCAACATCCCATAGCCGCCCCCACAGGATTTCATGTATTCTGTCATGTTAAGACTATCGAGTGAGTGGAGTTTGTGTCCCCAAATGTCCCTGGGTATGAGTTCATCCACTGGAGCCTGGTCAGCCTATTTGGTGCCACTCTGTTAAAGAAGACCAGCTTTCCCTCACCCAGCAGTGATCAGCTGCTCATAGTTCCTCACCTAAGTTTGGGACCACCTGTCCATTCCTCCAGTTTCTTGCTGGGTTTTTGCCTGGTTTGATTTTGCATGAGTCTTGTGCATGCTGTCACCATTGCTGGAAGCTTACTAACTGAACCTGGAGCTCACTAACCTGGTTCCTGCTTCTTCCTGGTTCCTCTTCCCAAAACTGAGATTATAGCTGTCCTTGGATAGCAAGCATTTTACCTACTAAGCCCTCTCCCCAGTCCCTAGTTCATATTTCTATAAGCATTCATATGCAAGCCTTTTTATAGAACTATCTTCTGATTTCAGGTGGATACACACCTAAGATTTAATTATGAGTTTATATAGTACTTTAATACTTTAAAGGAATTCAGTTGCTCTTTTGGTAATATTTTATTACCAGAAGTAAATGAAAATTCTGATTTCTCCATAACCTTGTCAACATTTCTTCTTCTTCTTTTTTTGATAATAACCATCATAATGTTTGATTTTTGTTTTTATTTGCATTTACCTAATGGCAAATCCTGTGTACCATCTTTTATGAATGTATAGAATATTTATAAATATTCTTTGATGGCAATCTCTTTCTTTTTTTGGACTGGGTAAGTTGCATTTTTATAACTGACCTATAAGAATTCTTGATATATTCAAATATAAGTTGTTCAAAATATAGGCATGGGATTTTCAAATACTTTCCATTTTATTGTGCCTTTTATTTTATTTTCAAATAGTATTTTACAGTGTATATTTTTAAATGTATTGAAGTCCAATTTATGTGTTTTTCTTTGTTTGCTATAGTTTGGTGATGGATCTACAAATCTATTATAAGATCAAAGATCATGAAATCTGTAATATTTTATTGATTCATTTTTATCATTGTGCCAGTACTGTACACTGTCCTGATTATTGGATCTTCTTAGTGGGTATTTCATTAAATGAAGTGTAAAACTTCTAACTTTGTTAGTTTTCAAGATAGTTTTCACTATTCAGAGTCCCTTCAGTTTTCAAGCAGATTTTTGGATTATTTCTAGTTTTTTGCAAGGACATCAACATTAATCAACATTAATTTGGTGAGTATTGCCACCTGAACACTGAATTTTTCAATCTGTAAAGATGGTATTTATTTAATCTAATTTCTGCTGTCAATGGTTTTATAAATTTTTTATGGTTAGATTCTCACTTTTCTATGTTGTGTTTATTTTAAGTATCTTACACTCTGGTGTGTTTTGAGCAGAATTGACTTCTTAATTTCCTTTTCATATTTTTTTGTTGCCAGTACTTAGAAGAACAATTGATTTTTGATTTTTGATCTCTCTTGTGCAACCTTGCATAATGAGTTCATTAACTAGTTGGATTTTCGGTGTGTTTCTTGGGACAGTATACAATAAAATGCCATCTGTGAATTGAACAGAGACAGTTTTATTACTTCCTTTACCATCTCTGTGGTTCTCTTTTCCTGCCTAACTGTTCTGTCTAAAAACTCCATTAAAACATTGAATAGAAATGCCAGGGGTAAATATCCCTATCTTGTTTTTGAACTTAGGGGAAGGTATTCAGCCTTTCACATTAAGTGTTATGTTACCTGTGG
The DNA here is from genome assembly GCF_000622305.1 of Nannospalax galili. NCBI lineage: Eukaryota > Metazoa > Chordata > Mammalia > Rodentia > Spalacidae > Nannospalax > Nannospalax galili. The sequence continues at coordinate 2,319,866 of NW_008354502.1, forward strand.
GACTCTATGTGGACACATGTGCATGTGTGCTTAACTATTCTATTGTTTGAATTGAGGGCGTTCTCCCTATTCCTAATAATATTTTCAGCTTTTTTTGTGAATATATTTTGGACTTTCCTCAAATGTTTTTTTGTATCTGTTAATATAAACATTAGTGCTTTAGCCTTTGTTGTTTTAAATATATCCATTAATTTGCAAATTAAGTCAAACTAATATTCATGAGACAACTATCACCTGATAGTCTTTTTGATATGCTGATGGATTTGGTTGGTTTGCAATTATCACTGAGTATATACCGATATTCACAGGAGATGTTGATTTTCAACTTTATTTAAGTTTCTAAATCAAAATACTACTACCTGCCCTCATAGAATGAATTTGGAGGTTTTCCTCTTTTAAACACTGTATGAATTGAATTTGTGAAGAATAGATATTAATTTTCTTTTAAATGGCACAACTGGGGCCTAAAAGCTTCTTTTTGGTAGCCCCCCCCCATCTAATTCAGTCTATACATCCTACAACTTTTAAGATTTTTCTGATTCTTCTTGACTTAGGGTCAAAAGTTCATCTCTTTTTAAGAGTTTGATCCATTTCATCTAAGATATCTAACCTGAAATGGAGTTTCTATCCCACTGAGCTGGAAATAACGGTGGTTAGAGGAGGCCAGTGGATTCAAATACCATAGTCTTTCACTCTTCTTTTTGAATTTTTATAGACTTTCAAGGATAATATTCTTTTCTGTGTGCCCTTAGGACCTTATTCGTAGATTTAAAATCCTTATGAGTCTTTGAAATTTTTAGATAGTTAGGGAAGTTTTACTGAGGAGCAGTTCAGTGGAAACCCTTATTCTGCCATCCTTTGAAATGTTACTTCTATTTACTATTGTCAGAACATAGCTCATGTCAGTCTCTAGGTCCCAATGGATTTTATTTCATATTCAGTGTTATTTTAAAGATTTTTGTCCATTTTTTTCCAATTGTCAGTATCAGTGTCTGGTTAATCCTATGACTGGGTTTAGTTTTCAAGTTAGTCTCAATATCTAATAAAAAAGTAACAAGAATCTCTGAAATCACTAGTGTTTTTCAAAAGACATGCTCTATCATGTTACTGCTCCTGCAGGAAGTATTGACAACATTTATTCTTTAAATAATCTTTGACTTTCATTATTAAAAATGTATCAGTCTGTTTGGTTTGCTATAACAAAATAGCATAGGGTGGGTAGTTTAATCAACAGAAATTTGTTTTCTCACACTTCTGGAAGTTAGAAGTTGAAGACCAAAGTTCTAGTAAATTATGTTGGTTTCTAGTGAAGTTTCTTTGCCTGACATTTAAGACTACGTTTCTTATTACATCTTCACATGTTTTTTCCTTAGTGTGTATGAGTGAAGGGGCCAAAGCAAGAGAGGATGTATTCTGGTGTGTCTTCTAAAAGAACTAGCAGGATTGATTCAGGACCAAATTCCTTACAACCTCCTTTAGCTTCAGTTATTTCTGTAGATGTCCCATTTGTAAACAGAGTCAATATATGATTTCAGTATAGGACTAGGGCTTAGGGCTTCTTCAAACATTCTGTTGATGAAATACAAAATTTTAGTTTCATGTTCTAAAATTTCATATTAATTATTTCATTTAAGAAACATTCATTGCTGAGAAGTCACTTTACTCATGATAAAGCATATAGCTACAATTTAACTCATTTTGTACACTGACCTAAAATCTCATTTTCTGTCATTATTTGCTAATGAACCATTCTACCATATCTTCTTTTTTTAAATTGATTGACTTATTTTTAATTGATTGCAGAATATTTAATATTATAATGGACTATTAGTAGGAAGATATGTATTATTAAATATTTAGAAATGTAAACATACAAGAGCTAACTTTGGCAGTTTTATAAGAAATCGCTTATGTGGTGATACATATCTATAAATATACACATAAATATATTAATTTCTTCATATCAATAGACAAAATTTTGAACATTTTTCCCCTTGAATAAGTTCTTACTCATCCCTTAACCTGACATTTTCTTCTCTGTATGAAAATGTACCACCATTACATCTTGAATCATTTGAAAATGTTCTGTGCTTCCTAGAGATATGCAACTTGCTTTCCCATTCTACCAACTTCCTTGCCTCAGAAGCTATTTCCACCTATGTGTCTTCGGACGATGCAGTTTTCATGCTGAGAGTTTGTGAAAATTATGCTAGGGGGTGAGAAAGTGTACTTCTTATTCTGAATTAGGTAGGCATTGAGATGTCTTTGCTTTATGTTGCAATTACATTCTGTCATTTATCTCCCCTCTTCAAGGAGGTCTGCAGTCCTCAAATCTTCCAGGAATTCAGCTTTTATTTCATCTGGAGATTTATTCACTTCCTTTGCTTCTCACTCACATTAAAGCAAACCTCTTTTATCAAAGTTTCCAGTGTTATCATCAGTTCCACGTGGCTGACACGTAATTATATGTAATCATTATTACCATTAAAACAATTATAGTCTTGCAAATTTAGATCTCAGTCTTCTACCTTAACCCAGAATGCAATTGAACAGAGGGCACAAAATCTATTTGTAAGTAATCTACATTTAATTATGTTTGTTCATGATATTACAAACTTCTTTTGGTTTATCCAGAGCTCCTTGGGGTCTGAATTGTGTTGCTTTACTTCCACCACGTGTTTCATTCTTTCTGCCATGTGTAATCCTAGACACTCTTTGGGAAAATATCCCAAGCACACACAGAAGAACCTCCCAACAGTTTCATAATGAAAAGGCATCATTGGAGTGGACATTTGCCAAATATATGTAATCTACTTCAAGGTGATTTTTACCATTCTCAGAAGACAGGAGTTCCAGACAACATATAGGAACAGTTTCATTACTATGATCACCTGTGGCATGGAAGGTATTTTCTTATGTATTGCACAGTTCTGAGAGAGCCAAATAGTGTAAGTTAATTCCGGATACTTTTGGTAAACCACAATAATATAATGTGATAGAGTGTAATATTATAATTATATAATTATATGATAATATAATATATGATATAGAATATGATTCACATTTTGAACTCTAAGTTTAGTAACATCACTCTGGAGAAAGTATGAAGGATAAGTAAAAGAAAGAAAAATGAGATAAGTAGAAGACCTCTGCAGGTATTCAAATGTCTTTTCCATCTTGTGCCTCTGCCACAGAACACTTGATTTTGGTAATTTATAATGCACACCAATTTATGGATTTAACTATGTGGAAGGCAGGAAGTCCAAAATCCAGGGGCTGTCTGGTTTGATGAGTGGGATCCCATGAGATACTCTCTGTTTTTTTTTTTTTTCCTTTCAGAAGGATACTGTTTTATGGCATGGGAAAGAAAAGAGCTGAGCATGCCTTTTTCTATTGACACTGTGCCAGTCAAGAGGACTTTCCCCTTCTTATTTCCTTTATTTAAAACAGAAGTTTCCTTTTTATCCTAGGCTAGCTTGGATTTCACTATTTAAGCAGGCTTCGAATTCTAAACTTCAATTCTCCTGCCTCACCATCTCATGCGTAAAGTCAAAGGCATATACTACCATGGTAGTCTGGGATCTACACAACTGTCTTATATACTCCTCAAATACCATCTCTTAACACTACCACAATTACAATGAAACTTTTAGGGTGGTCAACATCAAGGCTTAGACATGAATAATATATAGCATTAGTCTAGCCTACAAATAATGCTTAGGTGGCATGAAAAACTAGAAAGGAATGTATCAGTTCAAAAGCCTACTGAAAAAATACACATGCAATGTCCGCACACGAGTACATGTGTATAGCGGAGGCCCTATACCAAGAACTACAATGCAAGGCAGAAGAAACTTGTCTTTGAGTTGTTGGACAGTGTAGTCCAAAAGACTCCCAAAATATCACAAGCTATTACCACAGCCCTTGATTACTTCCCAGGTCTTGAAGGTAAAACTCTATTGCTAAAGACAGGACATATTTGGAAATGGGACTTGGAGAAATGGAGCTGGAAATGACCTGGAAGCCTCCTCCCAGAAGACTAGCTCTCACAGTTTTAGAGGATAGTATACAAGTTTCTAAGGGAGAAAATCAATCAATGGTCCAACCCTAGTTTTAAAGCCTAAGAACCACAAAAATGACCAGCATGGCATAAAGTGCTGTAGTGATACTTTTACCTTGGGGATAATCAGTAGCTATTTAATTGGACTTAAAGCTTGCTCAACAGGAAGGAACTCATATGTGGTACTATAAATATATTCAAAGACACATGGCTAGAGAGAGGTCATAGGTCTTAGAGAAAACCCTACATCCCTAGACAATTAGAATTGTTTAATGTATACTAAATATGGGCCATTATATTTATAGACAAGTGTACCATTCATCACTCATCAAAGAATCTTTTTGCAAGACATGTAGACTATTAAAGAGTTCCATAGCTTATCACACACAGAGAATAAGTATGTCAGTGAGATGCCCAACCCTAAGTGACATATCTGCACTGGAACCGCTACACCTGAGGCACATAGAAGGCAGAACAGGGAGTAGAGAGAATACTAATGCACCTCTCAGCTTTCACCAACAAACTCGTTCTCATGCAACAGAGGGTTGTGAACACAGAAAGTCACACCTGCCCAAGTGTAAAGAATAAGAGACTTCAGAGTGCATGTCCCTGGATAAGACTCTTACATTAAACCACACTCACCCAAGACTCAGGGACCATTGGAAAAGAGACGTCTGAAAGAATGCAAGAGCCAGGAATTGTGCATGACCATAAAGAAAAAGTATCTTCCAGGTTTTTGGTGACTTGTTAATATGACCTTAAAGCAGTGGTGTTAACATGCATAAGACCTATGCAAACTAAATCAGGTAAAGAATCCAACCACCATTGGCAGTCAATCACTGTTGGCTGAGGGAGACTTGATCTTCTTTATGGGAGTGATGCTAGATAGACTGAACAGGTTCCAGTGGATAAAGTCACACTGAGGGACTTGACCCAAAAGACCTTAACATTTTTGACAGAATGCATGACATCTGGTGGGTGGACTATGGGGTGGTGCAGTAAAGGACGGGTTCTAAATAAGATTAAGATGTATTATATGCAATGTCAAAGAATTCAACAAAATATATATTAAAAAGAAAACTTATAGGCCTATATCCCTAATGAAAATAGACATAAAAATTCTCAGTAAAATATTCAAAAATCACGCATAGACCCATATCAAAAACATCATCCACCGTAATCTGGTTTTATTTATTCCAGAGATGAAAGAATGGTTCAATACATGTAAATAAGTAAACATAAAAAGCCATATAAATAGACTTAGAGACAAAAATCACATGATCATCTCAATAGACGCAGAAAAGACCTTTGACAAAATCCAACACAAATTCATGATAAAAGTCCTAGATGGAGTTGAACTGGAGGAAACATACCTCAATATAATTAAGACTAAATCAGCAAACCCACAGGAACTATCATTCTACATGGAGATAATATTAAAACTTAAAATCAGGAACCAGACAATGCTGTCCTCTATCCTCACTCCTTTTCAATATAGTACTTGAAAATCTAGCTAGAGAAATAAGAGAAGAAAATTAAAGGAGTACTAATTGGAAAAGATATAAAATTATCCTTTACCAAAAATTCTACCAGAAAACTTTTAGAAATTGTAGATGCCTCCTGCGGTGTCCATTCCCAAAAAACCGAAATCAGACTAGGTGATTCTTGACTTATGCTAGCTCAAGAGTGCTTTCACTGTCCTTCTGAAAGACTTTATTGGAGGTTCAGCATTTGAAGTTCATAGAGAATTTATAAATGATTAATGCTTAAGCAGTTTAAAACACATAGGAAATTTCCCATCATGATACTACAGAAACAGGACAGCATGCCCAAAGCTGTGCCATTAGCACAGTAACAGACCTCCTTTGATGTATGCAGGAACATAAGGGGGAGGACAGACAACCTGTCCTAGAAACAGTTGTCTAATGAGTCTGATCCCAGGATGCTGGGATCAGACTCTTTCCTCCTCAGGCCTCCACATCAACAATGTCCTAAGAAATCTTTTAATTCTTAGTGAGTCAAGTGCCAGAAGACTGTTAACTGTTAGTGAGCAGAGCACTATTGTCCTTAAGGTCACTATAAGGAATGATCAACAATTTCTATAGGTGGCAGGTTACAAAATCAATTTACAAAGGTCACTGGTCTTCCTATATATTAATAACAAGCACTCAGAGAAGGAGTTCATGGAAACATTCCCATTAACAGTAGCCTCAAAGAAATGAAACGTTTAGGTATAAGCCTAACCAAACACTTAAAGACTTCTACAATGAAAACTTTAAATGTTTAAAGGAAGATATTGAGTATGAGTGGGGTTTTTTTCGCATGTATATACATGTACTACATGTATATCTGGTGCTTGAGGAGGTCAAATCCCATGGAACTGGAGTAGTAGATTCTTTTGAGCTGCTACTTTGTGCTAAGAACCAAATTCAGGTCCTCTGCAAGTGGAACAAAGGGCTCTTAACCACAAATCCATCTCTCCAGTACCTAAAGTACCTTTTGGTGTCAGGTAAAAAAGGAAAACAAACTGTGAGTATCTTTGTGAATGAGAGAGCAAAGGTGACTACGCTGAGAGCTGTATTCTATTTGAAGGTTGCAACGGTGAAAATTTGATTGCATTTTTTAACAGAGCTTTCTTTTTTTTCTACTTTCTCAAATCATAAGCTTTCAGGGTTTATTTTCCTCTTAAAAGCAAAATGATTCCACAGAGAAAATATATTCAAAACAAAAAAAATGTTTTACTTTGTATGAATTTTCCAAGTATAAAGAATAAACCTAAGCACTGGAAAAAAATAGTGCTGAGCATTTAGAAAGTACATTAGAGATCACATTTTGCTGTCACAGTTCTTATAACTCGTAGCTTAAGAAACTTCACCAGGAAAATACTTGATGTAGTTAAAATCTTGATCACAGACAATCACCTCTGATTTCTTTTCTTTAGCTATAATTTAGGAGTGTAGAATAGTCCTCAAAGAACATTTTCTGTTATTCATGGCACTTAAAAAGAAATTTATTTTCCTGTGATAATTATGCAAGCAGACCAAGCCCTTTCTGTAAGCAAAAATTGTGAAGTTAGTACACATAATCTCACTCTACCGGAGTAGTCTGCTCTCATCAGGATGTCATTTTCTGCAGTTTAGTTAGTTACTCATAGTCAAGTATGGTCTGAAATATTAATTGAAAACTCTGGAAGTAAATGCTCATAAGGTTTAAATTACATGTTATTCTGAGTAGCAGCATGAAATCTCTTCTCAGCTCACTCAGTTTTTTCCAGGATGTAACACTTTGCCAATGTTTTACTACCTGCACCTAAATTATTAAATACTTCTCTTGGTTGTTAGATCAACTATGGTATTTCAGTGCTTTTATCCAACTCACCTTCACCTTAGTTAATAATAGTATATAAAGTCTGGGTCTTATCCATAGTTCCAGGTATCTATTACAAGTGTTGAACATATCCACACCAGAAAAGGGATGTTGTTCTAGCATGATGGTAGAATTCCTGTACAGTGATAATATCCATGGATTTGGTTCAAATGATGTTCTTAAAATGCAAACAAATAATATATTTCTTTAACAAGAAAGGAGAGAAATTATTTCTTTGCTCTCTCTATGAAACTTTGTCTAAATGAGGCTTTTCTAAAGGAGGACTTAAGTTTATAATTGCATTCTTTGAAAAGGAGTGTTATGGAGACTTGGAGAAGGAAAGCGACATGGAACATAGGAAAGGGAGCACAATTCGGTACTGCTGTGATCTCCCTGACAGAGAAATGCCCTGGGAGAGTTGCCAGACGACATCACAGGGTGGAAGACTGGCTGAAGCTGTGCTGCCCAGAGAACATTCTGTTAGTGAGATAAGAGAATCATTCTCACAGATCCTGCAGATAGGCATGCCTTTGCTGCCCCAAAACGGGTGATAAAGAAGAAGCTAAATAGTTGCAGGATTACCTTTGTTGGCATCTTTAGCAGTATCATATCAGTATTAAAATCTTGTCCCAAATTTCATTTTACCTTAAACTGATTCCAAAATATTTTAATAATAGCTGTGAACTGTGTGCCTAGCTTCTGAATTACGGTGTGCCTCTTAGAACTAGTCAACTGAAACAGGAAAGCTGTAGAGACTCTAAGTACATACGGCCAAAGGTTTCTCTCAAGGAAATCATTAAAGTTCTTAAAGCACTTAGTAAATACTATTACCAAGTCATTTTTTAGAATAATGAAGTTTCCCTTCTAGATGTGTATTCCTCTATATGTCCAATTTCTCTCCCTGCTTGTCACGTATTCCATCTCGAAATCCCCAGCTGAGATCTCATATGTTGAAGGCATGGTCTGAAGCTGATGGTGTTGTTGGGAAGTGCTTATTACATGATGGCTCTCCCCTCATCGGTGGTTTACTCAATTGATTCATGCTGCTAGTAAGAGGTAGGGTCTGGTTGGACTAAGTAAATCACAGGGTGCATATTTGTGAAGGGTATATCTTGTCTGTATCCCCTTTCTGCCCGTCTTTCCTTGCTAAATGTCATGAGTAATGTTCCTCATTCTGCCAAGTCCTTATGCTGTAGAATTTCTACTCTATAGAAGCCTAAAACAATGAAGCTGGGCAACAATGGACTGAAACCTCCAAAACTGTGGACCAAAAAGTATTCCTTTTTAAAAATTGTATTAGTCAGGTATTTTGTGATAGTGAGGAAAATTAACAGATGTCAAAATACCAATAAGCAAAGTTAAGCTAAAACATGATCAATCTAGAGCCGGGTATAATACAGGCCTTCATTCAGTCCCAGCACTTGGGAAGTAGAGGCAGGCAGATCTTTTTTTTTTTAATGGAAAATCAGCATTTTATTCAATGATGGATGCAATAGACCCTATCAGTGTTTGCCATATCTATAATGGTGCCGTCAATAGAAAATATAAACAATTGTTGCAGAAATATCAAAATTCCTCTATTGACCCACTTTATATATATATATAAATTTTTTTGAAGAAAAATTTAATTACACCTTTAACACACTCAATAACAGTTTCCAGAGCAAAGGTACATCTCTTTCAAAAGGTGCTATAAAATTTTTAGGTTCACTGTTGAATTAATACAATTTTACAATATTGAACTCAGTATAAACCCTGTAAGACATAAAACTGAATGAGGTTTTAACCTTTAAAAAAGATCTCCCTGACAGTCAGTTACTT
>NW_008354502.1:2329128-2329778 GCF_000622305.1 Nannospalax galili
CCTTTAAAAAAGATCTCCATTTCATTTTAGAATATATTGTTCCTTCCAGAAAGACTCATTGTTTTTGCTACTAGCACTGAGATGTAGGCACATGCATCTCTAATATGTATGTATCTATTACTAGTCATAATCAGTTGCACTTGGATCCTTGGTGCCTGTGTATGTCTGTAAAGTCATTGGGTAGATTTCAGTGGTAATGTTTATCACGTCTATTAATTAACATGACATAAATTTCCATACTTCCTACTCAAATATAATACGTTTTTTAAAATTTGTTGATATTTTTTTGTGTGTGTATCACACAGAACATCCAGAACCATCTTATTCATCTATACACCCACTTCCCAGATGGCACCCTCCCATAGCCTCCCCACCCCCACTGGAGCCCATATACTCTGTCATCCCTGTTTCTGTCCACTGTGTTGTCAGTACCCCAGCTGTTCCCCAGTGCTTGTCCATCCACTGAATCTAGTCAGCCTATCTAGAGTTCCTTGTTTTAGGAAGATCAGCTGTTCCCCATCTAGCAGCAATCAGTTGTCAATATTCCTTTAGATAAGATTGGGGTCTGATGTTCATTTTCCCAATTCCATGCTGGGTTACTATCTGGGAGTCCCTTTGGCCACCCTGGCCAACAACTCAAAAGAAGGTAT
>NW_008354502.1:2329874-2330867 GCF_000622305.1 Nannospalax galili
GCCATATAGTTGGCCGAGATAAACCTATTTATTTTTACTCTTAAGGCTATTTGAGGATCTGTTCCTCAGGGATCACAAGGGCATCCGAGGAGTCCCTGGCTCCTTTCTTTACCAGTTCCGCCTATGTGAAGATAAGTCAAAGGTCCTACTTGACCATGGCTGGCTTTGCTTGGAAGCATGGAGGAAATGATTCCTCTGTGTTGACCCTCCTCTTTGTAGACTGGACACTAGTTCAAGTCCATCTCGTGGGGTCTCCACAGCCCTCTTGATAAAGAGGACAGGTGACCCACCACAATTACAGGACATTTTGAGAGATGCTCCTAATCTCCTGAAACTAGTCAACCTAGGAAGGCAAAGAGCAAAAATTGTCCTTTATGTCCCTCTTACCAAATTAGTATAGGCCTCAAAGCATGTCTGTTTAACATCCAAGAAGGTTAGTTCCACCGGTCTGGTACTTTTAATTACTATTAGTCAGGTAGATAAATCTTGGACAAAGAACAATTGTTCTCAGATAAACCTTGCCTAGACATATATTTATTGATCTGGTATGTATAATTTGAAAGTAGGTTGTTGGATTAATATGGTTCCCTCTAGTTTTCCCTCTAGCTAGGCATTATTTATCTCTCCCATTGTCTAACCCCTCCTTCATGGTTTCCCCAGTTCAGGTACCCCAGTTTTTCCCCTTTCTCCCTTAATAATAGCCTTTTCCTGTGGTCCTACCTCTCTTGAGCTCCTTCTTTCCCTTTTATCCCCCAGTTTCCTTGCCTACCCTTCACTCCCCACTCCCTTAAACTAACCTAATTTTTATCCATATTTCCCTTATTAAGGCCTGTTTCCTACTGCTCCTCTCTTTCAGGTTCTTTCTTTTCCTTTACCTCCCTGGTTCCTTTCCATTATCCTGGTTCCTGTAGTTATGTCTGGTTACATACTCATTTATCAGAGTCTGGTTCTAGGATCCACATATGCAAGAGAACATATGTCGATTTTTTTTTT
>NW_008354502.1:2330955-2340987 GCF_000622305.1 Nannospalax galili
ATCGTATAAATGAACCACATTTTCATTATCTACTCGTCAATTGATGGATGGTTAGGTTGTTTCCATCTCTTAGTTATTGTGTAAAGAGCAGAAACAAACATGGATGTACAAGTGTCTCTGCAATAGGATGAGTTCTTTGGGTATATGCCATGAAGTGGTATAACTGGGTCAAATGGTAGGTTCCTTTGTGTTTTTTTAAGAGTTTTCCACACTGCTCTCCATAGGGGTTGAACATGTTTGCTCCCCTTAACCCACATTCTCTCTAGTATTTGGTATCATTTGTTCTCTTGATCTTAGCCAGTCTGGCTGGGGTAAGATGAAATCTTAAAGTGGTTTTAATTCACATATCCCTAATTACTAGTGATGTTGAGTATCTTTTAAGATTCATCTTAGCCATCATTACTTCTTTTGAGAACTCTTTGTTCAGTTCCTTAACCCATCTTTTAATTGGGTTATTTCCTGTCTTGATTCTGTGTTTTTTGAGTTCCTTATATATTCTGGATGTTAAACCTCTGTCAGATGTGTCACTGGTGATGATTTTCTCCCATTCTGTGGGTTTTGTCTTCACTTCCCTTGTTGCTTCCTTTGATGTACAGAAGCTTTTTAGCTTAATGAGTTCCCATTTGATGATTCTTGACCTTGTTTCCTGAGGAATAGTTATCCGGATTAAAAAAATCCTTTCCTACACCTGTAACTTGTAGGTTTTTGCCAAAGTTTGCTTCTAACAGTTTCAGAGTTTCAGGCTTTACATTGAGGTCTTAGACCCATTTGGAATTGACTTTTGTGCAAGGTGAAAGATAAGGTTTTAGTCTCATTTTTCTACCAGTGGAGAACAAGTTTTGCCAGGACCCTTTGCTGAACATGATATCTTTCCACCAGTGAATGTTCTTGTCCCCTTTGTCAAATATCAGGTGATTGAAATTGCATGTGCTCATATTCGGGTCTTCAATTTTGTTCTATTGATCTATGGGTCTATTTTTGTGCCAGTACCATGTTGTTTTTATGACTATAGCTCTGTAACATATCTTAAAATCTGGTATAGTAATCCTTCCCCCAGCATTGCTTTTGGTGCTCAGGGTTGCTTTGGCTATCCAAGGTCTTTTGTGCTTCCATATGAATCTTGGGATTTTTTTTTCCTATTCTTTGAAAAATGTCGTGGGGATTTTGATTGGCATTGCATTGAATATATAAATGGCTTTTGGTAGGATGGTCATTTTCACAATATTAATTCTTCCAATCCATGAGCATGGGAGGTCTTTCCATCTTCTGATATCTTCCTCAATCTCTATCTTTAAAGATTTGAAATTTCATTGTAGAGGTCTTTAATATCTTTGGCCAGGTTTTATACCATGGGGGTAGTGGTAAAAGCTTTTGCTGATAGGTACTTTGTGAGATGGCCTATTTACATATGTATTATTAATTTTTTGCAGCTATAGTGACGGGGAGTGTTTCCGTGTACTCTATCTCTGAATGCTTGTTATTGGTATATAGAAAGTCTACAGACTTTTGTAGGTTAATTATGTAAGCTGACACTTTACTGAACATGTTAATAATTTCTAGCATTTTTCTCATGGAATTTTTGGCATCTCATATATAATATCATGTCATCTGCAAAAAGGGATAATTCAATCTCTTCCAATTATTACTCCTTTAATTTCTTGCTCTTATTGTGTTTGAAAGAGTTTCAGGCACTGTGTTAAAGAGAAGTGGAAATCATTGACAGTAGGCACTTAGAGCTATAAACTTCCCTCTAAGGACCACTTTCATGTCCTTTGGTGCTTCGGTGGAATACTTGGTAGATGTCTGTTAGGTCCATTTCACATATGATGTTGTTTAATTCAGATATATCTTTGTTAACTCTCTGCCCTGTTGACCTATCTAATGGAGACAGTGGGGTATTGAAGTCCCCTATTATTAATGAGTTGGGATTAATCTGGGTCTTAAAGTCCTGTAGTATTGTTTTTATGAAGTTGAGTGCAGCAGAGTTTGGTCAATATATACATGATTGTAATATCTTCTTGTTTTATTGTTCCTTTGATCAGAATGAAGTGATCCCTTTTATCTCTTCTGATTAGTTTTAGGTTAAAGTCTATTTTGTCAGATATTAGAATTACACTGCCTGCTTTTTTCTTAGCATCATTCACTTGGTATATTTTTTTTCTGTCCTTTCACCTTAAGATAGTACCTGCCCTTGAAAGTGAGATGAGTTTCTTGTGGACAGCAAAAAGTTGGGTTTGGTTTCTTAATCCATTCACCTAGTCTGTGTCTTTTGACTGGGGAGTTCAGTCCGTTGGTATTTAAAGTTATTAATGAAAGATGTGTATTGAATCCTGTCATTTTTATTTCTGTTCCCATGCTCGTTATAGCTGTACTTTTCCACAGTTATATCTTTATTGAATTTCTCTCCTTAACTCCTTGGGTATAGACATTCCTTTCTTCAGCTCTTTCTATTGCTTCAAGAACTCTCTGAAGGGCTGCTTTTGTGGACATGAATGCCTTCAGCCTATTGATGTCATGGAAGATTTTTTTTTTCCCCTTCGACTGTAATAGACATTTTGGCTACGTATAGTAATCTGGGTTGACCCTGTGTTCATTTAAAACTGGGAATACTTTGGTCCAGGCTCTTCTGTCTTTCATAGTTTGCACTGAAAAGTCAGCTGTAATCCTAATGGGTTTTTCTTTATATGTGACTTGTTGTTTTTCCATTGCAGCTTTCAGTATTATCTCTTTGTTCTGCATGTTTACTGTTTTTACTATGATGTGTTGTGGAAAATTTCTTTTCTGGTCCTGTCTCTTTGGTGCTCTATATGCTTCTTGTATTTGTATGGGCATGTCTTTCTTTAATATTGGGAAATTTTCTTCTACGATTCTGTTGAAGATCTGGTCAATGGCCTTATCTTGGGATTTTTCTCCTTCCTGTATGCCTAAGATTTGTAAGTTTGGTCTTTTTATGGTATCACACAATTCCTGCATATTCCATTCTTGTGCTTTCTTAAATTTTTCATAATCCTTGCTTGATTGGTCTAGTTCGTCCACTTTATTTTCCAATCTTGATATTCTGTTTTCCATTTCATTCTACCTATTGATGAGGCTTTCTCCTGTTGTTTTTAATTGGCTTACTTAGTATTTCTCTTCATTTCAGCTTGAGTATTCTTCAATATTTCTAACTCTTTTCTGAATTCATTTAGAAGTTTATCCCTATCTTCTTTAAGTTCTTTAATTTTTTTTTGTGTGTTCTTTAAAATCACTGAATTCTTTTATCATGTTTAAAATTGTTCTTTTGAGTTCCATGTCCTGCATTATCCCTAGGGGGTTCTCATTGTGCTCCTCTAGGGGACTATTGGTATTTGGTGGGATATGTTAATTTGGTTTTTCATATTATTATTTTTTCTTTGTGATTTTGGCATGTGAATTTCTTTTGTAGTTTCTGATTCTTGTGTGTGATTCATGCTTTCAAGTTTAGTTCTGCTTCTTTTTGTAAACTTTATGTGCCTTTGTGGTTTACTTTTAGGGCATGAAAAGCTGGTTCATCTTGGCTTCTGGTTTTCTCTTGATTTTATATTGGAGTGGCCAAATTGCTTTTGTCTTCAGGACCTCCCACAGAGGCCCAAGTCAGATGACAATCAGATGATCTCAGGCTTTCTCCTAAAGTCTGGATCCCTCCAGCAAAGATGTTTTCCTCAGGAATTTGGGGTCCTGAGCAGGGCCCAGGAAAAAAGCTGGTCTAGGGCAGCTGATCACTGTGCCTCCCAATGATGCAATGGAAGGTGGGGGTGGGAAGAGGCCCTAAGGGCTCCTAGGAACTTCAGGGAGTATGGGGAGCGCGCTGGGCTCTCGGGGCCCCTGGCGCACCTGGAGAGGCGCGGTGAGTCCCGGGCTTCTCCGATGCACACACCTGGAGGATCAGCGGGTCACTGTCCGCCGCTTGAGTGCTGAAAGTCTCTGCTGCCAGGGGCTTTGCCCGGCCGGGTCCTGCCCTAATTTCACCCATGCACTTTCCTCAAGATGCGAAATCCACTGGCTGCTGGATCACGTGGGAAAGTGCGGGAGCGGCTAAAGCTAGGTGTCCGTGCATCGATGTCGGGGGAATAGCGCCCCCCGGAGAGACTGGATCGTAGGCAGTGAGACACACAGGATTCAGCTTTCGTGTTACAGCTCTTTGTTAAGTGGCTCTGCTTGGCTCCAAGTCTCAGTGTCCCAGCTCTAGTTCCTAGCGATCCAGCTCCAATTATTGAGGGGAAACCAGGACATTTTATACCGTGGGAGTAGTGGTAAAAGCTTTTGCTGATAGGTACTTTGTGAGATGGCCTATTTACATATGGAAGTAAACTCCTGCCTCGCTGCTAGACTGCCAGGAAAAATCACACAGGAAAGCATGGCATTTCCAGAGCCGGAGGCCATGTTTTCTATGGCGGCTACTTCAAAGGAGAGTCAGGAAGATGCCAGGAAGGTATCCTGCTGAAAAGGAGTCATCTGCATATGAAACCGAGCCCATGGGCCATCTGGATATGGAGAGACTACGACTTCACAGCAGGGGTCCCCAACAAGGGAGGACCTGGGTTGGTCAGATGCAAAGGATCAGGAAGCAGTGGTGGCCCCAAGCAGATAGGTCAGCCCCAGTATCTGGGGTGCTAAGACAAGAAATGGGCCAGTACCCAGGCAGGGAAGAGAGACAGGGTCGGGGAGCTGGAAGGGTGAATAAGGCTCGGGGTGTCAAGGCACAGGGGGCACCGATGGACTTACCTAGGAAAGAGGCTTGATGTTTGTGCAGCCCAGGGAAGCAGAGGAAGTTGAGGGCAGGCCCAGGCCCAGAGGGCTCCTGGGGGCTATGAGAAGGAATTGGGTTGGTTCAGGAAGCAGTGGTGGTTCTGGGCCGAGAGGTCAGTCCCGTTGTCCGGGAAAGAGGCTGACTCATTATGCAGCCCATGGAAGCAGAGGGTGATCAGCAGGCAGATCTTTGTAAGATCCAGGCCAGCCAAGGATTTATAGCCCTAAATTCTAGCAATATTCAGCTATTGCATATCTTTCTACATGTGCTTAAACAATAGGCTTAAGAAGTAAGTTTTGAAATGTTGGAGGTTTTCAATATATAGTCATCCTCTGAAATTCAAAATTAATATTGTAAAAAACCACAGGTAATGGGATAAGCATGGAAGTAGGATGTTTTTAAAAAAACCATAAGTAAAGAGTGCTGAGGATGCAACAAGGCACAGCACTTACCTACCATGCAGAAAGCCTGAGTTTTATCCCCATAACTTCATATACTGGACATAATGGTTCAGGAGCAGAAGTTCAAGATCTGAGACAGATTAGACTATCTCAGAATAAACAAACAAACAAAATAAGCAAAATATTAAGTGACAAAGATGTAGCTCACAAGCATGCTGTTTCTTTTATTGGTTTTAGCATATTATTTTATAAATTATGTTGTTCTCCCTTCACCTTTGTTGCTGAAGAAAAGCAAACCTTCCTTTGACTAACTATTATATATTTTAAGATCAGTGATGTTTATCATAACCTAGTTAAGATGAAATTTTCCCCATTGTCAACATTGTTTTTGGTGTTCTCTTAGAGTTCCCTCTCTGCCTTTTTTCTTCTGTTTCATCTAACATCTATCTCAACTTTGTTCCATTTTTGACTTCTCTTATCAAAGGTTACATCATGCTTTGCACCTTGGAACATATCCTCTCTTGCTTCCTGTCTTCCCAATATTCAACACTTAACTCTCTGCCCTTTGAGAAAAAAATAAAGGGTTAGGAAAGTTTCTTCTCCAATCCATTTATAGTTCAATTTTCAGTAAAATTCTTTCTAAAATATTCTATGTATTACCTTAACTTATTTTCTACTTATTGCTTACAAGTACTGTATTTTCATTTCAAATACTACCATTCACTGAAATTATTTCAGGCAAAACAACAATAAATATTGGGGTACCTAAAAATAAGTGGACTTGCTTTATTCCTAACCTTGATTTAGTCTCAAATATGAAATTCTTTTTTTGGCTTATATAACAAGACAACTCCCAGCTGTTCATCCTTTCTTTGTAACAAACCATGTGTATATCCTTAGAAGTGTCTGATCTTCTGAACAAATATTAAACATTTGAGTTTATCAATAAGAACTGTGTTCTCCCTCTTTTCATACTGGGCACCCCTGTCAAGTATTGTTCATATCTAAGGTGGGAAATTGTCACCTATACAGTGATACCATCTGAAATTTCTTTCCTATCATTTACCTCTTGTCTGAGTCAGAGGCCTGTCCTTAGTCATCTCTTCAGATCTTCAGAAGACAGTACAACTAAGTTCAACATAATCAAAATTGTATTGTGCTTCTTGCCTCACATAATGTCCTTTTAATCCCTTCATCTATCTATCCATCAATGAAACTCATCCAAACAGTGCATAGTAGTTGTTCATAATAAGTATCATTCTAGATCCCTGCCTTTCTCATAATCCACATACTCTACACTTCATTTTACCAGACTGAAGTATGCTTTTCAAAGTCCACTGCTCTGTGATGACACTTGGTGTCCACACTCTTCCCCTGCTATCTGCGGTGTCTATTCTCTCTGCTCCCACTCTTTGTGCATATTGTTATACTCCAGCCATCTTGTGAACTGTCTTACAGTGTGTCCCAGAAAGTTACAGTCTCTTTATCTTCATTCTCAGCGCAAAGGAACATCATAGACCTAACAAGTCCCTTGAAGTTCACTAATATTCAGAATAGTCCATTCTAGCTTAAATCAACAGCAGGCAGACAATTTGTTGTGCTGGTTAGTTTTTGTCACCTTGATACAAACTAGAGACAGCTGGGAAGAGGAAATTAGAGTTGAGAAATTTCCTCCATTGAATTGGTCAGTGACCATGTCTGTGAGGCATTTTCTTAAGTAATTGATGCAGGAAGGCCAGCTGACTGGGAACAGTGCCTTCCCTAGGCAGGTGGGCCTGAACTGTAAAAGAAAGGTGACTGAGAAAGTCTTGGGAAGTAAGCCAGTAAGAAACATTCCTCCTGGGTTTCTGCTCAAAGTTCCTGCCCGATTCCTTTGATGATGGCGTATGATCCTGAAGTATAAGCCAAATAAAACCTTTTTCATCAAGTTGTTTTGATCAGTTTTTTATCACAGCAGGAAGAACCAAACTAGAATACTTGTAGATCATTGATCATGAAAAGAAGTATTAGTCTCATAATCTGCAATTGTGGGATTTTAAATATATACCCCACAGAATCTGATAACTAGAACAATTGGTCTTATAATCTGGCCTTCTACATATCTCTGAAATTGATTTACTTTTCTTATCTCTTTTCTCTACCTTTGATGAAAGGAATAATTATCTATTATCTTAAATACTGAATTGCCTAATGATTCTCCTTGTATCTATTCTTTTTTTCCTTATTTCTTGTCTCAACAGTAATTTTAGAGTTATCTTTTGAATACTTGATCAAAATACCTTCATTTCCTTCCTACATTTAATACAATTGCTGTTTTGGGCAATGAAGAAGAGAGAAAAATTTTCCAAAGCTTCTATGACAGAGCGTTTTTTTCCTCATTATGTCCCACTGCTCCTCATTCTCTAGGGTGCAATTAAAACTTGTTTAGTTCTCTCAGGCTTGTGATGTTTTCCTGACCTAGAGCTGCACTTTTATTGCTCATCTGGCTGACATAGTTTATGGTTGGTATAGTTAATTATTTTTAATATCTTTCGGAATTCAGGTCAATTACCCCTTTCTGAAATTACCTCTTTCTGAGCCTGGACCAAAGCTCTACCACACTTAAAAATGTATATCTGATTCTGTGGGGTTTGGAGGCTCAGACGCTAAATGCTTGCCCTCCATGCCAACAATATGTAGGGGGGGGGCTTCGCTTGGGTCATGAAGCCACTAAACTCATGAATGAATTAACTTACTGATGAGTTACTTCATAGGTGAGAAGGCTATTAGGGTGGGGGCTAGTTGAAGGAAGCTGGTTACTGGTGGTACGATTTTCAGAGGTATACCATGTAGACTGGAGAGATGGCTCAGCAGTTAAGAGCACTGGTTGCTCTTGTAGAGCACTGGGGTTCAATTCCCAAGACCCATATAGTGACTAACAACCATTGATAACTCCAGTTCCAGGGGAATCCAACGCCCTCTTCTGACCTCCTCTGGCATGACACAGGTGCACTTAACACACACGCACACAAGCAATAAAATCATACAGATAAAATAAAAATAATACTGCTGGGTGAGGAAGAACTGATCTTCTTAAAGAGAGGTACTCAAGATAAGCTGACTAGACCTCAGTGGATGAACTTGCACTGAGAGATGTCTGGGGACACTAGGCCTTAACGCTGTCAATGTTAAAGCATATGACCCCAAAGGGGATAAGAGATAGTTTATTCTGGAGCCAAATATGAGTGACCATGACCTGGGAACACAGATTCAGGTTACCCCAAGTTCCATGTCCCAGTTACATTATGTTTTTATAGTAACAGAACAAAGAAAAGTCATAAATCAAGGCACCTTTGAAATACATTGGTGAATACATTTTGTAGGTGGGTCACAGCAAAGCAGGGGAATTTCTACTATAGGTCTCAGATGCTGTATGATGACATTCTTAGGTTTTTGATTGGTGAGATGTGATGGTCTGCTAAGTCAATACATTTTATTAGTCAAAAGAATGCTAATTCATAAACAGAAACAATGTTTGGCTATTTATAGGGTTAAAAATATCCCCAGACAATCTGTGAATAGGTTCCAGATCTGCAACATCCCCGACTATCTATGATCTCTGGAGTGTTGATGAGCCTTGCAGGAAATTCAGTCCAAGGTTCATGAGTTCTTTCTGGAAACATTCTTTCACAATATAAATGACAGAATGCATGATATTAAGTTGGGGTCTGGGGCTATGGGAGGGTGCCAGTAGGGAAGGGGGTATAAAGATGATTAAGATGTTCTGTATGAAATATACAAAGTTCACTAAAAAATTTACAAAAATAAATAAAAGACTAAAAAAAAGAGGTATACCTTATTCCTAGTTCTTCTACTTTCTCTCCTTCCAGCTTTCAAGGATTGAGCAACTTCATCTCCCAGAAGGTACCATTGTCATAATATTCTTCTTGATTTCAGGACTGACACCTTTGAAACCACTGGCCAAAAAGTGATACAAATGGTACAATGATAAAATGCTAATTAACACATGTCATTATGAGTTTCATTATTGCTTCTCTCCTACTAGAGGGTAGGCTTCTTAAGAGGGATTTCCCATTTTTACCTGAGGCTTCTATTTTATTAGCAGTCAAAAAGACAATATCAGGCCCACTAACACTGTTAATTAAATATGAGTAAATTGATTTTACTACAACCATTGCTTTCAGAAACAGTCACACCAAAGCTGATTTCCACAAACTCTGCCACTTAATCACATTGCTCTCCTTTAGAACTGAGCTGACATCTTTGTTGAAATTGATTCTTGGTTTGCTGCATATGGATTTGCTTCTTGCATACATACAATCAAAAGTTTTTACACTTTGTAGATCAGCCAATTACATTTTATTGTTGCCATTGATTGCATCATTTCAGTGTTATTCATTCTGAAAAGAATATACTTTTAAGTGAGCCAAACTAAGTCAGAGCAGAATATTAAAACCTGAAGGGCAATTGTTTTTTCTGTTCTTTTTCATACCTGCTGACTCTAAGTTATCAATTCCAAAGTGAGCAATTTTTATTTTATTATTTTAACATAGCTGTCTTTATAAATTTATTCATTAATAAAATAAAAATTATGGAAAATAGAAAAATATGTGGCTATCACACTATAAAATGTGCATATATAATTTTTTTACTAAGCTTATATTTTTAAAAATTACTTATTTAAAACCATACAATTCAAAGAAGCATTTCATTACAACAGCATTGCCATATTCAATAACAATTTCCAGAGCTAAGATGCATCTCTTTCAAAATTGGCTGTAAACTTTTAGGTTTATAGTTGAATTAATACAGTTATACAATATTATACTCAGTATAAACCCTATAAGGCATAAAATTAAATGA
>NW_008354502.1:2341071-2343723 GCF_000622305.1 Nannospalax galili
GACTTATAATTAAATGAGGTTTTAAACCTTAAAAAAGATCTCCATTTCATTATTAAAATACAATTGACACTAAGATGCACATGCGTTTCTAATTTCTATAGATCTGATTATTACTAGTCACAGTAGGGTACTTTCTGAGCTCCTTGGCCTGTGAACATGGATATAAAGTCATAAGGTAGATTTCATGGTAAAGTTTTTCAAACCTACTAATTATTAAGGAGCAAATTTTTATGCTTTGAAGAATTTTTTAAAATTTATTTATACACCTACTTCCCAGGTAGCACGCTCCCATAGCCTCCCTCCCACCACTAGAGCCCTTATACTCTGATATCCCTGCTACTGTCTGCTGTGTTGTCGGTACCCCCAGCCATTCCCCACTACTTGCCCTTCTGGTGAATCTAGTCTGCCTATCTAGAGGTTCGTTTTAGGAGGGTCAGCTCTTCCTCATCTAGCAGTAATCAGTTGTCAATATTCCTTTGGATAAGATTGGGGTCTGCTGTTCAATTACCCAGTTCTATGCTCGGTTACTATCTAGGAATCCCTTTGGCCACTGGGCCAACAACTCAAAAGAAGGTATTGCCTGTCTGGCATTGTTGTTTGTTATGTAGCCTTTAGCTATACATATGGACTCTTATGATATTATGCTGGCCCATTTAATCTTTGTTATACTTTCCTTTTGGGTGTTTAAAGCCATACAGTTACTGGTCCAGATAAAACAGATTTATTTTTACTCTTAAGGTTGTTTGAGGATCTGACCCTCAGGGGTCACATGGGCATGGGAGGAGCCCCTGGCTCCTCTCTTTTACCAGTTCCACCTATGTGAAGATAAGTCAAAGGTCCTTCTCGACCATGGTTGGCTTCGCTTAGAAGCATGGAGGAAATGATTCCTCTGTGTTGACCCTTTTATAGACTGGACATTATTTCAAATCCATCTAGTGGGGTCTCCTCAGCTCCTTGATCAAGAGGACAGGTGATGCACCACCATTATAGGACATTTTTCTCATAGTCCCCTGGAACTAGTCGACCTAGGAGGGCAAGGAGGAAAAAGTGTCCTTTATGTCCCTCTGACCAAATTATTATAGAACTCAAAGTATGTCTGATAAACATCTTAGAAGGTTCGTTCCACCAGTCTGGTATTTTTAATTAATGTGTCATGTAAATAAATATTGGGCAAAGACCACTTGTTCTCAGATAAACCTTACCTAGACATATACTTCTTGATCCGCTATGTAAAATTTGTCAGTAGGTTGTAGAAATAATTTGGTTCTCTCTGGTTTTCAAAACTAGCTAGGCATTGTTTATCTCTCATATTGTCTCACCCCTCCATAATTGTTTTCCCACTTAAGGTGCCCCCATTTCCCCGCTTTCTCCCTTAATAATACCCTTCTCCTATGGTCCTACCTCTCTTGTGCTACTTCTTCTCTTTATCCTCTAGGTTCCCTGAATACCCTTCCCTCCTCCCTCCCTTAAACTAACCCATTTTCATCCATATCTCCTTTATTAACACCTGTTCTTCTCTTTCAGGTTATTTCTTTTGCTTTACCACCCTGTTTCCTTTCCATTATTCTGGTTCCTGTAGTTATGTCTGGTTGCATGCTTATTTATCAGAGTCTGGTTCTAGGATCCACAAATGAGTGAGAATATATGTTGATTTTTTTTCTGAGTCTGTGTTACTTCACTTAGTATAACAGTTTCTAGTTTCACCTATTTACCTGCAAATTTCATGATTTCATCTTTCTTTACTGCTGAGTAAAACTCCATCGTATAAATGAACTATATTTTCATTATCCACTCATCAATTGAGGGACACTTAGGTTGCTTCCATCTCTTAGCTATTATGAAAAGAGCAGCAACAAACATGGATGTACAAGTATCTCTGCAATAGCATGAGTTCTTTGGGTATTTGCCAAGGAGTGATATAACTGGGTCAAATGGTAGGTTCATTTGTAGTTTTTTAAGAGCTATCCACACTGCTTTCCATGGGGGTTGAACAAGTTTACAACCCCACCAGCAGTGGATGAGTGTTCCCCTTACTGCATATCCTCTCCAATATTTGGTATCATTTGTTTTCTTGATCTTAGCCAGTCTGACTGGGGTAAGGTGTAATCTCAAAGTAGTTTTAATTTGCATTTCCCTAAATATTAGTGATGTTGAACATCTTTAAAGATGTTTCATAGCCATCTTTACTTCTTCTTTTGAGAACTCCCTGTTCAGCTCCTTAGTCCATCTTTTGGGTTGCTTCTTGTCTTGGTTCTCTGTTTTTTGAGTTCGTTATATTTCTGGTTATTAAACCTCTGTCAGATGTGTCACTGGTGAAAATTTTCTCCTATTCTGTGGGTTTTCTGTTTGCTTCCTTGATTGTCTCCTTTGAGGTACAGAAGTTTTTAGTTTAATGAGGCCCCATTTGTTAATTCTTGCCCTTGTTTCCTGAGCAATTAATGTCAGGAAAACCCTTTCCTATGCCTGTGTCTGTAGGGTTTTCCCAATGTTTTCTTCTAATAGCTTCACAGTTTAAGGCTTTACATTGAGGTCTTTGAGCCATTTCGAATTGACTTTTGTGCAGGGTAAAAGATAGGGGTTTAGTTTAATTCTTCTACAAGTGGAGATCCAGTTTTGCCAGCACCATTTGTTGAACATGCTGTCTCTCCTCCA
>NW_008354502.1:2343782-2346543 GCF_000622305.1 Nannospalax galili
TCTTCAATTTTGTTCCATTGGTCTATGGGTCTATTTTTGTGCCAGTACCATATTGTTTTTATGACTATAGCTCTGTAGTAGAGCTTAAAATCTGGTATAGTAATCCCCCCAGCATTGCTCTTAGTTCTCAGGGTTGTTTTGGCTATCCGGGGTCTCTTGTGCTTCAATATGAATCTGAGGATAGATTTTTCCAATTTTGTGAAAAATGTCATGGGGATTTTGATTGGCATTGCATTGAATCTATATATGACTTTTGGTAGGATGGTCATTTTCACAATATTAACTCTTCCAATCCATGAGCATGGGAAGTCCTTCCATCTTCTGATGTCTTCCTCAATTTCTTTCTTTAAAGATTTAAAATTTTCTTATAGAGCTCTTTAATGCTTTTGGTCAGGTTTGTTCTGAGATATTTTATTTTTTTTGCAGCTATTGTGAAGGGGAGTGTTTCCATGTGCTCTTTCTCTGATTGCTTGTTATTGGTATATAGAAAGGCTATAGACTTTTGTAGGTTATTTTTGTGACCTACCACTTTACTAAATGTGTTAATAATTTCTAGGCATTTTGGGGTGGAATTTTTGGTGTCCCTTAGATATATAATCCTATCATCTGCAAAAAGGGATAATTTGATTTCTAGTTTTCCAATTATTACTCATTTAATTTCCTCCTCTTGTCTTATTGCTCTTTCAAGAGTTTCAAGTACTATTTTAAAGAGAAGTGGGTATAGTGGACACCCTTGTCTGCTTCCTGATTTGAATGGGAATGCTTCCAGTTTTTCTCCATTTAGAATGATGTTGGCTGTGGGTTTGTTACATATGTCTTTAATTATGTTGAGGTATGTTCCCTCCAGTCCAATTCCCTCTAGGACATTGAACATACATGCATGTTGAATTTTGTCAAAGGCCTTCTCTACATCTACTGAGATGACCATATTGTTCTTGTCTTTGAGTTTATTCATATGATTTATGACGTTTACTGACTTATGAATATTGAACCATCCATGCATCTCTGGGATAAAGCCAACTTGATCATGGTGGATGATCCTTTTGATTTGTGTCTGTATGCAGTATGCAGTTATCTTGTTGAGAATTTTTGCATCTATGTTCGTTGAGGATATGGGTCTATAGTTTTCTTTTTTGGTTGTACACTTACCTGGCTTGGTATTAGATTGATGCTGGCTTTATACAAGGAATTGGGAAGTTCTCCCTCCATTTCTATTTTTATTAATGAATTAAGTTGTTTTGGATGCAGATATTTTTTAAATGTCTGATAGGACTCTTCTGTAAATACATCTGGTCCTGAGCTTTTTTTTAGTCGGGAGGTTCTGTATTACTGTTTCAATTTAATTTTGTGTTATGGGTCTGTTTAAGCTGTTAATCTCTTCTTGGTTAGTTTTGGTGGTTCCCATGCCTTTAGATATCTGTCCATTTCTTTTAGGTTTTCAAATTTAGTAGCATATAGGTTTTTAAAGTATTCCCTTATAATGTTCTGTA
This sequence comes from Nannospalax galili, assembly GCF_000622305.1. NCBI lineage: Eukaryota > Metazoa > Chordata > Mammalia > Rodentia > Spalacidae > Nannospalax > Nannospalax galili. The sequence continues at coordinate 2,345,273 of NW_008354502.1, forward strand.
TCTTTCTGGTGTCTGTTGTGATGTTTCCCCTTTCATCTCTGATTTTGATTTGGAGGTGCTCTTTCTTTCTTTTGGTTAACTGGCCTAGCGTTCATTCAATCTTGTTTATCTTTTCAAAGAACCAGCTCTTGGATTTGTTGATTCTTTGTATTGTTTCTTTGTTTCAATTTCATTAATTTCTTCCCTGATTTTTGTTATTTCTTCTTGTCTGCTGGGTTTCGGTTTCCTTTGGTTTTGCTTTTCAAGTGTGTTGAGTTGCAATGTTGTCCTTTATTTATGTTCTTTGTGATTTTTTTTGTTGTAGGCACTTAAAGCTATAAACTTCCCTGTAAGGACTGCTTTCTGTGTGTCCCAGAGGTTTTGTTGTGTTTTATTGTCCTTTTCATTTAATTCCAGGAATACTTTCATTTCTTTCTGAATTTCTCTTTTGATGCATCATCATTCAGGAGTGTGTTGTTTATTTTCCATTTGTGCATGTGTTGATTAGGGCTGTCTTTGGGTGTTGATTGTAAGCTTTCTTGCATTGTGGTCTAATAGAATGCATGGAATTATTTCAGTCTTTTTGAGTTTGTTGAGGTTTGTTTTGTACCCCAGTATTGGTTGATTTTGGAGAAGGTTCCATGGGGTGCTGAGTAGAAAGTATGTCCTTTGGTGCTTGGGTGGAATACTTGGTAGATGTCTGTTAAGTCCATTTGATGTATGGTATTGTTTAATTCAGATGTCTCTCTGTTAACTCTCTGTCCTGTTGACCTGTCTAATGGAGACAGTGGGGTATTGAAGTACCCTATTATTAATGATTGGGGGTGAATCTTGGTCTTAAATTCCTGTATTATTGTTTTTTATGAAGTTTGGTGCACCAAAGTTTGGTGAATATATGTTCATGATTGTAATATCTTCTTGAATCATTGTTCCTTTGATCAAAATGAAGTGGCCCTTGGCCCTCCTTCTGATTAGTTTTAGTTTAAAGTCTATTTTTTCAGATATTTGAATTGCTATGCCTGCCGTTTTCTTAGTGCCATTTGCTTGGTATATTTTTTTTCATCCTCTGTCCTTGAAAGTGAGATGAGTTTCTCGCAGACAACAAAAAGATGGTTTTTTTTCTTAATCCATTCACTTAGTCTATGTCTTTTGACTGGGGAGTTCAGTTCATTAATATTCAAAGTTATTAATGAAAGATGAATGTTAAATCCTGTCATTTCTATTTCACTTTCCATTCTTGATATAGCTGTACTTTTCCACAGTTATACCTTCATTGAATTCCTTTCCACAAT
>NW_008354502.1:2347425-2363389 GCF_000622305.1 Nannospalax galili
TGTGATTTTGACATGTGAATTTGCTTTGTAATTTCTGATTCTTTTGTGAGACTCAAGCTTTCAAGTTTAGGTCTACTTCTTTTTGTAAATTGTATGTGTCTTTGTGGTTTCCTTTTTGGGCATGAAAAGCTGGTTCCTCTATGTTTCTGATTCTCTCTTTTGATTTTATATTGGTGTGGCCAGATTATTTTTGTCTTCAGGAATTCCCACAGAGGCCCAATTCAGATGAGGGTCAGATATTTTCAGGCTTTCTCCTAAGGTCTGGATCCCTCCAAGTACTATTTTGGCCTCAGGAACTTGGGGGTCGGACTGGCTTGGGAGGCTGGCCCAAGACAGATGCTGCTCTAGGGCAGCTGGTGGCTGTGCCACCCAGAGTTGCAAAGGCAGATGGGTTGGGAAGAGGCCCCAAGGCCTCCTGTGAACTGCACTGAGGAGGTTGGTTGGTCTAGATGCAAAGGATCAGAAAGAGGAAAGGTCAGCCCCCGCATCCCAGAAAGAGGCTGGAGGTTGGTGCAGGCCTAGGAAAGCAGAGGGAGGCTGCGGTGGGGCGAAGCCCAGAAGCAGTGCTCCTGGGGCCCAATGAAGGCACTAAGTTGGTCTGGATGAAAAAGATCAGGAAGCAGTATTGGTTCCCTGGTGTCTGGGACCCCAAGACAAGGAATGGGGCAGGGCCCAAACTAGGAGGACAGAATGGCTGGGGTGATGGGAGGGTGAATGAGGCTGGGGGGAGTCAAGGTTCAGAGGGTGCATTGGACTTACCCTGGAGAGAGGCCTGGGGGTAGGAGAGGGCCTGTGGCAGGTCTTTCAGGCCCAGGCAATCTGAGGGAGGTGAGGATGGGGCCAAGCCCAGAAGGAGTGCTCCTGGGGCCCAGAGAAGGCACTACATTGGTCTGGATGAAAAGGATCAGGAAGTAGTATTGGTTCTCCATATGTCTTGTGCCCCAAGACAAGGAATGGGACAGGACCCAAATTAGGAGAGACAGGTGGGGGGGATGGGAGGGTGAATGAGCCTGGGGGAGTCAAGGTTCGGAGGGTGCATTGGACTTACCCCAGAGAGAGGCCTGCAGATAGGAGAGAGGCCTGTGGCATATATGATGTTTTTCAAAAATAAACTTAATTTTACTTTTATATCTTGTCATATTTTTGTCTTCTCGCTCATAGAAATTTTAGCCTTGATAATTCAGAAGGAGTGTTGCTATATTTTGGAAAATAAGTTGTAACTACTTAATTTTAGACATCATCAAAAAATAGTTCTTTAGTTTCAAACAACTCATAAATACCATTTTTGGAGACTAATTTTAAGACAACTTTATCACACTTGAAGTGTAACTTATTAGACAGTTAAAAAAAACCCCAAAACAACTACAATGTCCTTAGGCAGCTAGCCAGGGATTATTAATAGCCTAAGGATGGACTCATTCCTCATAGTCACCTCTGAATCATATCTCCTGTTTTCCTAGTAAGATGAGAAAGGTAAATACTAACTTTAACACTTCTTAGGATTTAAAGTACCTTGTGAAATGACTGAAAAACCAGGGCTTTGTTGAGGTTCATTAAAGGAAAGCTATTTCTTCAGGTCAGAAGAATGGAACACCTTTGGCACTGGGTGGACATGTGACATCCTAATTGCATGAATCTTCTTTAAGAATTACCAGCTGGAGCTGTCAATCACCTGGTCAGGAAATCTGATTCACTTAAAGCTTCGAATAATAATTATCCCCTTGATGAGATAATTCACTTATCTTTTTCCTACCAGAAAAGTATAACTTTTTGTTTTCCATTTTATTGTAGCTTTAAATTTCAGCTATTGTCCAAATCCTGGCATGTTTTTTCTAATGCTGGGAACTTTCTTACTCTGGCTGATGCTCCAATCCCCCTCCATCACATAGATGCTTGTCTGCTATAAGGTTGTTTTCTGACCTCCATGGCTCAACCTTCCTAAGTTGTTCATCTCTGTCTGAAAAGCTCTACTTTTCCAGTTCCTCTTCTCCATTTCTCTTCTGGAAGCTGTCAGAGTTACAGCTAGTTTGCCCTGTTGTTCTTCTCTCAAAGTGTAATAAAATTGTCCTTTGGCTTCCTTCCGAGTCTGTCTCTAAATTCTTTATTAATGAGACAAAACCCAAATGAGGGAACCCTAATCTCCCCGATAACACTTATAAACTGTGGGATAGGAAAGACATAATATGACAAAAACTGTTCTATTTGAAACAAATTATGAAGGAGGAAGTCCACTTTCATTCTATAACCAGGGGCACTTGGATTGTTAAACCTGTCACAACTTAAAAGAAATTAAGAAATAAGTTGAAAAGGGAAAAATGACTTATTTATGATTTAGTCAAATAGGAAGGAGGTCAGATTTCCTCTCTGCTATGGCTAGTTTCTTTGCAGTTTATAGAAAGCCATGTGACAGAGGTGAAGCCAAATAGAAATTTAATTATAAAGAAAATGATTAATCATTTTTCTGGGGGCTATGGTGACCCGAGACCCAGATTGTGTACACAATTCTTTTTCCAGTTTATATCCATAAAGAGGAAAATGGGGTCTGAAAGATCCCCATTTGGAAGGGGAGAAGAACTGTATTTCTGTGGTGAAGGATTCTAGTCTCTCCTGGGCCTGACATAACTCTTTCATGCAGTGATGGGTGGAGAATATTGTGCCTTTATGCTTTTGTGTGGGAGGTAAGCGTCAAGATCCCAAATCCTGCATCCTGTTAAACACACTAATTCTCCAAGACAAAACAGGTAATAATCTGACTGTTACACGGATAAGTTCAAATGAGGAGATAATACACTTTAGCAAAAGCAGTGGCCAGGCCATGTTCCTTTATAAAGCCCTCTATCCAATAAGATTTGGGAGGGGAAAACAAGCTAGATCCTGAAACCAGCACTGAAAAGCTGCTTTTGTTAACAGACAAAAACAAAACAAACAAATCCAACATTAATTCCCCTCTTGGGTCCATAAGGTAACTAAAAGCAGGACAAAAGCCCGACATCTTTGACTTCAGTTTTTGTCTGTCTCCTTTCCTTTGGCTGAAGGCACAAATTTCTCTTTGTTACTTTTTCTCTCCAACTTACATTTGTTTGCTTAAAAAAACAGAACAAAACAACACAACACAAAACAAAACAAAAGCAGATCTGTTCTAGTTTGCTTTTCTGTTGTTATGATAATGTGACAAGACACTGACCACAATGAGTGAGGAAATGAAAAGGTTTCCTTGGCTTATACTTCTGGTCACAATCCTTTATTGAGGGAAGTCAGGGCAGGAACTGAAGCAGAAACCATGTGAGTCTGATGCTTACTGGTTGCTCCCCTGGCTTTCTTATACAGTCCAGGCCCACCTGCCTAGGGGTGGTTCTGCCCACAGTCCTCTTAGCTCTCTTGCATCATTCATCAACCAAAACCATGTCCCACAGACAAGCCCACAGACCTCTTTGAGCTAGACATTTGTGGTTCCTCTTTTCTAAGTTCTTGAAGCTAACTAGTTTGCAGGAGCAGATTATTTTTCTCCACTGATTTAAAGACCAAAAAGGTGGGAAAATCAACATTTCCTAATTTAGCCAAGTTTTATTGAAAACAGAAGCAGAAGAACACAGCGAAGCACTCAAAGAGACAGAGTGTCAGGACGAGGAGGGACATAGAATCAGTGTCCATGTCTACTTAGGAGACTAAAGCCGAATTTAGAGGTTGAACATTTTTTACTACCAGTGGACTTAGAGAATAATTAGAACATTTTGCACCTATTTGTATCAAAACAATATTCTAACAAATTTAGTTATAGGCTGAATCTTCTCTAATGTGGGATTCAGGCATTGGGGCAGCTTCCACTCTACAAAATGGAATGAAAGTGCCCGCTGGGCAACCACAGAGCATGGGTTTTGTAAGTTAGGAATAAGGACACAGAACATGGAAACAAAAAACAGAAAACGCTGACTGGTTAACATAAGGTTATACCAAAGGAGACTACCTTACTATGTCAGTTAAAGTTGACTTGTTTAAGGATTTTTCAGTTATCTTTCTCCTGATTTCTCTGCTTGGCATGGAATTTCAGTGACAGTCCTACCATTACTGAGGTTCTTAGGGTGAGAGCCTGGACCCTGGCAGCCCTAATAAGAAAGCTCAGCTAACTGTTTGCAATATATCAATTGAATAAACAGGTACTAGTGAGGAAAATACATAGGAATAAAGAATACAGATGTGCAGTCCTAAGTCCGTCTTTAGGTCCTGGTATGAGTTTTAAGTGGCAAGAGGTATGGTCAAAGTGTGGTGACACAGAGAATTGATCGATCATTTTCTCAGCCCCAACATCTCAGGCAAAGTACTCTGACAAGTTGTCTGAATCTGAATCCCCCGCCCCAAACCACACACACACACACACACACACACACACACACACACACGCACGCACACAAAACAGTAACTCTCAGACCCGACTGACACCAGAGCATCAGCCTTTTCCTTTTGCTAGCCTGAAAGTCCTAGGAACATTCCTATTTCTTTGGGTTCACTGTTTTGGTAGTCTGACAGTCAAGCTCAGCACAAGGACAGTTCAGAATATTTTCATTCCTTCCAGGACCATTGCATAACTATTTTTATTTGTTGTAGGAACTCAGCTCAAACAATGACTAACCATACATTTTTTTTCTTTAAGAGATAACTACAAAACTTCCAGCTTTGTCAATCATGGTGGGGTAGGAGACACAGCTCCCTGGTTTCACCTGTAGCAGCTTGAGAAGTTCTTTTCTGAAATTTGCATTTACATGAAACTGCAATTCTTGACTTTCCAGAGGAAAAGAATTTCAGGATAAGCCTGTATGAAGCTGAACTGTAATTTATTAAAGAGATTTTAGAAAAAGAGGAAGTTGCTCAAGAAAAGGAAAATACATATCTAATTACAAACCTAAATTCATGTGAGTTCTCCTCAAGAGAGAGTCTTACACAATGTGTAAGATTTTGGCAGGTTCTATAGTTACAGTTTCAAAGGGTTGCTGAGATATCTACATGAAATCATAGCTTGTTTCCCTAAGTAAATCTAATAGGATTATAGTATAAAGGGAAACTGAGCCCAGGAAGTCACTATGCTCCAACAGGCACCTTAGACTGAGTAGAAGATCAGTAAGCAAGGAACAGGTTTATTCACTCACAGGCTCAGTCGAGTCACCTCTGAAAGTCTGAACAACAGGTAGCCAGTTTCTTTTACAATAGTTTTAGACAACTGGAAATAATTCTCAAGTCACTCCTGCATTGGTGGGACCAGGACTTGTTGGGCCCCAGTGTATATGACTGTGGACTGGGCATAACAGTGTAATTGTGTACACAAAGGTGTAATTTCATAGTAGATGAAATTATTAATATTTTATTATTACTATTTGTCTTTTTGAGACAGGGTCTCCATGGCCCCAGCTGACCTGGAACACACTATGTAGACCAGCCTGGCCTTGAACTCACGAAGATCTGTCTGCCTCTGCCTCTTGAGTATTGGGATTAAAGATGCATACCACCCAGCTAGAAGTAGATGAAATTTAGTTTGAACAGATCTGAGTTGCAAGGGCCAGGACTAGATCAAAAACTATTTGAGACTGATTGCTGCTGGGTGAGGGAGAGTATGACTTACATATGACCACTAGATGGTAAGACTTCAGTGGACACATTTGCACTGAAGGACATTGGGTTCCAAACATCTGGATGAATAAGACTCAGCATGGATGGCAGAGTGCATAGGGTTCAGTGAGGGAATAGATGGAGGCATTGATGGGGGAGGGGTTCTGAATATGAGTGGGGAATGTTATACGAAAATTTAAAAGCTCAATTAAAAAAAAAGAAATATGAACAGTAAAAGAGTTCCTCAGATAGGAGGAAATGGCCTATCCAGAAACTTCTAGTTACATAAACAAAATGAAAACATGATAGAAAGACCCGGGCATGGTGGCACACGCCTTTAATCCCAGCACTTGGGAGGCAGAGGCAGGCGGATCTCTGTGAGTTCAAGGCCAGCCTGGTCTACATAGTGAGTTACAGCTGGGGCTACAGGGAGACCCTGTCTCAAAAAGACCAAAAAAAAAATACTTTGATACTTCAAAATATTACATTATATGTGTGTACTGTGTATGTGTGTTTATGTGTACCACAATATGTAGAGGTCAGAAGACAGCTTTTAGGAGTCATTTCTCTCCTTCCACTATGTGGGTCCTGAGAATAAACTTAGGTCACTAGGATTGGGTGGTAAGCACTTTTACCTCCTGAGCCAGCTTGCTAGTCCTTTTGTCAACCTTGTTTTTGGTTTTTGATTCCACTCTTTGACTATCTTGTATCTAGTTGTAGATTCATAAAAATTTATTTTGATATGGTGGTCTTAGAATTTTTCTGTATTTAGATTTTGATGTCTAAGATTTATTTTGGAATATGCTTTGATAGTATAGCTTCAAATATTTCCTTTCAAATACCAAATTCTACCTAAATTATAGCAACTTTAGCTTCACAGGTCAAAGAAGGAAGCGAGAGAGAAAAGAAAGAAGAAATAAAAGAAAGAGGGAAGGAAGGAAGGAAGGAAAGAAGGAAGGAAGGAAGGAAGGAAAGGAAGGAAGGAGGGAGGCACAGAAGGGAACAAGAAGAAAATCATGGCACAAAAATATTATAATAGTTTATTCATAATCATCCCAAACTGGAAGATTACAACTACTTTTCAAAGGATGAATGGATAACTGTATTGTGAAGAAGTAACATAGTGAAATATTATTCAGCAGTAAAAATGTAATATTGAAGCCACAAAAAAATAGGAGAAATTTAAATGCTTATTTATTATAGTCTAAAGAGCTTATGTGTTCAATATAATGAAATTTCAACTATAAAACCATCTGTAAATGCAGAATTACAGAGAGTAAAACTAAAGATCAGTTACCAGCAGAATAGATAAATGATATATAAGGAATGCTTAGGGCAGTAAGACTATTCTACATGAGACTGTAACAGTGTCCATTAAGGATGACATTGTGCTCTTGTAAAAACCCAAGGCATTCACCATATACAGGATGAATGTTAGTATATTTTATGGAATTTGTTTATTAACAAAGTATGAACATTGATTCAAGGACTATAATAAACATACTATACCAATACAATAGGACAATCATAGGGAAGCCACAGGGGTGAGAAGAAGGCTGTGGCACATTCTATACCTTTTGATTAATTTTTCTAGAAACTGAAAACTGCTCTGAAAATAATGTTGTTTTCTTTTATTGTTAAAAATAGATGATTAAAAAACAAGAGAGCAAAAGTGGAAAATCTGTATGTGAGAAATGTCACAACTGGAATATAATTAAGTCAAACACTGCTCATGGAGATAATGGCAATAAATGATATTAACCAATTAAAGTCTCAATAATGACAATATGTAATAACAAGCCAGTTTTCATACTCTGGAAGCCAGAAAGACTGAATTAAATTATAAAGCAATATCTGCAGTGAAATTAAAAAGCTTTGGAAGTAAATAAGATTATAACAAACTAAATTTGGGGGGAGGTACTTTGAAATAACTAAAATAATCTTAAGCTGTTATATGTCTGTGGGAATATTCTTAAATAATAGATGTGAGTGGAAACAAAGATTTCCACTTAACAAAAACAAGAACAACAATAGAAAAGCCAGCTTGTAATGCTTTCATGAAACGAGTGGAAAATATTAGAAGTCTGAGGGCAAACACATTTTTAGATTTTCTAACACAATTGCTAAGCTATTATTGAATATAACCTACAGAGGTAGACATACATGTCCTAAAAAACAACATCTCCCAGTTTCATGAGAAACAAAAATGTGTTGGAAATATTCATGTGCTCTTTGATCTTTTTCTCAGGACTATTTGCCAGATGTTTAAGCAAATCTTGAAAGGAACCTGGAAAGCTGTGATGATACCCAAGACAGAAGTTGGGAGACAGAGGCCAGCTAGGATCTCAGTCAAAGACCCTAGAAGGATAAATACACTGTAGAGACAATCTTGACATAGAAAGTACAGCTATGTTTCTAGAACTATAGCTCACATGCAATTCAGCTATATTTTCACTTGATAAAGAAAGACTGGGAAGACTATGCTGGGATAAAGGTAACATGAACTGAAAACTTCATGTCAGATTTTTCAATAAGACAACATTGAAACATTAAAACAGGGCTGGAGAGATGGCGCAGCAGTTAAGAGCACTGACTAATCTTGCAGAGGACCCAGGTTCTATTCCCAGTACCCACATGGAGGCTAGTAACCATTCTTAACTCCAGCTTCAGGGAATCAGATGCCCTTTTTTGATCTCTGAGGGCATTGCGCAACATGGGTACAGTTAAACACATGCAGACAATACACTCATACACATAAAAATAATAAATAAAATAGTCTTTAAAAATTAAAAGCAATTAGCAACATGACAGAAAATCACCACAAAATACAACAGTGAATGAAAGTGCACAGATGGTTTGAGAGAGCGAATAAGGTTTTCAGATAATGATAATTAATATTTTCAAGGAAAAGAGAAGATGATAGTAGAGAAGAGAAAGATAATTTTCACTATAGGATTATAATTTAAAATGCTTGCAGTCCCTGTGATTTAGGAGAATCAATGTTATACAGATAATTTCCCCTCATTATCATGTGAATTCATTTCTGTTTCATCAGGATGCAAATGAACTTACTTTGCCAATTTTTCTGGGCTCTGATATATTTTTATTACTTTTTGTTACCATATCTTTGTTTACATTTGTCAGGGAAACATAGTTAAAACCAAAACCTTCTCCCAACCCAGACAATCAATCCAACAGAGATAGAAGAAAAAGAAACACTTTTATTATTGAATAAGCATGAAAACAGAAAGTAGTGATTATCACAGGCAATCTACCAAGAGATGGAGAAGTCAGAAAATTAAATCTTTGGAATAATGAAGCAGTTCCATTCCCTATAAGTTCTCAAGATAATAACTGGTCCTCGAGTAAGAGAACTAATAGTGTTATTTGTCTTACATACTTCAGATTACATTTAATTAGTATTGGGGTGTCCATCCATGTTAGCTAATTGGTTTATCTAAGACTAAAACAATATATTATATATATTTGTACGTGTCTGTATGACAGGAGATGGTTTAAAATCAGAGAGGTGCTACTGAAGTTATGACCTTATTTTTGTATAGAGACTGAGAAATGGTAGAGCATTTATTTATTTATTTATTTATTTATTTATGTATTTATTTATTTATTTATTCTTTTGTGTGTGTGTGTGTGTGTGTGTGTGTGTGTGTGTGTGTGTGTTATGCCTGCATATGTAAGGGCACCCATGTTATACAATATCTGCAGAGACCAGAAGAAGGCGTCAGTTCCCTGGAACTGGAGTTACAGGTGGTTGTTAGCCACTTGTATGGGTGCAGGGATTCAAACCCAGGTCCTGTGCAGGAGCAGCCAGTGCTCTTAACTGCTGAGCCATCCCTCCAGCCCCACAGAAATTTATCTGTGGTTCTTAAATTTAAAGCATACTCAGCCTTACAGCCGCCTCCCTGAACTAATAAATAAGTAGCATTGCATGTTTCTAATCATCTCAGCTGCTGTTCCTTTCTCATCTAAATAGCCAGCAAATTCTAGGGGAAAAATGGATTATCAGAATTACCACAGAAAAGTATAATTACTGAATTTTTAGAACACTTCCACAACATTTATCTCGGAATAATAAAATTTTACAATGACATATCAATAATGATCTGTCAAATCAGATTCTTGATTAGCAATGTACTTATTCTTACTAATGTATTAAATTTGTAAACTGCTGTGATAGTTATTGATTGTGATAGTTATTGATTGAATTTGTAAATCAATACATATTATGTAATAAGTCTTTATAGGTTCCTTTCTTCATCTGGATTCTTTTCTTTTTGTATTTTTTTTGAATTTTTGTGTATTTCATACACAGCATCTTAATGCTTTTTTTATACTCCCTTCCCCATCAGCACCCTCCTATACAACCCACCCCACCACCACAGCTGGATTTCATGCATTTTATCATTTATGTTGAGGCCTATTGAGTGAAGTTAGTATCCCCTGACATCACTCAGTGCACATTCATCTGCTGGGGTCTAGTCCCCCTATCTATAGTCACTCCCTTAAAGAATATCAGCTCTTCCTCACTCAGGAGTTAATAAGTTGCCAATAGGTTCTTGGCTAAGATTGGGGCCTGGTGCCTAGTTCCATAATTCTTCATTTGGAATTTTGAGACAGCGTTTCACTGTCTCAGCCCCTGAGTGTGGAGATTATAGGCATGAAAAACAATGCCCAGCTACAAAGTCTTATGCAATTCATGTTGAAAAAGTAACTCTGAATCCATAAAATCTAAAATTTTAATTGCGTTTTCCTTGTAAAACCTGACAGTTATTGCTATAGTTTTGATCTTAAATGACACGAAGTGCATGTAGGGATAGATTATTTCTGAGTTTCACACTGTTGGTTGGCAGTGGAAATTTTAAGAGATGGGGTCTAGTGGGAAGTTTTAGATGCCTAAGAATATGCCTTTGCAGAGAACTTCCTTCTTCCTTCTGTGTCTATCTTTCTCTTCCAGCCTTGAAGTATCAGTTTTATCCCACCCCATACCTACTATCATGATGATACAAGGCCAAGCAACCACCCATGAAGTATGAGCTGGAACCTCATAAGCTGTGAGCAGGAACAAATCATTTCTTATAAGCTCATCTCAAACATTAATTACAGTAAAGAAAATCTTACCAACACAATCATATAAAACCTATCACTTTTATGTGAAAATTTAAGTCTTAATCATTTTTTCTTCTTAAATAATCTTCTTGGATGGGATGTGAAATACAGAGATATCCATGACTATCACCTAATATCAGAGTCTTATTAAGCACCACTAAGTAAAATTGTGGGCTGAACTATCAGTATTTAGTGACTGTCTTTGTTGTGGACCTTAAAGACTAGGTTGGTCTATAAGTATTTATTGGATTTTAATTAGTAATTTTCCTACAGTGACAACTGAGAACAATACATATTCACCTTTGTTTTTCTATAAACTGAAACTGAAGAGAACATGCATAAGAAAGTTACAGAAATAGCATTAGGCCTGTCTTTTGCAGTCTCTGTCTATACATTCTAGGTCCAGTATAGATCAGTATTGAAACAAGATAACAAAGCGTTTTTGTTTCAAACTTTTGGCTTATGTATCTAGATGCATATTAATCATTATTATTTTGTTATTCTGAAAATTCATAATAAAATGATAGCCTTGATAGTCATCATGTTATAGAGCTTAGAAATCCAGATACATTTATATTAGAATTCCAATCTAGAAATAATCAGAAAGGAAGTTTTGTGAACTAATGTTATAAGTACAGATTGAAAAAGTAATGGAGCAAATATTTATTTTCTAATAAAATATGATCTTTAAATAGTGATAATACTGCAATAAAATGAATAGCAGTGTTTGGTATGATTCTGTCTTATACTTCAGCTCACTAACAGCATCAGTTACTGTACAAAAAAGTTTTATATTCTATGTAAAAACATGAATCATTCAGTCCTCTAGAAGATCTGGCTTCAACTGGGAAGCATGGATCCAGCTGGCACTTCTCTTTATTAGACTCGTGGATGCTCAGAAGCATGAGAAAGGTGCTCTTCCAGCCCAGCACAGTGACAGCTTGTCTGTCCTATGGAGTATTATGTAGGCAAAAATCTCTTGTCAGTAGAGATCTTCCAGCTGTTTATTCCAGGTCCTCATTACTGAGGTCTCAGGGTTTCTAGAGGAGGGAGAAACCTTTTTCAAAATTGGATTTGATTATGGAAGGATCTGTTAAATCAGGCACAGGACATGGATTCAGTTCCAAGTTGGTAGGCCTGCCTGCCGCATATAAACTTAATGGGAGGGGTTCCATTCATTTCTGAACTTCATTCAGAGTTTTAACAAAGCTGGTGGTGAATGAAGCCCTAGGCCATTTTCACATAATGGCTGCAGAATCTTAGCCAATTGATTCACTTTGCAATTTGATTCACTTGCTTTAATTAAAGACTGACACTTAGAGAAAATTCCAAATTATTAAAAGATATTTTATTATTTTATGAGTGTATTGCCTGTACGTGTGCAAGTGCACCCATGTTGTGCAATGCCAGGGAAGGTCAGAAGAAGGCATCAAATCCCCTGGAACTGGAGCTACATATGGTTGTTAACCACCATGTGGGTACTGGGAATTGAACCTAGGTCCTGTGCTAGACCAGTCAGTGCTCTTAACTCCTGAGCCATCTCTCCAGCACCGCAAATATTTTTAGTAGTATTAGAAACACAGTGATTTCCTCTACATAGTTCACTATGCTCAGATGTCTAAAAATTGGTAATTATATATATTATCTGAAATTTGATTACTGCCTGAATTTTGGATTTTAAAAAAGGAAACACTGCTAGCCATCCAGAAATCAAACAACCAGAGCTTAACAAAATTGCTTCCTCTTTACAAGCATTAAATCTATAGAATCCAACTGTTACCAGCTTTTTATAAAATTGGTCCAGAAAAACTTTCTCCAATTACTTTGGGTTTAGCCAGTAAAAAATTCTGCCTGTAACTTACCTCTTTGTTTTGAATAATCTTTGCCTTGTTGGTAGTCATAGTAACAGTCTACTGCTGCCTTTAAATTTCTTGTCTATTCAGAAGATGTTTTTGACACTTCATTTTGAACAAAGCATATAAGGTCTATGTTGTAGTAAATCTTTTTAAGAATCTTATTTATTTTTACTTTATGTGTATGAGTATATTGTCTGCACACATGTAAGGGCACCTGTGTTGTGCTATGCCCATGGAGGTCAGAAGAGGGCATTGGATTCCCCTGTTGTTTTCTGTCACGTGGGTGCTGGGAATCAAACCTTCTGGGTCCTCATGTAAGAGCAGTGAGTGCTCTTAACTGCAGAATCATCCCTTCAGGCCCTATGTTGTAGTGTAGGACCCTGAGACCTTCTTCATTCACCTGCTACCCGCCAATGACTCCAGACCCCCACTAATTGCTCTTTTAGCTTCTATAAAATGCTTGGCTGCTGCTTTAGACATGCCTAGACATGCCCTGGCATGCCCTGACCCCCGCCTGCTATTCCCCCCTCCTTCCAGGAAACTATAGATTAAGCAAGCCTGGGCATGAAAACTGCCCTATAAGGTAAAAATGGAGACTCCTGGCCCCACAGGTAACAGTCATCACATTCCACAGCCCTGAGAATAGCACCTACCAATAAGAAACTTCCAGGGCTGCATCTTATACATCCAATCGGTTTAAAATTATGTTGGATATCTTCGGTATTCCCCCTCCTCTCTTTGTCTAAAACCTGTAAGAGGCTCCACTCTCCCTTACTCTGGGCTCTCAGCACGGATCCATTGAGTTGGTGAGGTCTGAGAGCCTGAGCTTAAGCCCGAATAAACCATAAACCTTTGCTTTTGCATTTTGGTGTGTTGGGTCCTCGGTGGTCTTTTGGGGGTCCAGTGGATGAGGTACAACAGTAGTAAGTCTTATAGTTCATAACCTTTTATTTCCTAGCTTCTTTTATCATCACTTTCTGTTGCTTTCTTTTGAAGGCTTTAGAAAATTAAGGTTGGGTGGATGGCTTAGTGTGTAAAGTGCTTGCTGATCAATCATGAGGGCCTGAACTTTGATCTCTAGCAATCACAAAAAGGCCAAGTATGGACACACATGTCTGTAACTCTAGTGAGAGGGATGTTGCTTCGAAAAATAAGATGGAGAGGAAACCGGGGAAGACAACTTGGTCTCACCCATGGTCTTCTTCCAGGACACCCACATGGGCAACCACATTCACAAATGCATGTGCACAACTATATACACCAAATGCCAATAAATAGCTATATAAATAAATAAGTTAATTATTAATTAATTCATAATACTGTAGAGAGTGTTAGAGGAAAACACCATCCAACTGCCTCTGAACTCTGCATGCACGCACACAGGTAAATACCCCCACACATGTATTTACACAAACATAACACACAAATAGACACATATACACAAAAAGATACAAAATTTAATCAGTCTTCAGAAAATGAACTAAATTTCTTGTGTTAAAAAACAACATTTTATGGGGTTAGAGAGTTGACTCAGCAGTTAAAAGCACTGACTGCTTGCAGGAGACTCAGGTTCAAATCCCTCCACCCACATGGCAGCTAACAACCATCTGTAACTCCAGTTCCAAGGGATCCTACACCCTCTTCTAACCTTTTTGGTCACTGTACGAGTTGGATGCACTTACATACAATCAGGTATAACACACATACACATAAAATAAAATAATAAAATAAAGTTTAAAAATAGCATATTTAAGCCAGGTGTGGTGGTGCACAAGTTTAATCCTAGTACAAGTGAGGCAGAGGTAGGTGAATCTACTTAGGGAGTTCCAGGTAGGCCTGGGCTATACAAGATGACACTACCTCAGGCATTTTTAAGTTTATAGTTTTCCATGTGTTTATTTTTTTAATTAAAAAAATTATTGTGGGGCTGGAGAGATGGCCTGGTGGTTAAGAACACTGCTCTCGCAGAAGACCTGGATTCAAATCCAAGCACCGACATGGCAACTAACAACTGTCCATAATCCAGTTCCAGGGGATCTGAAAGCCTCTTCTGCCCTCCGCAGGCATTGCACAACACTACCTACATGCAGGCAGTACATGCATACACATAGAATAAAAATGCTATAAAATATTTTTTTTAATTATTAAGATTTTCATACATGCATATAATGTGTTTTGACCAAATCCACACCCACTCTCTCTGTTCCAACTCCTCCCATGTCTCCCCATCACTTTTTTCTGAACTACTTCTTATACACTTTCTTTTGGGGGGAGCATTTTGATACTCTAAGAAATGGTTAAGAGCATAATCTGCTCTTCCAAAGGACACAATTTGCCATGTTTTAATGTCAGCTTTTGAAGTTTGATAGCAAAATTCTTGTCATTAGATGCTTCACCCTGCCTTTAATGAGCTGTCAGTGAATCAGTCATCTCTAAGCGGGAAGCTGGCAAGCCTCTCACACATCAGCTATCAAGTTCTCATCAGATATTTTTGTTCTCATTGAAGCAAAAAATCATGCTTTTAAAAAAGGAATTCTTCTGTTACTTGTTACAGACAGCATACATATTCTCTCTAACTCCAAACCAAGAATCACAGCTCTAAAAACTGCTGACAACTCATGGGCAAGCAGAGTCAGTTCTAAACATAAACATAAGCCTTTTAGGTTTTATGAAGAAGCTTCACAGAAAAGGAAGACTTAACACACCAGGCCAATGTTTCTCCTTTCAGTTATGACAAGTGGCTAAGATTATAGATTATGCAACAGTAGTATAAGAGATAAGTAATATCGTGCTTTTCCGGAAAATTGGAAAATATAAATCTTGGAGAGATGTAAGGGCCAATCTGGGTGCTATGTGGGGACCTAAAGGCCCCACCTTGCATAGGTCCGAAAGGAAGTTACTGGGGGCGTGGCCTGGCTTGCTTTGAAAGTCTGAAGAATACTTCCGGACTGCTGAGGAGTGTATGACCATCCTTAAGATACACCCTGGGAGGGGGGGCATTACCAGGTGCCTTTATAAACTTTCTAACACCTGCAATAAATGAGTCCCTGTCTGACTAGACTCCCCGTTGCGTCTGAGTGTCCCCAGTACTGGGGGAGGCGAGGGCTGGCGAACGGAGTGCTTACTCATCCCCAATCATCATTGCCAGGGGTCGCTGGTTCGAACCCCCTGCAGTGCTAGAGATCAAACTCGGGTCCTCATGATTGCTTGGCAAGCACTTTATACACTTGCTGTATCCCTAGCCTTAACTTTCTAAAAACATGAAAAAAATAGAAACTAATGATATCCAGTTGCAGTTGTTCAAGAGCCTCTTCAGCATTTGAAAGCCAAGACCAGAGGTCCTAGACCTGTCCTGCCTCTGCTGCCTGGGAGCACTTGTCTAC
>NW_008354502.1:2363655-2365694 GCF_000622305.1 Nannospalax galili
AGGCTAACAAGAAGCCCTCCAGATATTGAATAATTATAGGTCCCCCCTGGTAGGATAAATTTCTTTCTTTATTTTTTTAAATCATTAGCGAAAACGAGAGTCCAGAAACCTCACATGTACTGTTTCCACAAATACTAAATTCTTTTATAAGTAGATCAAACAAGACTTTAGCATTTTGTTACTGAAACAATAAGGAAGAAAGGAGGTATTACTGTGCTCCACCTAGCTGGCCCAGCTGAGTGTCTGCTTCATTCTAATCACATTTATTTTTTTAGAATTGGATACCCTTAAGTCAGAAGTTCCTTTTCATGTGGGCTAGCCTCAGGTGAACTAGAAAAAAACTGGTTGGAGTTAAGAATAACTTTATTGTACAACAAACCTCAGACAATATCTAACTTCATTATGAACTCATCTCCCTCTTCAAGGACAGGTTGCCCTAATTGACAATTGTGAGCATGGAAAGATGAATTTTCTTTCATAACTATGGCAAATACCCCATGATAGCACCTTAAGGACAGAAGGGATTATTTGGCTTGGACTTTGAGGAGCTAAAAGTCCATAATGAGGGAGAAAAGTATCCTGCCAGGGGCATGGGGCAGCTGGGCACACTGCCTCTCCTCTAAGGAAGCAAGGGAAAGTGAATGTGGATTTTCTAATGACTTTCTACTTTTTTCCTTGTTATTTAGACTCACAGCCCATTGGATGGTGCCAACCACACTTAATATGGGTATCCTATCTTCAATTAATCCTCGCTAAAACACTCTCACATTCATGTCACAAAGTGGAATTTGCTTAAATTACAACAAATCCAGTGAAGTTGACAGGAAAGATTCATCACCATCACAAGCAAAGTGAGGTGGTGCATGGATTCCCAGAAAGATGACACATTCCCACAAATGATTTGGGTTTTACTACCCTGTGTCAACCTATCCTCTTCATTTCTTTTACCTTATCTGTCTAACATCTGAACTCCAGGGGCACAGAAATTGATTAGCTAGTTTATCTGTAACTCTTCCAATTTAGGACCAATTTAAACTTCTCTTTAAGTTTTTACTTGCTCCTTGGTTTTGTTATATGTTCTACAACTATGAAAGGCAAAAATGGCAGTCTACGGGAAAATAAACTAACAACAAAACAAATAAGAAACTGTTCACAGAAGGAAGGAGAAGAAAGAGGGAATAGAGAGGGAAGAAGAAAGTCAGCCAGAGAGAAAAGCTTTAAAAACTGTGGCCAGAACATGGGCAAGAATTTCATTAACTGGTTGACATAAAAGCATAACTCTCACCTCAGAGGGGATAAGAGTTTATTCTGGAGCCAAATATGAATGATCATTGCCTGGGAACACATATATATAGGTTACACAAATTCTGTGCTCCTATATGGTTAATGGAAGTTGGTGATTTACTAAGTTAATACAGTCCAAAAGGATTTTATCTGTTAGTCAGAGGATATTAAATTAGAAACAAAAGCAAGGAGTGGCTATTTGTGGGCCTAAAGATGCCCCAAGATAAATGACCAGCTAAACTATTCTCTGCCTTCTTATAAACCTATATTTTATAATTATAGTTAAAATCCTGACTATATGATGTATGAATAGTAGGCGACTGTGATAGGGGAAACGTGCTAAGACATGAAATAAGGTCCAGTTTATTCCGCAGAAGCAAGTCTTCAAATATAGGTGGCACATCATTATGAGATACAGAAGCCAAAATTTCCTTCCTTCTTTGTAGGGAAATCAACTATTAAGAAGAATCCACCCATCTAAAACCATCTAAAACATCAGTGACCTATTTGCAAAAGTAAGGGGAAAAATAAAGGCAGGTAAACAATGGTATAGAGACATCAAAGAAATGGGAATGTGGGTAAGCAAGAGGAAAAGCTTTCAAATTCTCTTCCAGTTATCCTTCTGGTTATCTAAATAATATTTCTTCCAATTATATTCTTTATTATTCTTCTGGTTATCTAAATAATTTTTCTTCTAATTATATTCTTTATTATCCTTCTGATTATCTAAATCATTTTTCTTCTAATTATATTCT
>NW_008354502.1:2365796-2371622 GCF_000622305.1 Nannospalax galili
GGATAAGGGCAAGGCGGGAGGTCTGGAGGTGTACAGTTCCAGCTATAGCCCTGTCTGTAACCTATGGGAACACTCAAAATGGGATGACAGGATAGAGGGAGGGAGGGAGAGTGAGAGGGAGGGAGGGAGGGAGAGAGGGAGACAACCTGAAGAAAGCTGTTAGCAGGCAATAATCTTCTTTCTGTCCTCTTATATTTTCCAACTATGTCATGATCTTTGAAGGATTTTGGAAACATGTTGCCCATATTTACTGTTATTCAGTAGTAAATCTTAAAATTAGAATTTAGTCCAAGTTGCCAGTATTTTGAAGAAAAAAAAAAGCAGAGAGCTAGGAGGGATTTTTTAAACAATTATACTTCAGGCACTCTTATTTGATTATTATTGCCAAACTTTCAGGTGGTCCATTAGTTCAGAAATTTCCAAGCATCCTGTCTTCATTGACACATTGTTGAAGAAATGTAATTAAAAATGACATTTCCTACCAATCCTGAAAACTTTGTACAGAGGTAGAAGAGAAAGAGAACAATGTTGTTGAACAAGCATTAATGCAGAATGCAATGTGCATCACACACAATTCTCCAGAAATTACAAAGATACCAAGAAATATCCGTCTTTCCTGTGTGCAGACAGATACAACCCTTTGCATTCATGTTTTCAAGAGAAAACATGAACAGCTACTTGCTCAAAGAACAAGAGGATAGGGATGGGTATCAGCCATCTTACTTTCAAGCTGTAGCTGTTTCTTTATACACGCTACTTTAGCTGTGGCTTTCCTTTTATTTCAGCTGCTTGAATTTACTGTTCTTGAAATGCTTTCAAGCATCGACCTATGACATGACTACATCAACAAATGCTTTAACTTCCTCAAGAACAATGATAAAAGCTGAAAGGCCCACTAAACTTCTTCTGTCATGTATTTTAAATTTTCTTACTTGAATATTTTAATGTCTATATAATCAATTTTGGGAATATTTGCCTGAATAGCAATTTTTTCTAATATTTTTGTATCTTTTTTCCTTTCCATATTACTGAAAAGCATCCAATAAATCCTATTAATGACAGTTCTTTTTCTTGGGGGGGCTCAAAATTTTATTTTATTGAATTTTCATGTATTTCATAAAAACATCACACATATACCTCCGTCTGCACTGGTACCCTCCCATAGCCTCCCCTCTGGAACCCACATACTCTGGCATACTTGTTAAGGCCCGTTGGGTTGTCAGTGTCCCCAGTCATTTCCCAGTAAGTCTGTCCACTGAGTCTGTCAACCTATCTAGTCCCTCATTTTAGGAACATAAGCTTTTCTTCATCTAGCAGCAATCAGTTGCCAACATTCCTTCAGATAAGACTGAGGTCTGTTGTTCATTTTCCTAGTTCTATCCTGGGTTATTGTCTGCCTGAGTTTGCATGGGACTTTTGTATGCTGACACCATTGCTGTAGAATCATATGAGCAGATTCCCAGGAGCTTGCAGGACTCTGTTTCCATATGGTCATGCTCCTCCTCTCTGGCTGTTACAATCTTTCCACCGCCCCTGAGCCTTGGACGGGTGGAGTTTAATAAAGGGGTCCTGTCCAAGGACCATCATTCAGCATATTCTTTAAATTTTTTTAATTATTTTTTTTATGTGTATGTATGTATTGCCTGCATGTAGGTAAGTGCACCTGTGTCACGCAATGCCCACGGAGGACAGAAGAGGCTGTTGGATACCTTGGAACTGGAGTTACAGACAGTTGTTAGCTGCCATGTGGGTGCTTGGATTCGAGCCCAGGTCTACTGCAGGAACAACCAGTGTCCTTAACCACTGAGCCATCTCTCCAGCCACTCAGCAGACTCTTGATCTCTACACTTTGGCCATTTGTGACCTTTTGTGTTCTTGACCCTCAGAAGCATGAGGGAGCTTCATTACTGAGAACTGAGAGATTCATTAGTGTCCCCTTCTTTACCCCTGTTCTATGTTCCATGAGCCTTAGGTGTTACACTGTAGGTGTGTCACTCAGGCCTGGGCAATTCATAGACAATGTCTGTGTGTGTCCAGTTATGGTACTTGGTAATGGTCTCTGACTGGTGAAAAATGGGCTTCTTTCATGATTGGTGACTAGGATATTTGTCTTTAAATATAAGGATACATATTTGGCACATAGTAAGAAATCACGTTAGTCTAGCGATGGGACAGTCTTGGGGTTTTCTCTAAGATCTGTGACCACTCTAGCCATGTGTTTTAGGCTATGTACCACACTTGAGTTTTCTCCGTTTGATTGGACGTTTAGTCAAATTAGGTAGCAATTGATTGCCCCCAAGATAAAAGTGCCACTACTGCACCAGTGACATGTGCTGTGCTGGCCTTAATGACAGTTCCTATGTTGTTAACACTAACTTCACTCATTAAAGTGTTTTTTGTTCCTCCCTTTTAAAATTAGTTTTGCTATTTTTCTGTTTATAGGCCAATAATCATTTAGAAGAGAATTTTGAAAATGTGATTTTATATTATTTTAGTTAGCATTTATTGTAAACTTAATAGTTTCTAGAGTCACCTAGGAGAAAAACCTGTGGACATGCCTCTAAGGGATTCTATCCATTGAGGTGGGTGGCAAGACCACTTCAAGCGTGAGCAGCCCACATTCAGTGGTTTGGGGACCTGGCCCAAACCAAAAGGAGAAAGTGAGCTGGACTAAGCAGGAACATTCATTGCTCTCAGCTTCCTGATTGCAGGCACAATGGGATAGACTGCCTCAAGCTCCGTCTACCATGACTTCACCATCACAGTGGAATGTACTCACCAACTGCGAATCACATTCAAACCTTTATTCCTTAAGTTTCTTTTGTCATGATATTTTATTAAGAGAACAGGAAAATGAACTAAGATACTGTGTCTCATTTCTCCTGACTGTTTTATTATCTTCTATTCTTTGTGTAAGAGTTATCATCTGTCTGGATTTTTTTTTTGTTTCATTTCTTCTTAAATCTCTTATATTTTCATGGTGAAATAGAGCTGAATTTAATTTTAATTTGTGAAGCCTATGTCTAAGGTTGTCCCTTCATCTATTGATTCGTGGATCCCATAGCCTTGGAATCAAAGGTGGGATTGTTCTATGCACCATTAGTGACACTTTCTTTTTTTCCAGTTAAGCTTTCTGCATCTGTATTATCACAGCTGTGCCAATTGTGTTTCAAGTGTGTGTGATGTTGTAGAGAATTTTATTGTCTTTCAACTTCCTATAACCTCTATTGTCAAGTTTATTTAGATGTTTCTGTAGGTGGCAAAGGAGATTTGCAGGTGTAAGAAGATAGGTTAAATTTGTTCCATATGAACATAAATATCACGAGGAGAAGCTGAACAGAGGCAGAGCTCTGCCAGTGGAACCTCTCCCTCTTTTATCACTTTTGGGACATTAACAGAGGGTTGACTCAATAGTTTTGTATCCACCTCTTAGGCTCTGTAGGGTCTACTGGTAATAACTTCTCCAGCCTGGGGCCTTCCCCACATCCATGGTCACATAAACTATTAGCTTTGTGCATCCCAAGCTATTTCCTCCAAGGGGCAGGGCCTGCTGAGGAGAATGGATTCCGGAGAGGAGGGGCTTGTGGCGCCATCTTGAACCAGAGCCATAATGCTAAGGTGGTGCAGGAGCCAGGCGCACTCAAGAACAGAATGGCCTGGCACTTACAGACCTGGGGCAAGACTGCTGGTAGTGACTATGGGCAGGCCACAGGCCCGATCTGGAATGGCAGGCTCTGAGCCACAGCACAGAGCTGGGCCTCGTCCGCAGCTGGGCAGTGCAGGGCTAGGCACTGGGTGTTCGTTTCTTTGTAAGTCACTCCTCTCCCCCACCACGGTAATAATAAATTTATATAAAAATATGTTATATGGTTTGCCTGGTAGCACAAGAGACCCAGAGAGAGCTTGGGCGACACCTTGGCATGAATGAATCTTTGGCATCCCTCTCCTGGAATATGTCCATAGTACCTAAGTATAGATAAATATGACCCACTCTGTGGGCCAGAATAAGTTCAGGTGTTGTGTGTGTTCAACTTCTCTACTCTCAACAAGCTATTTTAGGTCTGTGCTCTATGACAGCACTATTCTGAGTATCTATGATTCCTTAGCTCAACAGACAGTCATATCACATTTCTGAAAAGAGTCATCTTTATCTTATTGATTTCTTATTTTTCCAAATATTATTTAAAGAATTTATTTGAGCAAAAGATACCTCTTGTTTTAAAATTCTGAACAAAATCTTACTAGAAAATAAAATATATTAGCTTGTTGCAATAATTATTGCTTGGTTATGAAATAAAGTATAAACCAGAACAAAATGAAATTTTTTTTTAAAAAGCACATGTGACTTTTATACCAGCAACAATCACAATTTTTCAATGTAGATCTTCTAAATTGTGTAATAATTGTTCAGGTACTGCATTGCATAAGGATATTTTATAAAAGTACATATTGAACATTGAGCATATCCCTTCCGATTACTACTCTCCAGAATAATTTATAAGTCAAATTGATTTTGGTGTCTTGCATGATTACAGGCTTAAAGTTCTCAACGAAGGCATTTCAACAACACATTTTGATTTCTGAAAAATGACAATTTTTCCCGACATTTCTAATTTCTTCTCAAAGGCATGTCATTTCAGAAATGTATGTTTTCTTTGAGTTCAGAGGAGGCTTTCTCTCTCTCCTCACGTGGATTTTAAATGAGGAGTTATGATGTCAAATACTCATGATCACATAAATTTTCACTGAGTCAGTGGCTTCTAGATTTCGGTCTCACAAATTTGAAGAATGAAATTCACAAACAATGGAAAGATGAGTTAGATGAGTTTAGAAAGAACTTTTTTTTGGTTTTGATTTATTTTTATTTTTGTTTTATAGATTTGTAGGTGGGAGTTTAAAAGAGAGATGGCAGCTCAGCTATAGCAGGAGTGGCTCCCTGGAAAGAGGTTATCATAGAACCACTAGTGTAGGGGATTTTTTACAGAATTTATGACAGAAACTAGGGTGAGGCATGGGTATATGGTCAGTCCAGTTGGTCCACCCAGGAGGTATCTGGGTATACTTTCTTGGTTTCAGTCAAGATCTCACAAATAATTTCCAGGCAGTGGTCTCACTTGGGGATAGAGACATGCAGAGAAACCAGATCTTCCTTCTGGCATCCCTGGTTTTTGGCCAGTAAAGGACCAAAGATATTTTGGCTTAAACATTTTTGTCATCTCTGGAATTCTGCAGGAAAAGAACCACCACAACTGCCAAGGCTATTTCCATCTTTTACTAGAGTAAAATCTGTTTATTTTCAGGGTCCCTTGCCCTAAATTGCCTGGCCAGGTTCTATCTCCTATTTTCATCAGAGGAAAATGGGAAACTATGACTCCAAGGAGAAGAACTACTTCTGTGGTCACGAAAAGGTAAACTATGTCAGAATGATTTAGACTGTGTGTTTCCTATAAACTAAGGGCAGATATATTTATTCTGGAAAAGAGTCTGCTTTGTGTTAGTTTATTTCTGAAGATTCTCAAAACACTGCAGGAAATCTATGCCAGTTTTACCTCCAATATAATTAAAATGAGTTATCAATTGAAGGATCTGGGCATGATATAAATTTTTAAAGGAATGAGGGTTTCTCATTCTTTATTTTAGAAAGAGTTTAAAATAGAAATTATTAATCTGCTTGATTTTTTTTTTGAAACAGGGTCTCCCTGTAGCCCCAGCTGTCCCGGAACTCACTATGTAGACCAGGCTGGCCTTGAACTCACAGAGATCCACGAGCTTCTGCCTCCCAAGTGCTGGGATTGAAGGTGTGCACCACCACACCCAGCATAACCA
>NW_008354502.1:2371848-2384830 GCF_000622305.1 Nannospalax galili
TTTTTTTTTTGAAACAGGGTCTCCCTGTAGCCCCAGCTGTCCCGGAACTCACTATGTAGACCAGGCTGGCCTTGAACTCACAGAGATCCACGAGCTTCTGCCTCCCAAGTGCTGGGATTGAAGGTGTGCACCACCACACCCAGCATAACCATAGTACTTAGTATAAAGCAATTTCTTCCTTGTATCTTTTGGTTAAATTAGAAAATGAGTCATTTTAGAAAACATATTCATTCTTCCAAACATATTTGAGTCAAGAAATATGGCCTAGGAAGTTGGCAGCTTTCCGTATGAGAAGGAAATTCCTTTTCTTAGTGCCTCATTCACTCAGAACTGGATTTTGAGCAGATCCTGTGTGCTTAGAGGCACCCTGAATCTTAATTTGACTCAAGGAGACTGACAGGTGAGGAGAAAGCCACTTTGCTTGTTTAGAAAGACATCTGGGAAACCTCACTGCTCGGAGTAGGGTAAACAGAATGACTTCAGGAGCAGCAGCAGCAGCTGGGAGACCTCCCCTATCTCACACTAGAACAGAGTTTCCATTCTTAATAATTTACAGCAAATGTTTAGACACGAGAAGTCCTGCTGTTATGCACCTTACAAGATGTGTCAGATCTATAGTTTTTCATTTCAGAATCACAAATCTGGTTGCTAATTTTGATTATTTGAATAATCCCTTTATCAGCCTGGAACCTTTGGGAAATTGCTGATAAGTTACCCTGGCTTAGTGTCATAAGGACAAAATGAAGTTGTATACGTGCATCTGCTTTTGGTCAGAGTGAAAAAATAGAGACAAATGTTCCAAAAGGCCACTGGTATAAGAAACAGGAGCTTTGCTAGTAGGTGGTAATTGTCCAACCTGCAGGTGATAATGGGATATACTGCATGGCCAGGGTCTCCAGATAAAATCAGATGTGTCTGAATTCCAGAGCTAATAGCACAGAGCAAGATCTGAAGTGACTCAAGTCTGTGCTGTATTAATCTTGATGCCTTAGTTCCTTTCACAGAGCTATAGTGGAAAACAGTTTGTTAAAAATTTGTTAAACTAAATTGATACGCAGTGATTCAAAGCCTACTGTCATGGTAAGTTCACATTTTATTATTTTCTTTCTTCAGTGTAATTATACATCCACATCCCTCTGTTTTGGAAGTTGATCTTCATCCTGCCCTCTGAAATTTTACACAGTCAGTCTGTGTTTTCATGATAAAGCATTCCTAAAATATGAACTTCTCCTCAATGATAGCCCAAGTTGAAGCATCCAACACCTCTCTCTTCCAAAAGTGAACCACCCTTTCATTTGTCAAATGTTCTGAGTGTCATTTACTCAGACCTTTCGTCATTAAGGCTGCCATGATATTATCAGCATAAATGTTAAGTCTTCTTCTAAAGGGGGAAACAAGAATTCAGGAGTAAGGAACAGCTAATGTCATTGTCCTTTGAAGTATCAAGGGTTATACTGAGGGTTTTAGAACTAGAAGATTTGAGAGAATTGAAACAGAAAAAAAAGGCCTTTTGAAATATTTGGCTAGGTGAAATCAATGCTGCTAAATGAGAGGCATATGGCAAATACATTGTACAATGAATTAAACGATAATTGAAAATACCCACAGAAAATTTGATTAGAATCTGGGGAATCTACAAAGGTAGCCAGAAAATAAGAAATTCATTTCCAAAGCTCATCTAATTCTGTCAATGCATCTTAGTCAGTAAAATTGCAGTTAGTTTCATTAAGAGAATTAATTAAAATGCATCACGCTTTCCATAATAGTGATAGTGTTGTAGAGGAATTTGAGCAAATCCAAAGCCACTTGCCTTAAAAAGTCCATAAGGTGAACCATTTAAACTACTTTAAACATTTTTTATTATCTTGGTTTCTTGACATTTCCATGAAATACATATATGAAACACTCCCCTCCTTCTCCCTAACTGTCCCTTTTCCAGATTCATAACTTTTGGATCTGTTGTGTGAGTCATTTGTTTTAATCAGGGCCATCTTGGTGACCACTGATTGAGACTATCCATTGCAATCTAATGGGATCACTAGTGGGTACACAACTTGGGTCAATAATTCCCCATTTCCTTGAACCTGTCTAAGGTAAACAGTTCAGCAGTGATGATAGAGCCCCTTCAACCCCTCCTCTTTCCTCGTCTGGCTGTCCATGTGTCCATTCTTTTGCAGTGCAGTGCAGTCTTCCTCAGTCTTTGGAAAGTTCATGGTTGTGATGATTCCTGTGCCCAGAAGATAGTATTACACAGCTCTTCTTATTATCTAGTTCTTTCTATTCCTTCTTCTGCAATGTTCCTCTGAGCCTCGGAAAGGAAGGTATAAATGTCTTGTTTAAGACTGATCACTGAACTGTCATTTATTTTCAATCCTTTGCACAGCCGAGACTCTGCTTTCATCACAGTCCACAAGAAAGGGAGGATTCTCTGATTAAGGCTGAGAGTGGTAGTCGTCTATAGGTATTATTGTACATATTTAGAAGGTGTTTGAGACCTATGTCAATTAAGATAAGCACCAGAATGAACTGTTCCCTAGGTCCTATGTCCTCAGTTGTCCTAGACTTTCAGACAAGTTTATAAGATCAGGTATGGGTTTTCTCTTGTGGAAGATGCCTCAAATTCAATTAGAGAGCAGTTGGTTACCCCCTTAAAATTGTGGAACTATTGCACAAGTGGGAAAACTTTGTCTGGAAGGCTGGTGACTTAGTGCATAAGGATGAGAGCTGACTAAGATGATTGATGCCCTACTCCAACAGCACCCTGCATAGCACCTTCAAGCACTATGAAATTTAAGCAGGCAGGGAAGAGACTTAACAGCTCAGTTCTTCCTTAATTTTTGTATGTCATTCAACCAAGGTATGTGGGGCTGCAGTAACAGGGGCTTATCATCTAGTTCTTGTGTGCAATCAAGACCCATGGAAAGAGCCTATTGTTTTGTGGGTTTTTAAGTCTTGGCCAACAACTCATAAAGAGCCATCACATACCTGACACTAGGGTTTTTATTTAATAACCCAGAGCCTTAAAGGAAGAGCTTTTTCCACCCATAATGGTATCTGCCTTCTACTTTTAAAAAAATTTGGTTACAGGATTGTAGGTTTCCGTACAGCCTTTCCATACCGTTTTGTTTTAGTTGGACTTTTTCTGCCCCTTAGTATTTCCTCTCTCCACTACCTGATACCTATCATTTTAATTATTTTACTAAGTTTAGAATGCCTCATTTTACACAGCTGTTAAAGCTAGAATGTTATTTAAATTTCATGAAATGCAAGTTATAAACGTAAAAATATATTACATAACTGAGTTCTATGAAGAATATTTCAAAGTATTTTTTGAGGTCCAATATAATTAAAGATTTTGTTATTTAACTCTATAAAAAAGATGACATAAATGTTTTGGACTGAAAAGTTTTATATCTATATATAAGTATATGAAAGTCTAGCATGGCTGGGAGGTTAAAACTTTCAAATATTCTTGAGTAAAGATGTCAATCAGTAGGTTAATGAATTTTAATAAATCTAGACAATAGGAATATCATGTTGTCATAAATGGCTACAAATTCAGGCAGATCATTTCCTATTTAATGAAATTTCACACTTTTTCAGGCATGGTGGTGAGTTTGAAAGGTGGAGGCAAGTGAATCAGGACTTTAGGGCCTGTCTCAACTGCATATTCAGTTCAAGGCAAGTTTGGGCTGTATGAGGCCCTGTTTAAGAAAAAAAAAAAAAAAAACCAATCACAGTCTTTAAAGTAGATCTTCAAGGATATGACCAATCAAGTGGGAAAATACATAAGATTGAAATGCAGATACCTGAGATACAGGGAAAGAATATGAACTAAGCCTTAAGAAATAGCATTGAACAAAACATAACCACTATCACATGGGAGTTTTAAGTAGGCATTTTTATCCATGATCATTTTGAAGAATGTGGAGATGTGGAAATCTCACAGTAAGGACTCAGAAGGTAGAAGAAAAGAGCCTTGTAGATTAACATCTGCAGATGAATTAAGACTGGGGCCTCGGAGTAAGAAAAGTCAGGTTATAGGCAACAATACAGAGAAGTCAGAATATGCTATATGTGCTGTTTGTATTGCATTGGACAGAGAGACCCAAACAAGATAAAATGCTCCAATAATTTCAATTAGAAGCATATTAAACTTGACTTAGCCTTTCTCAAGAATGTCCTATCCAGGGTGTGCCCCGAAAAGCTCTGGAAAGGATCCTGGTTAAGCATGTATACCTGTGTGTTCTCAATATTTTACTTATCTGCATATCTGTCTTTGAGCACCTGCGAAATCAGATTGAGAACATCTCACAATTACCTTGGGAGACTTAATTGGCATCATACCTTGTAGCTGTTGCTCTTATGTTAGTTTATAATGTTCAGAGTAAAATTAGTATTTTACTAATGCAAAAGGACTTTAAGAAGGAAATCTTAGGACTATAGGTGTATTAATTTCCCCTGGGAACCATCCCATTAGGAAAATACGGGACAAAAAAGAGGAGAAAGTAAAGGTAGTGGTTATTAGAATGCCTCTGTTCTGACTAAGATAAAATCATTATAGACATTAGCATGACACAGTGGGAAGAGACTGGCCATCAGAACAGCTCACTAGAGCAATAGGGTAAGCAAATAATTAAGCTTTTATTTTTCCTCCTATGGGAAATTCTAAGGCTTGAAAATTGAGCTTGAAAACTGCTACCACAAGAAAATGCAAACACATGGCCATGTATGTACACACACACACACACACACACACACACACACACATACTAACAATGTCTTCAGTATCAGAGGTTCTGAAGATCATAGTATTCATGGCACTATACTTTCAATTACCGTGATAACAATAAGTGTTAGATACAATAAGTGTTAGAAGTTAAGGTGATACATCACAACATGTAAATTATTTAAAATTTGATTTTTTCTGCACTTTTTCCATGGGGACATATGCCGATTTTTCTTTAATGTGAAGCAAAAGCTCTTTCAAGTATATAAATCTGCTTAAATTATTTTCATGATTAGTTTGTTATAATGTATATGTTTTGCATTTATGGAAGAATCAGCTTCACGTGACATTTTAAACTAGGTTAACATGTAGCTTCATTTTATGTTATTAATGTACAAATATCTCTAGGCTAGAAAATTCCTTTAGGAACCAAAGAATCAAGAAAAGCATTGATTTTTAATTGAAAACATTGGAACAAAATATGCACTACATATGTAACTAAACACACGTATGAGGTACTTCCTGCTAATCATACTATGATGTTCCTTCGAATCCAAGTATTCAAGAATTGGATTTTCGGAATCAGATTTACTGTGTTTAAATTCCAGTTCCAACATATAGCAGCTAAATGACCAAATTAAATTGTTTGAACTCTTTATGTCTCTCTTTTGTTATCTATAAAACAATTACTTATAATAAGCAGCTCTGGGGGCTGGAGAGATGGCTCAGTGGTTAAGAACACTGCTCTTCTAGAGGACCTGAGTTCGCTTTCCAGCACCCACATTGGGGTTAACCACCGTGTGTAACTCCAGCTCCAAGTGCTCCCATGCCCTCTTCCGGCATGTATTGCATGACATGGGTGCACTTACATACATGTAGGCATTATAATCTAAAATAAAATAAAATAAACAGCTCTGATGATGATTAAATGAATTGTTACATATCTGCTGATTAGAAGAAGGCAGGGTAGAAAATTATCACACACCAGATGTTGGGTGTCAATGTCATTTCGGTAATCAAATAATTTTCTCTCTGAATGGCCCTAAGAAATGTTTATCACTATTACCTTGTGTTAAATACAATAAGAAGTGTGACACATTGAACCTGTGTTAAACTTCATGGCTGTCAAAGATCTTGTTCCGAAATTTTATTTTAAAATTCACACCTTATTGCTGTTCCCACAGTATGGAATACACTAACATGTCTCCTTTTTATTTCCCATCTTCTTCGCTTACACAAAGTGAAAAGATCATTTCATGTATAAATCAAAAGCAAACCAGCCCAAATTTTGGAACATGCTTAAGAATTCATCTTCATTAAAAAGGGATGTGGTGGTGTAAACAGTGTCTCTCAGCATCCCTGATGCTCTAGAGTTCCAGCCAGTTCAATTGACAGCAGCAGTCAAGAATACGATTTAGCAAGACTGTTGTGCTTAGAGTCAGCTCTAATCTGTTCACACACTCGCAAGAGTATTCATGTTTGTCTTTCACTGTCGTTCTCCCCACTTTTCCTAAACACCATCAAGGGAAATATCTATGGAAATAATTAAACATTTGTGTCAAATGACTTTTTAAAATTCATTATTTTCTTGTCACAACTATAGTTTCTTGGGATCTAGAAGCTGTTCACTGACTAATTAAATACCTCCCCCAGGTATCTGGATCTGTGAGTGTTCATGTATAAGCAGTGTACATGTCCTATTTTTTTCCTTTTGGGTAACACTGTGAATAATTGTGAATTCTAATGTTAGATATAAAGCAAAAATAAATTATCATATTTAGTAATATTCATCAAGTGCTATGTTCATTTGAACCTGATTCATTCAATACTAACAACAAACTAATTTATATTTATAAATAAATATCAATTAAAATGAAATAACCAATATAAATGACTTATATAGTTCTTATTGCTAATTTAGATTTTAAATTTTTTCTAATTTTTTTACACTTTATTTATTGTGTGTATGAATGTGTGTGCTTGTGTGTGTGGCCATGTGGGTGCATGTGTGCATGCTG
Source organism: Nannospalax galili (assembly GCF_000622305.1). Classification (NCBI taxonomy): domain Eukaryota; kingdom Metazoa; phylum Chordata; class Mammalia; order Rodentia; family Spalacidae; genus Nannospalax; species Nannospalax galili. The sequence continues at coordinate 2,378,596 of NW_008354502.1, forward strand.
CAGCATGTGTTTGAAGATCAGAGGACCCTTGTGAGGGAGCTGTTTCTAAACTCTCACCATGCTATTATTCAGAACATTCACCTGGGTTAAAAGCGTCTTTACTTGATGAATGAGCTCAACAGCCATGTATTCACTTTAGTATTAAAAATAAGAGATTATCCTTTGAATTTTATCAAAATCATTAATGAGTATGTTGTTAGATGTATAAGAGAAATTCCTATTGTTAAAACTATTAAAAACTTAAAGAGATAATTATTAAGGATATGTTAGACAGGAAGAGAGAGGAGAGATAAATAAAGCTTTGGTTGTGTGAAAAGTCAGAAGAAAATGTATTAACTCAAAAGGCCCCTGAAAAACACACATACAATATCTGAACATGAGTTCATGCATATACCTGAAACTATATAGCAAGGAACATCATGCCGGACAGGAGAAACCTCTCTTTGAGTTGTTGGTCAGAATAGTCCAAGAGATTCCCAAAGTAACACAGGCTATTGCCACAGCCCTTGTTACCTGCCAGAACTTGAAGGTAAAATCCTTATGGCTGAAGACAGGACATATTTGAACATAGAACTAGGAGCAAGGGAGCAAGAACTGACCTGGAAGCCGTCTCCGTGATGACTAGATCTCATAGCTCTAGAGTATAGTATGCAAGCTGCTAAGGTAGAAAACTGATCAACAGTCCAACCCATCTGTAAAGCCCAATAATCACAACGACTGGTACAGCAAAGTATCTCTATTGGTGCAGCAGTGGCATCTTTATCTATTTGGACTTAAAGTTCTCTCAATGGGTGGGAACTCATAGGTGGCACTGTAAATATAACCAAATGCACTTGGCTAAAGAGATCATAGAGCCTAGAGAAAACCCTATCTCTCTCATAGCTCTAGGTAAATGAAATTTCTCACTGTGTGCTAAATATGGATTCTTATATTTACAGACAAGTATACCATACACCACTCATCACAAAAGCTTCTGTTTGCAACAGATGAAGGCTATTACAGAGTTCCACAACCCATGTCATGCTCTTTTATATCTATACAGGCAATGCATAAAAAAGTTAAAATAATAAATAAAATGTTTTCTTAAAGAAATCAGGGTCTAGAGTGATACTATATGCTTTGGATTCCCAAAAATTTAAATTTTTATGCTTTGTCATAAATTTCATTGCACGTTTGCTCTCAGTTTGCTCGTTGGGAAAAGTGGAGTAGCAGTGATTTCCACAATATGTGCAATCAACTAGGTAACCGATGTTAGGATGACTACAGCTTCATTACTTGATACCTGATACTTTTAGTATTTTTATATTTGTTTTATTGACTGTTACTTATTTAAGACTGGTACATTCTATTATCACTAAAGTGATGATAGGAAAAAGATATCTTGAGCTCTAAATGTGAAATAACCTGTTTGAAAGCAGTCCGGTGGTGATAGGTGATTCAGGCTTGGTATCTGCCAAGCAGCACACTTCTGAATGATAACAGTATGCCTCAGGTGGCATCAAAATATCCTGAGCTGAAGGCTATCAATTTTACCATCTGAGATGTATGCTAATTAACCCAAATTGCAGGCTTAAAGTGGTGGCTCCATGAGTGCTGATGAGAGGAACAGTTGGGTCCTTAGATTCATTAGCCTCCAAGTTGCTGACTGTCACTTTCAAAACACTAACTGTGCCTTTCATTTGTAGAATTTCTTTAGTATTTAGTTGAAATGTAAGGTCAGCTAATTAATGCAAGAAATGCGTTAAGTAGACACAAATGCCTAAGCATTAGTGTCTACCTAACCCTGTTTGGAAATTCAGCTTTGTTATCTTTTTACATTACCTTGGAGTAATTAATTAATTAATCAATCAAAACATGTTTATGTATAAATTGAAGGCAGATAGTTTCTTAACATTATTGTACTGAAGATTAATCAAAATACACTTAATCAGTTTACAATAATTTCGATGTGTACCAATTATTTTTTCAGCTTTTCATTATTTGCTTTATCTTTTAACATTCAACGAATGAGCGATCATATCAAATAGTTGTATGTATTAGCCTTACTTTGTGAATTTAGACTATAAGATGATTCAGTGAACTGCAGAACATTTCTTGTTCGGTATCAGGCATAACTAAGTTCTCAAGTTGAGTGTTTTTTCTAACTTCCATTAGTAGGCTGATGGTATTGTACTTGGGGCTATGGAATTTGTTTTGTTCAACACACAGGCCCTCACCTTCATAATGAAACTCACATTTTATTGAACAGATAAAATAATCCAATATGATTTTAACCCTGGTAGTGCACCTCTTCAGTGACCATGGCTCCTTTACGTCACTGCTATTTCCAATGAATGGAATTATTTTATAGAAAAACAAGCTCTCAAAAGGTTCTGAGTTAGTCACCAAAGTCCTTCCTTTCAATGAAAAATAATGTGTATCCACTTCTGTAGTGGATTATTAAGGATAACAAGCTCAGTTTTATGAAGTACTGAAAGTTTATCACTTAATCAAAAAACTTGGAAATGATATATTGAAGGTAATCCCCAGAGATCAATAAAAATTGTTGACTTGGGGCTGGAGAAGTGGCTCAGTCATTAAGAACACTTGCTGTTCTTGAAGAGGATCAGAATTCAGTTCCAAGAGCCCAGGTCATGAGACTCAGAATTATATTGCCTGTAATTCCATTTCTAGGGAACACAAAACTGTCTTCTGATCTCTAGAGGCATCCACACTTACATTGCATACACCCCAACACTGACACATATAGACATATAATAAAAAACTGAAATCTTTAAAATGTTTGACTTCTGCATGTAGATTCTATAAACGTCAAATATTATAAACACAGAAACCTGCAAGGATTTCTATATATACATTGTTATGATGATATGGTATATCTCTAGGTCTGAATTCCAGGATACAGTATGTATTTTTTCTTCTTATAGAGCATGAAGGTATGCATAAATAATATTGTGAAGGCTTCCTACTCCAGCCTCTGAGCAGAGAACAGGACCTCCTTTTTCTAAGCATGACCTAGTTAGTCCAGGAAGGATATTGATACAAACACCTACAGCTATCATGCAAAGCAGAGTATAATGTGTTAATATTTTTCATTAGAACAATTTTTGGGGAGTGTTGCTTTATTTATTTTTGTCTTTTTTCATTTTATTAACAAAATTGTTAAAATTCTGCCTACAAGTGTAGTTAACTTCTGAATCATGTCTTCAGCACCTTTGGCTATGTAACAAGAAATAATGCCAGAAGAAACGTTCCTTCCAGTTGTTTGCCAGGGTGGTCCAAGAGACTCCCGAAATTCCACAGGCTATTACCACAGCCTTTGATTGTCTTACACAACTTGAACGTAAGACCCTACTGCTGAAGACAGAACATACTTTGGACACAGAATTTTGAACAATGGAGCTGTAACTGACCTGGAAGCCACTCCCACTGAAGGCGAGCTCTCATAGTCTTGGAGAGCTCTATGAAGGTACCAAAGGAAAACATCAATCAATGGTAAAACACAAGCTTCAAAACCAGATAACCACATCAATGGACGTACTACACACCGTACGACATTGATGCAGTAGTCACACTTTTATCTTGGGGGCAATCAACTGCTACTTAATTGAACTAAAAGTTCACTCAATGGAAGGAAACTCATGTGTGGTACTGTAAACATAGCCACATACACATGCTGGAAATGTCTTAGATCTTAGAGAAAAGCCCAAGACTGTCACATCCCTACACTAATATGAGTTCTTACTATGTGCAAAATATGTATCCTTATATTTACAGACAAATATTACGGTCACCACTCACCAAAAAACTTTTGCATCAGACGGAGACTATTTGCCACAACTGGTCACACACAGACATTGTCTATGAATTTCCCAGGCCAAACTGACACATCTACAATGCAACCCCTACACCTAAGACTCACAGAATTTAGAACAGGGGTAAAGATGACCCTAATGAATCTCTAAGTTCTCAATAATGAATCTCTCTCATGCAACAGATGGCCAGGAACACAAAAGGTCACAAATGGCCAAAGTATAGAGATTAAGAAACTGTGATTGTTGGTTCTTGGACAGGGCTCCTATATGAAACTTTACCTACCCAGGGCTCAGGGAGCCATTGCAGAAGAGCCAAGAGATTGTAAGAGCCAGGGAAGAGGTGCACAATCTATGGAAATAGACTCCTACAAGCTCCTGGGACCCTGCTCATATGAATCCACAACAATGGTGTCAACATATACAAGTCCCGTGCAAACTCAAGCAGACAAAACCCAGCATAGCACTGCAGAAATGGACAGCAGACCCCAATCTTAGCTGAAGAAATATTGGCAACTACTTACTTCTCAGTGAGGAAGAGCTGATGTTTCTAAAGTGAGGGACTCTAGGTAAGCTGACTAGGCCTCTGTAGATGAACTGCACTAGGGAACATCTGGGGACACTAACTTGACCTAAAATAGGCCTTAACACAAATGAAAGAATGTATGAATCCCAGTGGAGGGCTAGGGGAGAGTGTCAGTGGGGAAGGGGGTATAAAGATGATTAAGATTGATTGAGATGATTGAGATGTTCTTTATGAAATACACAAAAAATCAATAAAAATATGAAAAAAATTATACTTCCAAGATGGGATAATAGTAAAAATTATAAAACACAAACTTTTTCTACATTTGATTTTCCTACAGTGTATTCCATTAGTTATCTGCAGTGTTTGCAAAGATAAAATGAGTATCCACATTGAGAGGTGGTGGTATTTTAAAATACACAATTTCAAAAGAATAGTATAAAATAGTGAAAATATTGCAAAATAAATTTCTATGTTAATTATTGGTTCTTTAATATTTTGTGTTAATATATGTTGTTATTCAAACAGTTGTCCTGAGTGAGGAAACTCAGACAAAGACAAACATAACATGCTTTGGCTCATATATGAATGTTGTTTTTTTAAGGATATATGTTTAGATATATGTCTTTCATTTGGAAATCATATAGAGGTCAAGAAAGTCACAAGGGGATGAGGGTGGAGAGATGGCTCGGTGGTTAAGAGCCTTAGCTGTGCTTGCAGGAGACCTGGGTTCAAATTTCTGTACCCACATGGTGGCTAATAACTATCTGTAACTCCAGTTTCCAGGGGATCTGCTGTCCTCTTCTGTCCTCCACAGGCACTGAATAACACAGGTACAGTTACATGCAGGCATAACACTCACACGAATAAAATTAAAACAAAATTTCCAAAAAAACTTAATAAAGAAACTAATAAGGGGCCATTGAGGGGGAGTTCAAGAGAGGGGAAAAAGAATGCACTGATATAAAAATGGAGGAAAAGGAATAATGGAACAGGAAGGGTTGAATGGATTGGGGAATAGGAGGGCAGAGAAGATGAGCAAGTAGAGCGAGGGGTAACTAACAATAAATGTCTTTTAAAAAGTCATATTGATACTTTCTATTGTAGAAGTTTCCTAAAATATAAACATATGCATATATAAAAAGCTGATTTTTGCTGGGTGATAGAGAACTGATCACCTTTAAGTGAGTGACTTTAGATAGGCTTCCTATACCCCAGTAGATGAACTCACACTGAGGGAAGTCTGGGTACACTAATACTCAATAGGCCTTAACATGCATGACAGAATGTATGAAATATGGTGGGGGAGGCTATGGAACTGTAGAGTAAGGGAAGGTGAATAAATATGATTAAGCTGATTTGTATGAAATACACAAAAATTTAATTAAAATGTAGAAAAAACGGGAAAAAGAGTTCAAATGTAGTTACTCTATAATAGGTGTGGAGGCATGAAATCTGGTGGGGGGGGTTATGGAAGTGTAGGGATGGGGAGGGTGAATAAATATGATTAATATGCTTTGTATGAAATACACAAAAATTTAATTAAAGTGTAGAAAAAAAAGGGAAAAAAGAGTTCAATTGTAGTTACTGTATAAAAGGTGTGGAGGGGGGCAATGCCTCTAAAAGACACCATAGATTTAAAAATAAAAGATCAATTTCTGTGAGTTCAAGGCCAGCGTGGTCTACATAGTGAGTTCCAGGACAGCTGGGGCTACAGGGAGACCATGTCTCAAAAAAACCAAATAAATAAATAAATAAAATAAAGTGTTAAGAAGTATTCAGATGGTCTGTTTCATACCGGTTGAATGTTTAAGGAATTGGTCCATTTCTTGTTAAAATGGTTTATAGTGGTCCCTTAAACTGCAGGTCCTGCAATGGTATTTCCTATTTATTTCCT